>NW_027150967.1:84488-463080 GCF_018691715.1 Phytophthora cinnamomi
CCCGTGTGTTACGTGAGTTGTTAGGCGTGGATGCCGCATGGCATTCACGTAGAACGGTATGAGGCATCTAATTCGAGTTGTTGATGGCAACCTCGCCATCGATAAGCACCGCCCAGATTGGAACGAGGAGCGTAGCTCTTCACGAATGACGATCAGCACGCTCGGTTTGATCGTTCGTTCGGACGATCCGCAGTCGACATGGAAAGTTGGTCTCCTCAAGAAGTAAACATTCGCCACAGGCGTTGAAGCGTGGTCTCTGTCCGACACGATGTCGGCCGGTCGTTGTGAACACCAGCGTCGACGAACAGACGGTCGCCGTTCGCGAACTGCTCGGCATCGCAGCAAGATGCACCACGCTGAAGCTGTCGACGAAGACCGTAACACCGGTATTCCTCGCCGTCCGGGGAAGACCAAAGATGAAGTCCAGACTTCACGGAAGTCGGTAGTAGTAACGGAGCCTGCGCAAACGGCGCAGGTTTACGCGTTGGCTCCGCAGCACGACGCAAGCACGGACGTACATCTCACTCGTACTGGTGGTGACAGTAGAAGTCACGCGAGAAAGGACGCATGTTCACGTCCCGAGATGTCCTGCAGACGGGGCATCATGATACTGCATACGATCTGAGTCGCAGGTCATGGTCAGTTTGGCACGACAACGCGGTCCGCGTTGTCGTCGACTGCATTATAAAGAGCAGTCCGTCGTGCACGATATCGCGTGCACGCGCATGAAGGTGTTGGGCAACTTCGAGGATTTTGTCAGAAGGTGCTGCGCCATAGGCCAGCAAGTATTGCGTGCTGCCCGTGCGCGTAGCCGGTCCTTCGCTCATTCAACAGAGATGATGTGGGTTTGTTCTGATCGCATGAGGTCACGGCATTGACGTCAACAGCTTTCGCATATCCGGGCGTGATAATGCGTCGGCCATCACATTCAATTCTTCCGGGTTTGTATTGACCCGAAGTTATACTCCGCAAAGAATGAGAATACCGCCATTCTTGTGATACGTGGCGATACTGCGCGCAGTGAAGCATGGTCGGTGTAGACCACAAATGGTCTACTTCCAAGTAGATACACTGAATCTTTGCGAGTGCATATTTAGCGGGCAGTTCCTTGTCATGCGTACCGATATTCACGCTCAGCTGCTTCAGCTGCCGACGACTGGTGTAGATGACACGATCACGGCCCCGTGATCGTGCGCATCAATGCGCATCCGATTGCAAAGTCGGATGCGTCAGCATACGACGTGAAATGGCGAATTCCGCGATGGCGCCTCAGTCAAGCCCCGCTTGATCGTATCGACGCCTTTGGCAATCGGTTGTTCATCAATACAAGCTTTTCGAGAAGTGTGACAGCGGGCGGATCTGCCTGCATAGTCCTCCACGTACTTCGACAAGTACGTGGTCGTTGGGAACTGCCCTCAGTACCTGACACTTGAAGGCGTTGGCCATTCATTGAATACTTGACCTTTTCCGGTCAGGGCGAACACCATTTTTTCCTACATGAGACACTGAGGACGGTATCTGCTCGCCCTGAAGATATTCTTCGGGTTCGCATAGTTATGCTTTCGCATGCTTCCGGGAGTTTCCGGAGATGCACCCGTGATTCAATGCGGTTTCGCGTCCACAGCCCGGCTGTGGATGAATACATCATCGAAGCGTTGACGAAGTCGCGCACCGAGCGCAACGCGCGTCACGCACCTGTTGAGTCGCAGGGCATTCTTAAGCCCCTGTGGCATTACTTCCATTCCCGCAGCATGCCGCTTGGCGTGCTCACTGCCGTGAGAGGGATATCGCTCTCACGCATTAGGATTTGCAAAAACATCTGCAAAGTCGAGAGCACTCGTAAACGGTGCTCCCGGCCATCGAATCGATGATAACATCTTTTCGTGGTATCGGCGTCTCGCGCTGGTACCGCGCATCGTTCAGCTTGTTGTAGGCATGAACGATGCGCCATCCGCCCTGTGGCTTCTTGACACAGAACGTCGGAGCACTGTGCGGGGACTTTGATTCCCGCACTTGTCCTTGTTTTTTACGACGACTTTCAAAGAAGTCGTCGATCGCTTTCATTTCTGCTCGCGGCAGTGGCCACCGCCGCGGACACAGCAATTTCGCCCGGCACGAGATCAATCTCGCGCTGAATGCCCTTGTCCTGCGGAAGCCCGCAGGAACGTCTTCCGGAGTACGTCTTGTACTCACACTGTAATACGGACTCGACTTCCAGCGAGTCCCAACCTGTTCCTCGAAGCGCTCGCTTTCATCTCGCACTGAGAGTGTCTTCACCTCAGTGGTATCTCCCGAAGAGCTGCCTCAGCCTTTCGCTCGCTCTCCGTTCTTCGCTGTTCGAAGAACGCAGACTGCTCGATGCGTCCATCGTGCAAGTCGCGGTGAAGCGCTTCCAGCTCATGGCTGGAAGCGAAGTCAACTCCGGACGCCGTCGTCGGAGGACCGCGAGTTTCCATCTCACGATACTGGAATCCAGTATCGGTGCGCGTCAAGACGCAGCGTCTGACAGTGGCACACCGCCGCAGTCGCCCAGCAGACTTTGTTGGTCTCGGTCCGGACCGACTTGCGCAGCGTTTTCCGCTTGCGCTGTTTGTTGTGCGGAGCTCCGGGCTCCGCACAGTTGTTCTTCTGGTCCAGGCCCGGCCGTGGACAGCTGTTCGCCGGCGGACCCTGTCCGCGGGCGCGCGGTATCAAGCCCGGCTTGACCGTATTTTCTCGTGCAGCCCGGCTGCACGCATCGGTATGCCTTCGCCGGCAGACCTGTCTGCGGGCGCGCTGATATCGCCCGGCTTGATCGGCGAGGCTTCGTCGTGCAGCCGGGCTGCACGACAGCATGAATTGCGTCAGTGCGGTACGTTTGCAACCGTCCGCACTGTTTGCAGCGTCAACCCCGGAGTTGGACACGCCTTCGTCACCTCGACGCCATTCATTGGCGGAGCCCTCATACCGAGGGTGCGTCGGCTCCCGGAGCCGACGCGTTGTTGTCGACCTGACCGCTTCGGGTCAGGGACTGTCCCTACACGCTTAGAACGTGGGTGCTGGTTCCCGGAACCAACACATCTTTTGGGCGATGCGGGCTCCAAAATCAGGGAATAGCCCCGCGGCTAGACCTCGATCTCAGACCACTCAACTCAGAATCGAGATTAGATCTCAGATCCCAAGCTGGGTGAGGCGTGTTCTCACTCTTGCAATCCCTTGACTTGGTTCTTCCTAAGGCTACGCTGTGGGCCCAGACTTGCGTCGGCCACACCAGCTGCCTCCGAACTCGACAGTTCCCAGATGCCCCCAGGCGAAGCTTGCTCTTGCTTGAAGGCCCTTGTACGCACGTGCTGAGTCCGCTGTGCCCCGTTTTCTTGAATATACACGTTCCTCCACACACACTTAGTCCACTTCTCTTCTCAGGCCCTTGGACTCTGGGCCTTAACAGCCTCCTCCTTGCTCAGCGACTCCGGCTTCAGTCCCTTCCAGTCTCGACACTTCCTCCGGCGGCTCAGACTGAGAGCCGCACAACGGTCTTCACTCGCCCCTCAGACCAGAGTGGCCGAGAGTTGGCTCGGTCTGAGCCTGCCTTGATCCAGGGTTCTGCCTGCACCCTGGGACTTCCGCGCACCACGCCTTGATGTAGGCGACACAGCGAAGCTGGGAACCACTATCCCAGACTATTCGCGCCACACGGATACCACAGCAACCCCAGAAACCACTATCCCAGGTGTTGCTCTGCCGAAACCTCAGAGCGGAGCACCTTCCGCCCGAAAATATGAAGCACCGCCAGGAAACCAGCCAACCAGCAAGCAAGACCAGCAAGCCAATGTCCGCGTGTGGAAATACAACAACGAAGGCAAACCGGCCGAAACACGAAAAGGCTTGGTTGTTAACTTGAATTTATTTGGAGTTAGCTGAGCTTGACCGTAGAACACTGTAGCGACTCCACTTGACCTTGCGCGCGTGCCGGGGCAGGGACTTGGTCCCTGTGAGCAACACGCCGTCGGCGCAAGACGAACTCCGCAGCTTGCGGTCTTCGGGCAAAACAAACTGATTATTATCATGCACATGCACATCAAAGGGCCTATCAAGTAAGGGTGCAAACATCTCCTGGGTACACCTTGAACAAGGGTGAGACACCCACTACTACTGGCTTGGCGGCGTGAATGCGCGTCGGCCTTCCATTGGCCTGTCTGTGTCAGTCATCATCTGATTGCATGATTACACTCGGGTGCAAATCAGTGATATCCTGATACGCCAGGATCTTTGGCCGGATTGGGATTGGTCGTCATCACCTGATTACACTGATTACTCTGGGTACAAATCAGTGTGTAATCAGGATGACGCCAGATTCTGCGGCTCCTGCTGCCCAAACTCCAGGCGACTGGTCAGGCCGAATCTTGTGTGCCGACACCAGGGCCGAAAGCCACAACGGGGCGACCCTTCAGAGTGACCTTCCAAGCGGCAACCGCAACTCCAAAGAGCAACTACCGCAGCTCCAGACCGGCAATGTAGCCATCGCTGTGTACCCACTTCATAGGCGAGACCACGAAGTCGCACTTCAGGCCCTGCAGGCACGCGTAGGCTTTAGTCACGTCCTAGGCTTGGAGCGTCAGCTGTCTTTCACCAGTTGCCACTTATCCTCACGAACATCGTGCATCTGACACCAACTTGCGCCCACAATCACCTGTTCAGTTTTGGCAAGTTGAGGGACTGCGGCTGAAAACCTGAGCTGGGGCAAAATACGATGTTGATTCCATACCCCGGCTGTCCAACCGATTTGACATAGTCTCCAATTCTGGCTCGAATTCTGGGACTCTGAGTCTGGGAATCTGAGCTGGGGCAAAATTACGATGTTGACTCCATATCTCAGTCGTGGCACCCCAAAGCCGAGGTGAAATCAGACGCGCACGCCACGCCTCTTCCCAGACCCCAGACTGCACATCTCAGGTCTGGTCCACAGGCAAACCTCAGAGAACTCCAAATCACCAAGTCTGACTTTTGCCACACTCTCAGGTCTCAGAACTCCGGGCATTCCAAACTGTGACGTCACCACTGAGACCTGGGTCTGAGACTTAAGCAACCATGGGACTTCAAATCACAACCCAGAAGGCCAGGGCTCAGCTCTTCCCCAGAGCCGATCGCAAGGCCTGGACCTCAGATCTGTGGCCTCTAGAGCGATTCCTGACCTCAGACACGACCGAATTCAAATCTCAGACCTGGGGATCGTCGCCGCAACTCACGTTCGCAGAGCTCAGTTTCCAGATGTAGCCAGCACAACTTGAAGGGTACAAAACCAGACTTGGATCAAGAAATATCCACGTTTCAAGTGACATGTGGCCGGTACGTGGTAGGGTTTGGGCCTCTGACTGATGGGTCCTGGCCAAGAATTGGCTCGGACCTCGTCACACCGTCCCTTCGTGCGCTGGGTCCAAAGAGATCATTCTCGAGTTGGCCCCGGCGCACATAACCGAAGATGCCCACACTCGCCCCGTCCCGGCGCGAAATCTCTTGCCGCGTCCGGCTCCGGCCCAGCCATTTCGTGAACAGTCCGGAGTCACAGAATTCACATTGCAGCGCTGGCACGCGCAGCACATTTTCGGATGGCCGACGACCCCACGGACGACCAGCGGCTCCCCGCGCCATCGCAAGGTGGCGGTGGACAAGACGCGGGTCGCGGGGCCTCCCGGCTCCCACAACCTCCGGCAGCGTGTCCACGTCCACAAGCAGCACGTTCACGGCCTCTGGCAGCACTCCACGGCTTCCGCCTCCGTGTTCACGGCGACGGCGACCTCCACAAGCGCGTTTGCGTCGTCGGCGACCTCCACGAGGGCGCAACCGGCTCCACGACATCTTCGGCAGCTTCCTGCTGCCCAGTGACTCCAGCATCCGCCTCGACGGTCCTGCGTCTGCACCGGCACTGCGGCTTCTGCGCCACCGTCCGGCAGCACCACGAGCTCCTGCACGTCGATCACACCGCATCCGCATCCACGACCTCGCATCAGTGAGCACGGCAGCTTTGACGCCACCGCCGCGGTTGCAAACGCCTTCGGCGACGTCTCCGGCGGGTCCAGGCGGTCGTTCACGCTCTTCAGTCCTCGCAACGCCACCCGTCGCCCGTGCCGTCCACCATTCGGGTCCCCGCGACGCTTGACGACGTGGAGAACCGCGCAAACCTCGTTGATGGGTTGGATGGGGTCGCCGCATCGAAGATGTTACGCGCTTCTCGAGCACCGAGTTGGCGTGGTTGAGCAGGATGGCACACGTCACCGCTTCGCAGGACGTGATCCAGCCAGTCGCTTCCGTGCCGCTGAACTTCTCGGATCCAAGATCGCGATCCGCTTCGAGCGAGAGACCGTCCCTCTGGTGCAATGTTTCGGCGTGGAGCACTTCGCGCCGCGTGTCGGTACGGCCCAGTGCTTGCAGCGCGTGCTGAACTACGCCTGCACTCGAGCGTCCCAGTCCCGGTGGTGCGGCCCACATTCAGTCGGGCAGCTCTCGCCGAGATCAATCGGCTGACCGTGGAGCTGAAGCGCGAGCGCGAGCGCCACGCTCAGAGATGCGCGACTATCAAGGCTCTACCAGTACACGCTGCCGCAGCCGGGCGAGAACAGGTGGTCCGTGGTGAGTCCAGGCCGCCGAGGCTCAGCTCAATTTCCAGCTGTCCGAGAACAAGAAGCCTGGCTCAGCTCAGGGCACAGCCACCAGCCCCACCTCCGGCCAGCAGTCCGGATCGGCTACTTCGAGCTGAAGTTCAAGCCAACCAAGAGGCTGGACGACGTCAGGTGAGAACCAAGCGCTTTGCGGGCAGCTGAAAGTGCGGCAGCGACCTCGCCGCCTGCCAGAGCACCCCTACGCCAGCGACGTCTACACCACGCAACTCAAGCACCAGCTACTGAGCGCGGTCCCGTTCTCAGCTGAGGCGCTGATGAACTTCCTGATGGCGACTGCAGCGCTTCGGGGCACTGGGCGCGCCTGTATGAGCTGCTTCAGCTTTCCAGAGCCAGACGGACGTCCCAGCCAGCTTCGGACGACGCTCCAAATCTCGGCGCGGGACCAGACTTCGGATGATGGGCCTACGTTCGCCGCTCAACACCGCCACCCAGTTCCAAGCCCAGCGTCCGCGATCGTTCTCAGCGCTGCGGCTTCGATGACGTCTCTCCTGGTTCGGCCAGTGCTCCGGCGGCGTCAGCGACATCGGCTCAGGTTACCACTTCGGTCCCTCCAACTCAAGCCTCAGCTCAGCCCAGCAGCACGTTAGCTCAACCAAGCCATCCGACAGCAAAGCCGAGCAAGAAGAAGAACAAGAAGCCAAGCTCCGCCCGGACTCCTTCGCTGAGCAGCGCTCGAAGGCTGGTGGCAAGGTAGCCAAATCCAGCCCAGCCAAGCAAGTCTTCAGGTCTTCTCGCCGCTTCCAGCACAAGTCCATGCACCTCAGGATCAAGCGTATCAACGATCGGATGAGTCTGCCGCTACACCTTCGTCCTTCTGCCCCAGAAGGTTCGCCTCCAAGGAATCTCCGTCCGGTCCGATCGTCTGGCCGCCTCAAACTCCCCGACATTCGCCGGGAACATGTCCGTGCGACGTCAGGAGTTGATGCGCGCCGGCGTCGACTTCTGGGACGCCGTGGACCAAGCCGGAAGCGCAACTCCTGCATGACATGGGAAGAAGGCCTCGTCATCGCCTCCGCGATCTACTGGAGCAATTGACCACGCCTTGGCTGGCGCGTGCCGTCAGCGTACTACGAGGCAGCGATCAAGGGTCCGCGACGTGCACTTGAGCCACGGCCGCCCAACTGGGATCCTTGCCTGAAGCAGCCCGGAGGACGAGGACGACGATCTTCAATCGACACGACTTCTCAGATGTCGACGACGATGCCGATGACGATGATGATGAGCTGGGCAGTGGCGGGCACTACCAAGTCAAGAGCTCCAAGTCAGGTGCCGCTTCAGGGAGAAGCTCCAGTGGGGGCAAAAGGATACGCGACCAACTTTGTTCGCCGGTGGCTCAACTTCCAAGCGCGGCAAGATTCGTCCCGTACAACTTCGCAGGTGGTCCAGTCCTGTTGATCTGCAGGTTCCAGTGTCTGACCAAGCGATTGACCCAGCTCGTACATTGGCTCCGCAGACTCAGCTCGCTCGAGTGGACCTCTAAGGCGCGGTACGCAGCGCCCAGATGATGGAGTTATCGAAGAACCGCAACCGGGCCAAGGTAGCTGGCTGCATTATGGCATCAGAGTCCACACTTCCCGGCAGACGTTTGGCTTCCCAGATACGCGCCGTGCAAGAGCCATATTCAGCACCTGCACCAGCGCTGGGAACCGGTCGAGTACTTGGAACTTCTCAAGACAAAGCCTGGGATGCCATGTGGAATCAGCGAATCCAGACCTGGTATTCTTTCGATGTCGCGACTTGCTGAGTGGTCTGCGCTCTGAAGCGCGTGGTCAACTCTATGAGCCTCTGGCGCGAGCTTACTGGGAACGCTTGCACTGGGTCACGTGGATACATCTTTGATTATGAAGCCATGGCTGCACTTTTGGGCATTCCTGAGCTTGTGGATCTCTACCGTGACCGCAAGGAGCGCAGTGCCGAGTTCGAGGTCTGACGTCGAGCTCATGGATGATCTGGGACGCGCGCTACACGGATGATATCTGGTACGAGCCTGGACTCTGGGTCGTCCCTCACGATCCTTGTCATTGGATCCTTCGCACCCAGTCGCCAGATCTCGCTCCCGGATCAGCTCGAGACTTTGACGATGCTGAGCCGGCCTGCACGCAATTCGCCACTGCACTCGGACGACGCGTTTCTGGACCTGGCCCCGGCCGAGCTCCAAAGAGACCCACTGGACGATGAAGAGCGAGCCCAGAACTGATCGACCCAAGCATCATTTACGATCAAGGTGAGTTGGAGAGAGTTTTGGAGAGCCTCGGCGCCACCGAGGAGAGGAGGATGAGAGTTCAAGAGATGAGCGTTTTAACTTAATATGACGTCCTCACAATTTTGCATTGCGTGTCATGGAGTTCTTAGCATCTCAGCTTGTTTTCACTTTCAGCAGGAACCGCTTCGCTCACATATCTTCAGAATAGGGTAAACAGTAAAACTTCAACAAATTTTCAACACGAAGAACACTACACATGCACGGTTTAGGCTGAATACCTCTACTGAGCCTCAGGCTCAGGAGGTTCATCAAATGCCAGCTGCATAGCTTAAACCGTGCTGCGCTTGCGTGCTTTGTTGAATTCGTAAAGTAAAGCCCACAGTTCAGCTGCGACATCGGCAGCCATCCAACTCGAATAACCCTCCACTTTACCAAATACTTCGGACTCTTCTCGACGTCCGGGTTCTCTTGACCAGCGGACATCTCGGATCTCAACCTCCATAGACATCCTGAGTTTCATCGGGCTCGTCAATATCCTCGGGTAAAGCTGATCTAGATCATCGCCTCAGAAACTTCAATCTCAGCGTGGGTCGGTCTGGGAACAGGCTCGTTTGAGTCGACTCACGTGGACCCACGGGTAGCTTGTACCCAGTCCCTCGATTTTCAGCTTGCACCGATAGTCATCTGAGACTTCCAAGATCCGGCGGCCCATGCCAGAGATGAGCAATTTCTTTCAGTCCAGGTTGCACTCGGGCCAAGTATAGCCAAACAGCATCACCGACAGCAAACCCTGACTTCAGCCTCTCAGAGAGTTCAGCCCAGACCTTAGTTGAGCTTGAACGTTTCTCTTGGCTTTAGCTTGAGTCCCTTCCAAGCTTGGGCGTACTCATATTGCCTCTGCACGTTCCGTCGCCACTCATAAGCGGTCCTTTGATCCAGCCCAGTTGGGAGATCCCAGCATAGCTGAGACGTGCTTTTCGGGTCCCAACCGTGAACCAAATAAAATGGAGTGTCGAGCGAGTAGCGTCGAAGGACGTGTTCAGAGCCCACATCAACTTCTCCACTTGGTCGTCCCAGTCGCTTTGTCAGGCTCGGGACGTAAGCTCGGATAGCTCGGACTACGGTTTCGACAGAGCGTTCTTGCTGGCCATTGGCCTGAGGGCGGTAGGCTAGGGTCGCATCGTCGACTTCCCAGCATTTCCGAACTTGGTGAAAACCTCACTCATAAACGAGGATCTGGTCATGACGCAGCATTTCACTCGCTCCAAACCTCTGAAAGACATATTCCATGTAAACTCAGCCACATCCTGAGCTGTAGTAGAACTCATAGGCCGCCCAATAACATACCCTGAGAAAGCACACTGGAAAAGCAGCAGAAATACATTCCACGGTCTGACTTAGGAAGATGTGCCAGTCCATAGAGACCACCTCAAAGGGCCGAGACGCCAGAATATTTCCGGGTGAAGGCCCCGGAAGCTCTTTAGCAGTGACACAATCCACACATTCCTTGACATAGCGTTCCACATCTGCATACATCCCAGGCCAATAGTATTCTTGGCGAAGTCTCTCGAAGGTGCGAGTAATTCCCGATGGCCGCCTTGATAATCTTCTCTGGCTCAGTGCAACAGGTCGTCCCTGAGAGAAGGTACTACCAATCAGATTCCCAGCAGCGTCCCTGGGTCGACCTGGGGTAGGACGGCTCAGATAATACAGGATATCCGAGTCAGCACGTAACGATCCACAACCTTCGCCACATCTTCAGCTTCGGCCGGACATGTCTTCAAGTTCACCTTTAAGATAAGCTCTGAGCTGTTTTGTCCAGGGCTCAGCTTGCTGCACGAGGATTCGTCGCCACCTTCGGCTATTGATGCGGCGGGTGTCGTCATCTCAGGTACATACCTGGGTTCTGCTTCAGCCTGGATTTCTGAAGTCTCCGTGGGGTTCCCTGTCTGCATCAGCGCCCGCTTCTGGCGCCGGGCTTGATTACGAGTGACCACAAAAATCTTTGCGTCAGAGTCAATGGTTCAACCGCAGCTTCGAGAGAGGTTGGTTCTGTCTTGGGTCCAGGCGCGTTTTGTGACAACAAGTGTTCCGCCGGGAGTTAGGGTTCGGCCTCAGATTTCACCCAATTTCTCAGGATTCGATTCATCTGTCTGAGCTGACTCAGCTCCACCGGGTCATCACCACAGTTCTTTAGAAGGAGTGCTGAGGTCAAATAATCTGGGCAGCATGAATTCTCGCTTGACATGTACTAGTCTCAGCGATTTAAATTGAGGCGGGTAGACTGAACTGAGCCAGCAATAATTGAAGCCCAGGGTTCAAACATTGAATCAAAACCTTGTGCCTGCTGAATAGCACGAGAATCTCCAACTACAACCAAATTTGATATTCCACGCTCTAAGGCCTAGCGAGTGCCCTCGATTAGACCATGATACTCGGCTTCTCTACCGTGACACCTTCGAAATGAAAACTCGAGCTTCTACAACGTCCCAGGACGGCAACTTCCACAGGATGCATCCAGAACTGCCTCGCCGATCTGATTTAGCTGCTCCGTCAAAACTAAGCAGCCATCCCTCGTAATCAGCTTCAAGCATCTCCAGACTGATGGGTGGAGCTCGACTACACGTCCCTTAGCTGACTCTCTCAGCGATTTTATCAAGCTGCTCTCGGGTAATCCCAGCTCCCAGAATTGCAGCGAGTCCGTCTCATCACGCTCTACTCTGTGAAACTCCAAGGCCATGGAGCCAAGCGAGCAGCCCATGCTCACAGCGACCTTCCAGGACTGAGACCTAACAACCACTTCAGAACGAATACCGGGTAGACTTTCAGCAATTTGCATCCAACCAGCATTGTGTAGAAAACTCTGAGAACCTGAGTAGGGCTACGACCTCTTTCACGCTGGGTGGTATCTGAGTTCCTGATCATGAAGAACCCTTCCGGTGTAACGCACCGGATGAATTACCATCGTATTCTTGTTCCAGCACGGCACAGACAGCCCAAGGATTAGCGTGAACTATGATCACAAACGGCTTTTCCTGTCTGGGTGTCTGAGCAATGGCGTCGAAACAATTTTCTTTTCAGGATCCCAAACGCCTCCTTAGCTCGACTGAGATCTCGGCCTTCCCGGACTTGATCGTCGGTCAACTCGTAGAGGACAGAGGCTACAACTGGAGGTCTTCAATAAACTTGTGTAGTAATTGAGACTTCCCAGAAAAGACTGAACTCCCTTAAAGTCGACGGAACGGCAAATCTCGGACTCCTTGGCGATTTTCGGCTTAGCTCGATCCCTCACCCCCAATTTCGTGGGACAAGTACGAAATGTCTTTTACCGAATTCATCTTGGTAGGCTCACAGAAATTCCGTATCGCAGTCGGTACAACAATCGATTCAGGTCGATACACAGTTGATCCCAGGTCTCAGCTCCATAAGCGATGTCATCGATGTACGAACTTCGTCCCAGAACTGGGTTCAGCTGGGAGGGGTGATGTTCTCCGAAACACCGTCAGCCTTGCACACAACACCGGCAATTCATTCTCAACTCCATCTGAGCCCTTTATTAATCCCCAGAAACCTCAACACATCTGGTCCACCTGAGCCTCTTCCGAGGCTGGGAGGCGGACAAATCCCCACACACATTGTCCAGCATTGTTGGTAGATCAGCGGGGCATTTTCAGTCCAAACGGTACATCCACTGGTAATGGCCTAACGGGCAAATAAAGCTGAATGAGCTTAGCCCTGATCGTCATAGGCACAGCCCAGAATCCACTAGCCATGTCCAAGCTGAGAAACCAATCGCACCTTCAAACCCGATCAATAAGTCATCGATCAAAGGAGAGGGTAATGCATTAGCTTGATCAGCTGGTTCACCAGTCTGTAGTCAATGCAAAGTCGAATATCAACTCCATTCTTCTTCATCAATGACAATGGGTGATGCCCAATCTGAGGTGAAGTCTCGATCAGTCCAGTTTCCAGTAACTTGAGAAGACGTACACCTTCGGCAACAGATGGAGGAATCGATCTGAGCGCTGAGCTATTGGCTTGGCGTCACCAACATCCAATCACAGACAACACTCGCGCAGGGGCTGGGACTGCATTCCCATCTCCCAGAAAACTTGCGTGATGTCTTTCCAAGATCTCCGATCTGGGAGTCCATCTCAGGTGTAGTTTCACCACTTCGCCGATGTCAGCTGAGTTCAGGGTCCTTTGGGGTTCAAGTCCTTCAGTTCAGGAGAGCTTTAGGATCTCGGAGATCCTCAGCAGCGCCTTCGTGATAAAACACCGTAGCTTCTTCATCTATTTCAGCCTCCATTCTCAGACATCGAGAAAACGTCTCGTCCAACTGAGATCGGGGTTGCTCACAAAAGTCTCCGATTGTCTCGAAAAAACCTCTTCAGTTCCTGATCAGCATTCTCAGAGGTCTCTGGCTCAGATTTTCGCGCAAATCTGGTTCGTTAGGATCTTCTGAGGCCAAGGATAAGAATGCTTCTCAACGGCAGGGGGTTCGTTCAACTCCCGAAGTTTCTCAGCTTCTCTCTCGCCTCAGAAAATCCTCAGAGGGCTCAGCTTCAAAATCAACTGTGCCCATTCTCGATACTTCCGAGATCGCGGCCGCACAAAAAAGTCTCCATGTGGCAGGTAATCCTTCTCCACCAAACAAGCAACCACAGTGTGTTGATATACTCGTCAACCGGTCTGAGATATTGACAATCTTGACTGCTTTCGGTTTCCGCCCAGCTCCATAGATGAATTGTGTCACCCATTGCTTCGCCCTCCCAGCCCATTCCTGGACTTTCTGAGGTCGGCACGGTCATATTCACAGGGCGAATCACAGATTCTCCTGGTTGTAGCCAGGCGGTCTCCAACATTCTGACTCCGATTTCAAACCAATATGATCCACCTCAGGTCCTCCAACTAAGAAAAGACTTTCCTCATCTGGAGTTGAACCATGCCTTCGCGTGCACAGAGGCGAACCCCAGCAGCAATCATGAAGTCCATTCCCAGAAGACAGTCGACACCTTCTCCAACATTACCAACCCAGATATCCATGATGTAAACAACCCGAGTTCCGAGCGTCAACTTGATCCTAGCTTGAGCTGAAACATAGGTGGGAACGTCCCCGACCCCAGTTACTTTGAGTCTGTAACCACGTTCGAGCTTGAGCCTTAACCTGCGTGCAAGGTCTGCTCATAAACTCGTAGTAGCCCCAGAATCCAACATAATCTGTAATCTGTGATCGAAAATCGCTCCATGCACCTTTGCCACCACTTGTTTTCACCAAGTAAAGAGTGATTGCTCACCAGCCATATCTCTGACCTGGGACTAGAGGGCAAACTCGAGATGGTTCTCAAGCTCAGCCTCAGAGTCTGGGTCTTCGAGGTCAGCTCCAACGGAATAGACATCCTTGCTCAGATGAAGACATACATTTGGGGTTATTACTGCGCCAACATGGAAGGGCAGAGCCCACATATGCATATGCGCAGCATGCTTGGGACTTCGGCTCGTCACGCACTGGTTCCCAGACCAGCGAGCCTAGTGTGGTTTAACGGCATCCCAGACTCCGGGCCATCCAATAGAGCTTGGACTACCTCAGGGCGAGGCCCTCGAGTAAGAACCCCAGCACGGATGACACTGTACTGCTTTAGAGCCGACCACATGTCGCATAAACCCCGGCGATGGTATTCGCCGCACTTGGAACATGGTTGGCGTCGACAGAACTGAGTCGGGTGACCCTCTTCGTGACAACGTCCACAGATGAGCTTGCTCCAGCATTTCTCCATGTAGTATGGCGGCTGCTGCCGCACTCTCCACAAGTCTCAGCATGCTGGTACTCATCGCTTCTGGGCTGGGATCTGGGCTTCCAAAGCCAATTTCTCAGCAACTCGGTAAATCTCCTCATCCAGCAGGGCTTGTTGTACAGCTGAGCTCAGATGTTCTGAATCTCCTGCCCGGGCCCTTGTGGGAACTCAGATTCTCAGCTCCGGTCTCAGTTTCGGTCTCAGCTTTATTATCTGAGGGAATCTTGAGTCATCCTTGAAATGGACATGTCGTCTCAGATCTGAGTCAAATTTCCTCCGCATCAGCCAAGAACGCCCGGCCCTCAGCTCGTCGTTGCTGAGGCTTAAACCTGCCAAACTGCACAGTCTGGGATGGGTTTCGCTTTTGCTGAGCATCCCGGCTTTCATCTCGCTGCAGAGCTTCAATACGTTTCAAAGTCTCCTCCAACTTTCCTTCAGCGTGTCAAACTTCTGACCTTGCAGAGTGGTTCTCAGCCGAGAATCACCACAGCTTTGATGAAGCGCTGTATGCGCTTCGGTCTGGGGTTGGCTTCAGATAAGAAAAAGCGATGTTGGCCTTCTTCGCAGCACGGTTGAGGCGGTAGAAGAACATTCTGGGGGTCTCTCGGTCTCGGATCCTCATCTCGTAAGTACCGCTCAGCCTTGGAACCAATGCTTCGGCACCATTCCTTCTTGAAAACGTGTGAAAGCTGTTTCCAGTCTGAGCGGACATCATCTGAGAGCTGAGTACACCAGTCTTTCAGAGAACCTGAGAGTCTCATACAAAGCTGGACAATCCGAGTTCGTTCATCCCATGGTGCCATGGTAGCATAGTGCATGGCTGCTCCCGCAGTTGACTCGGTCCTCCAGGGGTGCATATTCATTGAACTTTTCCAGAGCATCATGGGGAATCATCGTTGGACTACCACTCAGAGTCCCAGAGCTGGGATCAGCACTCTTGGACTGGGCCACAGCTCCAAACTGATTTTCGAGCTCGTCCTGAGAAGAGTCACTTGAGCTGGAATCGTCTGACTCAGATCCGCTATTATCTGGGCCTTCTGACGGCGACGTCCGAGATTTCTGAGAGGAAACTGGCGAGACGCCCCGACTTCTGTCTCAGACCTGGTCTCAGATTTGGTCTCAGAAGTCTTGGTCCTGGTTGAAGCCTGGGCTTTCCCAGCTGAACTTGGCTTTGCTTTGACTGGCTTTTACCAATTGTTGCACAATACTCGTCAGCTGAGCAAGCTGGGCCGTCCACAGAGTCTCAGGAGTCTGAGAGATGCAACCGGGATGGCTGGGATAATCTGAGCTGGGGTCTCAGTTGAGATCGAGAAACAGCAGTTTGGCGAAGTTGGTCTTGAGCCGCTTGGAAGCGGCGGATTTTCTCTCTTGGATCGCCACTGCCTTCTTGTGGTCGATCTGAGCTTGGGCATATTTCTCATTCATCATTCTCAGCTCGGATTCGTATTCGGCTCGAATGCGGCTCGCTTCAGCTTCCTCAGCTTTCTTCCGCTCAGCCTGCCGAGCTCGATCCTCAGCTTCTCTGAGGACTTTGTTGCACACCCAAGAGATACCGAGCTCGGGTTTCCGTCTTCCTTGCGTTTCTGAGACTCCTCGTCAGCCCTCTGCTTGGCCAACCGCTCGAGTGCTTCCAACTGGGATTGCTCTGACTTGACTACAGGATCTGGGAGCTGAGTTTAAACTTGTTTGGGAATGTACTGCCGAGAGCGGTGATCAGTGATCTCGGCTCCTTGCTCCACAAGTAAAGTTCTCAGCTCAGCCTCGAGCTCAGCTCGTCTTGCCTGAGCCGCAGCAATTCTGGCTTCCGCCTCAGCTCGGACTCGGGCCCCATCTCGCGTTGATACACTCTCCAGTTCAGTGTCAGTCACAGGAGGCTGAAATTTTCGGAAAAACATATTGCGGGGTCTGACGGAATTTCCCAGGTCGGCTTCACAGATGGGGTCACAGTTCTCTGAGGTTCCGCATCATTCATGCCGCTGAGTGTCCTTCTCAGATTCTGGTGTGCCAGGCAATGGCACTTGCGAGGGGTTCACGTCCCTGGCCGTCCCAGTCTCAGACCGAGCTGAGGCTGAAGTAGTCTGGGGTGTAACTGAGACCATTACAGCTGGGAAATTACTCCGCGCGGCTGAGGTCACAGATCCCATCATCACCGTTGCACTTGAAGTGGGTCCAAACGTTCCAGCTCCAACACCATAATCTGAGAAAGACATCAGAGACGATCCCGAGGAACTTAATCCAGACAGGTCCGTCCCTTGGTCATTCCCAGCCATGGAGGCATCAGAACCAGCTTTTGCACCGACCACACTTGGAACTGTGCCCGATCTTGCACTTCGCATAGCATCCGAATCACTCCCAGACCCGTGCCAGGATAGCAGAGATGTTGAGGGGATCGAAGGATCTGAGCGTAACGAGGGCAGCGGAATCTCAGCCGGTTCATGGCTCAGCTGGGGTTTCTTGCGAATTGGTTCTTCATCCAAGCTCGAAGCTGGGCTTCTCGGCCGAAGACCAGTCAGCTGAAGACGCATTACCACTTCTGGGCCAAGGAAAAGCTGGGCATCCTCACCCATAGCCACATCTCCATCTCGATCAACTGGAAATCCGAGTTGGGTCTCAGATCTCTGAGCGGCAGACTGGGTCTGAAGAGAATCTGAGGTTTGTCGAACATAGTATGCTGTAGTACCAACCACTGATTTCCAAGTTGCCAGCTCAATGCCGAGGAAATGAGCGATTCGCTCGATCTCAACTCGGACCCGAGAATCTGGGACCCCAGACACTTCATTCAAGCTGGGCCAAGCTGGGACTCGGTTCACAAATTCATACCCAGCTTCCCAGAGCATAGTCTGCAACAGCGCCACACAGGTAATCGGTGGAAGCAATTTCAGCGAAACTTTCACAGCTCTCAGGTCTGAGATGACCGGGAGTCGACGTCGCTCAGCTCGAAACACGTTCAACCACCTAGCGGCAGGCGACCGGGTCACAGAAAACAAGTGTCGACCGGTCGACTCAGCAGCTTTGATGAATCCCCACAGGTCGTAACCACCGTGACACGGGTTGTACGCGACGTCGACCGGGTGAACAGTCTCAGCTGGGACTCCCATCCACATCTCAAACTGGGATCGTGCATAGCTCAGCATTTCTTCGTCAGTCATCTCTGGGAGTGGGGCTAGAGCCCAAGTCTCAGCTTCTCCCTCAGGCACACCTTGCAATCTGCGAGTGGTTCTCTGCTCAGGCCACAGAGTACTTGACCAAGCACCGCCACCACTTGCATAGCTGGGAAGTGTGACACCAGGCGCATAACTCAGCCTTGTAGGGGTCGTCCCAGCCCCAGAAACACTTTTCGTTCCCAGATATAGCTCGCGCTTACCCAAAAGGCTGAGCGCACCACCCTCGGCTTGGATACCGGGATTACTCTCAGTAGTTGGCTCTGGGCTGAGACTCGGCGCTTGAGCAGTGGTCATCTCAGCTGAGAAACTTCCTCGATGTGTCGAACGGTGAATCCCTGGTTCGAATCCGGGCACGCGCACCAGCTGTGGCGATGCGGGCTCCAAAATCAGGGAATAGCCTCGCGGCTAGACCTCGATCTCAGACCACTCAACTCAGAACCTGAGATTAGATCTCAGATCCCAAGCTGGGTGAGGCGTGTGTTCCTCACTCTTGCAATCCCTTGACTTGGTTCTTCCTAAGGCTACGCTGTGGGCCCAGACTTGCGTCGGCCACACCAGCTGCCTCCGAACTGGACAGTTCCCAGATGCCCCCAGGCGAAGCTTGCTCCTTGCTTGGAAGGCCCTTGTACGCACGTGCTGAGTCCGCTGTGCCCCGTTTTCTTGAATATAAACACGTTCACTCCACACACACTTAGTCCACTTCTCTTCTCAGGCCCTTGGACTCTGGGCCTTAACAGCCTCCTCCTTGCTCAGCGACTCCGGCTTCGAGTCGCTTCCAGTCACGACACTTCCTCCGGCGGCTCAGACTGAGAGCCGCACAACGGTCTTCACTCGCCCCTCAGACCAGAGTGGCCCCGAGAGTTGGCTCGGTCTGAGCCTGCCTTGATCCAGGGTTCTCGCTCTGCACCCTGGGACTTCCGCGCACCACGCCTTGATGTAGGCGACACAGCGAAGCTGGGAACCACTATCCCAGACTATTCGCGCCACACGGATACCACTAGCAACCCCAGAAACCACTATCCCAGGTGTTGCTCTGCCGAAACCTCAGAGCGGAGCACCTTCCGCCCGAAAATATGAAGCACCGCCAGGAAACCAGCCAACCAGCAAGAAAACCCAGCAAAACCAATGTCCCGCGTGTGGAAATACAACAACGAAGGCAAACCGGGCCGAAACACGAAAAGGCTTGGTTGTTGAACTTGAATTTATTTGGAGTTAGCTGAGCTTGACCGTAGAACACTCGTAGCGACTCCACTTGACCTTGCGCGCGCCGCCGGGGGCAGGGACTTGGTCCCTGTGAAGCAACACGCCCGTCGGCGCAAGACGAACTCCGCAGCTTGCGGTCTTCGGGGCAAAACAAACTGATTATTATCATGCACATGCACATACAAAGGGCCTATCAAGTAAGGGGTGCAAACATCTCCTGGGTACACCTTGAACAAGGGTGAGACACCCACTAAGCTACTGGCTTGGCGGCGCCCGTGAATGCGCGTCGGCCCTTCCATTGGCCTGTCTGTGTCAGTCATCACTTGATTACACTGATTACACCTGGGTGCAAATCAGTGATATCCTGATTACGCCAGGATCTTCTGGCCGGGATTGGGCGGACTTGGTCTGTCATCACCTGATTACACTGATTACTCTGGGTACAAATCAGTGTGTAATCAGGATGACGCCAAGATTCTGCGGCTCCCGTTGGCCCAAATCCATAGGCGACTGGTCAGGCCGAATCTTGTGTGCCCGACACCAGGGGCCGAAAAGCAACAACGGGGCGACCCTTCAGAGTGACCTTCCAAGCGGCAACCGCCAACTCCAAAGAGCAACTACCGCAGCTCCCAGACCGGCAATGTAGCCATCGCTGTGTACCCACTTCATAGGCGAGACCACGAAGTCGCACTTCAGGCCCTGCAAGGCACGCCGTAGGCTTTTAGTCACGTCCTAGGCTTGGAGCGTCAGCTGTCTTTCACCAGTTGCCACTTATCCTCACGAACATCGTGCATCCAGACACCAACTTGCGCCCACAGTCACCGTGTCTCAGTTTTGGCACAAGTTGAGGGACTGCCGGGCTGAAAACCTGAGCTGGGGGCAAAAATACGATGTTGATTCCATACCCCGGCTGTCCAACCGATTTGACATGTCTCAATTCTGGCTCGAATTCTGGGACTCTGAGGCCGGGAATCTGAGCTGGGGGCAAAATTACGATGTTGATTCCATACCCCGGCTGTCCAACCAATTTGACGAGTCTCCGTTTTGGTTCAACTTCTGGGACTCTGAGTCTGGGAATCTGAGCTGGGGGCAAAATTACGATGTTGACTCCATATCTCAGTCGTGGCACCCCAAAGCCGAGGTGAAATCAGACGCCGCACGCCACGCCTTCTTCCCAGACCCCAGACTGCACATCTCATGGTCTGGTCCACAGGCAAACCTCAGACCGAACTCCAAATCACCAAGTCTCAGACTTTTGCCACCACTCTCAGGTCTCAGAACTCCGGGCATTCCAAACTGTGAGATCACCAATCTGAGACCTGAGGTCTGAGACTTAAGCAACCATGGGACTTCAAATCACAGACCCAGAAGGCCAGGGCTCAATTCGTCACCCAGAGCCCGATCCAAGGCCTGGAGCCTCAGATCTGTGGCCTCTAGAGCGATTCTCAGACCTCAGACTCCAGACCGAATTCAAATCTCAGACCTGGGGATCTGGGGTCGCCGCAACTCAACGTTCGCAGAGCTCAGTTTCCAGATGTAGCCAGCACAACTTGAAGTATGTACAAAAACCAGACTTGGATCAAGAAATATCCACGTTTCAAGTGACATGTGGCCGGTACGTGGTAGGGTTTGGGTCTCTGACATATGGGTCCTGGCCAAGAATTGGCTCGGACCTCGTCACATTTTTCTTCAGACGTCGGCAGCATTGCCGACGTTGGTCTCACTTGTGCGCGCCCTCGCGCACTTCTTGGGCACTCCGGGACAGCAGCATAAAGCGCTGTCTCGACTGGTGAGCCGCGCGCACCTGCTGGTGTGTGCGCTGCGGTAACAGGGCCATCGCTCTCTGTTCCGCTGTCGCGTCCGAAGCGCACGAGCGTGCGCTTCTTCCAGTCTATCACCGGATCATGCCGTGCAAGCCACGGCATTCCCATTACCACGTCGAACTTTTCGTCCAGGTCCAGGACGATAAAGTGTTCGGCAAACACTCGTTGTTTGTACGTGAAGCGCACGTTCACGACGCGCTTCTCGGTCTTTACGATGGCACCTGTTGCCAGTCGTACCTCCAGAAGACTTCGAGGTACATCTACCTCCTCGAAGTCAAGTCTCGGCAGGCTTCGTAGTCGAACAAAGTTGTTCGACACGCCTGAATCTACCAAAGCTCGAATAGAGTCACTCGCTCTCTTCGAGTAAACCTTCAAGATGACTAGGTTTGGCCTGTCATCTTGTTTCTTGCAGTGAGAGCTGGTCTCACTGGGGGCTGCAGTCCTCAGTGTCGCGTGCCCGATGTCGGCACGCGCGACTGCATTACCAGTAGGGCGCCCCGCGCCTACTGGATGTTCGCGTTTTTTGTTGGTCCGCGGCGATGTCTAGCATCGCCACGACGGCCACCTCCAGGGGGCATGGGAGCTGTGCACTCCCGTGCAAAGTGACCGATCCTTCCGCAACGGAAGCAACGCACGTTACCTCCCTGCTGCTGGTAACCAGCAGTTGTTGCGTTCGAGAAGTCCATTGGTTCCGGACCTCCCGGCCTCGCTACCGGGCGCGGTTGCGGCCTCGGCACGTTCACATGTAGTTTAGCCTGCCGCAGGCTAAACTCTTCTTGCATGGCAAGAGTAATCGCAGCTTCGAGAGTACTCGGGTACTCTCGGAAGAGATAGGTCTTCATGGGCCCATCTCTAAGTCCTTTCATGAACGTGACGACCTTGGTCGCCTCGTCAATCGGGTTAGTCACGATATTTGATATCAAATATCGTGCGCTGCGCGTAAGCATGGACGTCATGCTTACCCTGCTGAAGGTCGAGGAACTCCGCCCTCGACCGGAACTCGTTTTGCGGGGGCTCAAACGCTTGTTTGAGCTCCTCTTTGAACACTTCGTACGTGCTGAAGCACGTAGGATCGGACAGTCGGCGTCCGTACGCCCAACCCCTTGCGCGTCCGCCAAGGCAGGACATGGCGAACGCGACCTTCGACAGCGGGTCGACGATGCGTCGAGCCGCTATGGCTGTGTCGAGCTCGACAAGCCATCGGAGGAGAGGCTCGCCCTCTCTTCCCACGTAATTGCTTACGCTCAACTTTAATGGTTGAGCACGCGGTGTCGTCCCTGACGACGCCGTCACTGAGGAAGCAGCATCACGCTGCTCCTTCATGATGAAGCCCAGAGCAACACCATGTTGCTCCGTCGGCGATAGCGTACGCAGCACCGTGGCTATCGCCGCTTCTCCAATGACTGTTGACAGTCGTTGGAGGGCCTCCCACTCTGGGTCAGACAGGTGGGGGCAGTCAGCGCGTGCAACATGCGTTGCAGGCGTGTTGGAGCTCTCCATGGGCACCTCCGTGCTCATGTGGTTCTCGGCTCCGCGTTCGTACACCTCGTACGAACGTCAAGCAGTCGGTCGTTGGACGGACTACAAAGTGCTACCAGGTGTAGTGAGTCTAACTTGACTTACTACTTTAGCTTACACGTTGCGCAACGTGTATGAGGAAGCGTAAGTACTTAGTAATTACTTAGGTTAATTATATTTGAATACACAAATATAAGTTGAGTAAGAAAGGATTCCAAGTGACTTAGATTAGGTAAAATGAGAACTGTATTGCTTGTAAATTGATCTTCCTCTAAAATCTGCTAAAACCGTTTATCATCTATGAAAGGGGTTGACAGCGGCTGGCTGTCAGAGCCCCGCTAATATGCATGTCTCTGATTGGTAGAAAGATGCTGCTTTCTACCAGTAGGATCTTTGGGTATGTGTGGACCACTCATTGTGGTGGTCCACTTCAATGTATCCATTGGTGTGTCTTACACCAAGGTGAGGAAGTATCTAAAACCTTTAACAGATAACCTATCTGTTAAATTTACAAGTGGCTTGCAGCCACTTGTACGTGTAACCCCGTTACAATGAGAGCACTGTTATCTCCGTTGTATGACTCGATGTCGGCTGTCTGTTTGAACCGTTGAAGCTTGTCATGGAGCGAGGCTTGATAGTTCAACGACTCGAAGTGTTTGAGTGCATGCTCACGGAAATTCCCCCACGCGTACTCATCCACTCCTGTCGCCGACGACCAATGCAGAACCATCCGGACGCGGGTTTCTCCATCGCAGATCCGGCGATTCCTGGCAGTCTTGCGCTTGTGTCATCAACTTGGATTCTGTTGATCCGGCACGCGTTCTCGATCTGGAATAGCCATTCTCTCACGTCTTCACCACGCTTGCCCTTGAACTTAGGGAGGTTGTTTGGGACCTTGGATCGATCGGCGACCAACTGGTTGAGTCGGTCGATCTCGGCACGTAACTGTGCATTCGTAGGAGGCATCGTCTTCTTGAACAAGGGCTGGGACCAACAAGTGCTACCAGTTTATCGTTGACGATGCAGATACTGTGAAGACTATCTGTGCAGGGGCGGCCAAAACGAGAAGTGATGAGGTTGCCGCCCCACGCAGTTCAGGCAGTTGGGAGCGAAGCTCCCACGGACTGCCCTACTCTGCGTTTATACTAAAGTTTGTATAGTAGTAAATCCTATCCTAAAACATACCCTAAAATACAGTAACAACTGTTACACAAGGCCAGCCCGAGTCAGCGACGAACTCGAGGTAGAAAGCCCTCGCTCTCCCGATGGCAAACCCGCACCATCGTCCGGAAGGCCGCCACAGGTGACTACAGCTCTACGTGTCTAAAGAAGGAGCTCTCGTGTGCGTGTACGGCACGAACAATTCGCCGTCTCCTGGCTAGGGTTGACTGGTTCGATTACGCCAAGATGGACAATACGCTCCCCCTCACCAAGCAGCACAAGATTGCTCGCCTCGATTGGGCGAAGCGCATGATTGTCCAGCCGGACATATGGTTCCAGATCATCTTCTCGGACGAGAAGAAGTTCAATCTCGACGGCCCAGATGGTCTTCACCATTATTGGCGCGACATTCGACGTCCAGCAAGACAGACAGTGCGGCGGCGGAATGGCAGTGGGTCGGTCATGGTTGGGGGGGGGGGCTTCAGCGTAGCCGGTAAGTTGAAGCTCGCGGTGCTTCAAGGACGTCAGGCGTCTGAGCACTATGTGTATACTGTCTCGGAGTACATGCTCCCGTTCGCGCATCTCCACCACGGTCTGGACTACATCTATCAGCAAGACAACGCCTCTATTCACCGATCCAAGCTTACGACCGGTTTCTTCGAGGAGGAAGGGATCCGCGTTCTCGATTGGCCTGCCCGTTCACCGGATTTGAACCCAATCGAGAACGTTTGGGCCATGATGGCTCAGATCGCTTATCACAACGGAAAGCAGTACGATACTGTAGCTGAGCTGACACTGCAATTTTAACTGCATGGGAGGCTCTCGATCTTAAGTATTTGCGGAAGCTTGTCGACTCGATGCCTGCACGCTGCATAGAAGTCATCGCGAAGTAGGGTAACACGACGCACTACTAATGAGACAATCTTTTCATTACATTTGACTTAAGTTTTGTATGCTGGTGACTGGCCGTAAATTGTGTCCGGCGACATAATACGGTTTTTTGTATGGGAGCCTCCCTTCAGAGCCCGAACTCCGCAAACTTCTCATCGTAACTATGTTTCTTGAGGGTGTCTGAAACGCATATCTAAACAGCAAACGCCAACTCTCAGTAGAAAAGAAGTTATAGCGAAAAAAGAGGTTGGCCGTAATATTTTGTCCGGGAGTGTAGGTAATTCGGGATAACCTATGGTTTTTCGTGTGCAAATCGATCGCTCAAGCGAGGCAATGTAGCTATTTGGATATCACGCTTTTCACGATTGTGCACTCCAACGACAACTATAACGCGCTTACGCTCGCTACCCTTCGATCCTATCCAATTACATCGACTCGAGCATGCGCTTGTTCGATAGGGAGTGAGAAGAGGCGCAGGTTCTGAGCGAAGTGTGAGAGGGTTTTCTGCTATGCTCGGTGTGGTAATGCACAGACATGGTATTGAATGGTTTGAAGAATGCGACCTTTAGGTTGCGAGTACACGTGTTGTACTAGCCAGACTAGTATCCAGGTGGAGCTGAAGTTCAACGCGGTACTTCAACGCGGCCAGCCGAAACGCAAGCCCCCGGTTGCGCAAGCTGCGTGAATGTAGTTAGTTCGGTTGTTTTTTCAATCTCACTTTCTAATCTGGGTTCTACGGACCACGGGACCACGGACGACGACTGCTGCAAGGACTGCTAGCCTTGCGGAGACAGTGGCTATCGCCACGGGGGCGAGTATGCCAACGCCTCTTGTGTATCGGGGGTGCACCCGTAAGGAAAAGAAGGCGTTCATGGACAGTTACCTGGTGTATGTGCGACGCGTCCGGGCTCTCAACGCTGGATCGATTAGCCATGTGTTCCAGATGCCGCTGAGTGCGTGTATTGAACACCGGACGCTAGTGCGCATCTGTATGTATAAACTCAAGAAACGCGAGGATCAAATTTCGGAAGAAGAGTGGAAACACTACTTCCTGGACGCGCGTCACGTCGCAGACAAGAACTACGGGGCCCTCACTCAGGCCATGAAGGCGCTCAAGATGGATACGGAGATCCCAGATGCGGAGTCGCGTGTGGTGAAGCTTGTCTCGGATTTTCATATACTGCTGGATGACCAGGACACGGATGAGTTCCCGATCATTGAGCCCAAACTCTCGGTGGAGTTCTTGTGTGCTGCTGTGGAGCCCTCTGTTCTACGGGTCTCAGTGAATACGGAGCTGAAGAAAGCTGCTAATAAGCGCCTGCGGGTTTCCGTGGCGGCTTTTCTGGATTGGTTAAAACCGCTAGTGGAGTCATTTCTTATGTTTGAGTCGACGCTACTAAAGAGACTAGGAATGCGGGCCCCAAAGTTGGTGGCCAGCCGCCAGTAGGTGGTCAAGGCGGAAACAAAGAAGGGAGCAAGAAAAGGGCTGGTGAACCCCAGAGCCATTCCTTCTCCTGGTGCCAAGACCGCTGCGAGTGGTGCTGCCGGACCTCCGAAACGCGCACGCGGTGGGGCCACTGAGGGTGCGGAGCGCAAGTGCAACAAGTGTGGTGACCCCCCCCCCACACACACACACGCACACACAGCGTTCCTCTGCCCTCAGGTCAATGAGCAAGAGGCACGCGAAATCTACAAGCAGCACCGCAGCGATCACAAGAAGGCAGCAGTTGCAGTGACCACGCCTGGGGGAAACCCGGCGGGTTTGGGGGCGCCTCCCAAAAGAACAAGCCGTCGATCCCTTGCTTAGTCATGCGAGAGGTGGCTGGCGAGGTAACACGGGACACAGGTGCTGACGTAACGATTGTAACTCGACGTTTCGTCGAATCGCTAATGCGCCGTGGCAAATGAGTCGTCTCGCGTAACTTCGACCAGCCGGCAGTGGTGGAGGGTGTCGGCAACGAGGACGTTCGTATACACTCCGAAGTGCAACTGCGACTATCGTTTGAGACCGCCCACGGGCGGCTTACGCTCCACAACGCGCCATGCTGGGTCTGTGACGGTGAACTTCCGACGAGTCAGGGAGATTTCCTTCTGAGTCGTCCGCTGATGGAGCGATTGGGCTACGATCCCCAGATACTGGGGATGAAGCTTGTCGCAAAAGCGCCAGCTACGATATGTCGCTAGACCCCCATGAGGTGCGCAATGGGATTCACAAACGCATTTTCGGTTTCTCTACCCGAGGGCTGGATCGCGCGGTAGCTCCTGAGGAAGCCGCACTTCGCGAGGACGAGGAGAGCACCTATTTCCCGGAAGTCGATGTGAATCAGGACAGGGAGGTAGCCGAAGCAGCCGAATGGAAGGCGCTACAAGATTCGGTCCAGTCTGCGATCGCTACAGGCTGCAGCCCAGAATTTGCGCGCAGACGGGTCAGCTACAGGATCGGTACCGAGATGTGTTTCGTCTGGTCCTCGGCCGAGACCCTCCCGTCGACATGCCACCTTTAAAGGTGACGCTGAAGCCCGATTTCGAGCCAGGGCGGTGCAAGGCGCGGCGCTATCCGGAAGAGCAGCGGCAGTTCATGCGTAGGCATTTCGAGGAACTGGTTCGCGCAGGACTGTGCTACCGGAACCCGCAAAGCAAGTGGTGCTCACCTCCACTCATCGTTCGCAAGCCGGATGTAGATGACTTCCGCATGACCGTCGACGTCCGACGCGTTAATGTACAAATGCAGCGCATCCTGTGGCCGATGCCGATGCTGGAAATCGTGTTGGGCCATCTCCGCGAGGCTGAACGTTTTCGCCCTTGACTTTTTCAAAGGATACTGGCAATTTTTGCTCGACCCCAGCTGCCAAGAGCTATTCTCTTTCCTGACGGATATAGGCGTTTTCACTCCAACGCGAGTGCTGATGGGCGGAACTGACAGCGTGGTCTATTGCCAAGCTACAGACCAGGAGATGTTCGACGAGTTTCTATACAGGGGCCTGTTGATCGGGCTGGACGACCTGCTGGGATATCACAAGACAGAGGTCGGTTTGCTCACCCTGCTGGAAAAGGTGCTGGAGATCTGCGCTCAAAAGGGTCTGAAGCTTAACCCCAAGAAGTGCAAGCTCTTTGCGAAGGAGGTCGTGTGGTGTGGACGTGTGGTGTCTGCGGGAGGAGTCAAGCAGGACCCGCGTCGTGTACAGGCGCTCGTCGATTTGCCGAGCCCTACTACGGGCCAAGAGCTCCAGCAGTTCTTGTGTGCTCTGAATTGGATGCGCACTGCGATTCCGGACTATAACAAGCTCGTTCAGCCACTGATGGATCTGATGGAACATGTGTACACAAAAGCGGGCGCAAGAACGCGTCGGTCTGTCACTCGTGTGGTGCTCAGCGACGCGGGGTAGACACACGACCACGATTCCTGTCTGACGAAGTGCAAACTAGCGCTTTCCAACGCCGTGCAACTGGCGCACCCAGACCCGGCCCAGCGACTATACGTCTTTGCGTATGCTAGTGAGCACCGTTTGGGGCGCTGTGGTGACCCAGGTCCCGCGGGATCAACTGGACCGTCCTCTTGCAGACCAAGACCACGCGCCGTCGATGTTTCTCAGTTGTACATTCTCGGGCGCGGCGATGCGCTGGGCCATCATAGAGATAGAGGCCTTCGAGCTGGTGGAAACGTGCACACGTGCCGATTTCCTCCTCCATCGACCCGGCAGATTTACTCTCTTTACGGATCACCGCAATTTGAACTTTATTGTCTCGCCGCAGTCTGTAGTGTCTTCCGTCTCGAAGTACACAGCCGATAAGCTCGAGCAATGGGTGATTCTGCTGATGGCCTACGACTTAGAGATTACCGACATTGCTGGTGCCGATAATGTCTTGGCTGACCTCTTGTCGCGCTGGGGCAGCCCGACTTGTAGCCCCTCCGAAATCGCCCGTGTTGGATGACCAGTTTTGCTGGCCTACCCTCGCGTCGGTGATCCAAGCGCAGGCCGCAGAGACTCCCAGCCCTGATTTGAATTTAACCCGCGCGGACGATGGTATTTGGCGTACTGCATCCGGCGCTGGCTGGGTATCGGCGCGTGCAACCGATTTGCAGCTTCGTCTCCTGATTGTTGCTCATTTTGGAGCTGCAGGCCACCGTGGATAGGATGTTACCATTCAGGTGATCCAGGCGCGTTTTTGGTGGGAAGGAATCCGGGATGACGTCATGTTCTTCGTAAAGCGCTGTCTTCACTGTGCAAGTGTGGGCGGTGGTCCTCCCATTCCAAGGCCGCTTGGCGAGGCCTTACATGCCGAGAAGCCAAATGAGCTGATTCATTTCGGCTTTCTCTACATAGGCCCGTCTCTCATGGAGTTCACGTACTTGTTGGTCGTGAAAGAGGACGCAACGCACTTCCTGCGACTCTATCCGTGTGTATTTGCCGATGCTGACACCACGTATGACTGTCATATGGACTGGTTTGCTACGTTTGGGGTTGTGCGAACGTGGGTCAGTGACCAGGGGACGCATTTCAAAAAGGAATTGATGCAGCAATTGCAACATGCCCTGGGAGAACATCATCACTTCACTGCGGCTCGGACACCGTGGAGCAACGGCACCGTCGAAGTGGTAATGCGTGAGGCACTGAGATGCTTTCGTGCGCTGTTGTCCGTGTGATGAGGCTCGCTCAGATCTTTCCGGCGAACCCGTCAATAGCCTGCCACCAACGCACTCTATGTCCCACGCACGACCCTTAGTGGATGGGAGAGGGCAGCTGGCTTCAAGGAACCACCGCTTCAACAAGAACTGGCTCGGAGACCATGGGCACACTCTCGGCCGAAGCCCCAGGTCTCAGCTGGGAGGCTCCGCTATTTTGCTGAGACTATTGCGACTCTGAAGCCACGATGACTGAAGTTGACTATGGATTGGCTTGACTCCTGTGAAGTTTGGATTGCGGTCACCACGCTGAGCTCAGACGTCCCGGATAGACACCTGTTGATGGCTGGATGCGCGGCAAACAGAGCCGACCTAGTCTCAGCTAAACTCGCTGCGGCTCGGCTAAGAGTCGGTCAGCTTTGGTGGTGAAGGCGCTGAAGTCTACAAGTCTCAGCTGGAAGAACTGAAGTCCCCGGGTCTTAGCTTGGATTACTGAAACTAGCCGGTCTCATTAGAAATATTAAATTTTGGGGATTGTGTGTCTTCAAAGCCACTGCTGATTGGATTGCATTATACTGATCTTTATCGGCATCAGCCATGCAATATTGAATCTCAGGTAATTCTCCAGTCAAAATATAGTACATGTCAAATACCTCAACTAAAACGTTGTGAATAACTGGACCAGTCACTTGGGACGTAATAAAAATCGCGACTGGATGTAAACTACGAACTAGATCCGAAATTCCCAACACGATTGTTGGATATCCAGATTGGTTTAACTTGTATGTTGTATCGATGTGAAATACGTACTGTTTACCATATCGGAGTCGGTTCAGCATAAACGGCGTAGTAACACCAACCACAAGTGGGTGGCCGTCTGTACCGTCTCCATAAGTTGGCTTTCCAGCTTCAAGTTGATATCCAAATATAAATGGGTCAATTTCATTCATTTCATCGTGATATTTGAATCCTGCAGCCATCGATTCCATGTCTTCGATGAAATCAGTTTCCTTCAAGCGTGTTCGCTTGTAATGACCAATAAATTGCTGGACTTGGCTAAGCTTTGTTGCTGTGCTTCGGTCGGGCACAATTTATCGAGGATGTCGTGTCTAATACGTTTCGGCTTAGCCCGAGAGGAAACAAGCTGGGTCGCAAAACGCTTCATACTCCGTGTCAGCTTCGGCTTTTTCGGAGCCGCAGAGCTGGTATGGTGCATGCCACTGCAAAATACGTCACTCTTGGTTGTTGTAACGGGGTTACACGCACAAGTGGCTGCAAGCCACTTGTAAATTTAACAGATAGGTTATCTGTTAAAAGTTTTAGATACTTCCTCACCTTGGTGTAAGACACACCAATGGATACATTGAAGTGGGCCACCACAATGGGTGGTCCACACCTACCCAAAGATCCTACTGGTAGAAAGCAGCATCTTTCTACCAATCAGAGACATGCATATTAGCGGGGCTCTGACAGCCAGCCGCTGTCAACCCCTTTCATAGATGATAAACGGTTTTTAGCAGATTTTAGAGGAAGATCAATTTACAAGCAATACAGTTCTCATTTTACCTAATCTAAGTCACTTGGAATCCTTTCTTACTTAACTTATATTTGTGTATTCAAATATAATTAACCTAAGTAATTACTAAGTACTTACGCTTCCTCATACACGTTGCGCAACGTGTAAGCTAAAGTAGTAAGTCAAGTTAGACACACTACACCTGGTAGCACTTTGTAGTCCGTCCAACGACCGACTGCTTGACGTTCGTACAGGGTGTACGAACGCGGAGCCGAGAACCACATGAGCACGGAGGTGCCCATGGAGAGCTCCAACACGCCTGCAACGCATGTTGCACGCGCTGACTGCCCCCACCTGTCTGACCCAGAGTGGGAGGCCCTCCAACGACTGTCAACAGTCATTGGAGAAGCGGCGATAGCCACGGTGCTGCGTACGCTATCGCCGACGGAGCAACATGGTGTTGCTCTGGGCTTCATCATGAAGGAGCAGCGTGATGCTGCTTCCTCAGTGACGGCGTCGTCAGGGACGACACCGCGTGCTCAACCATTAAAGTTGAGCGTAAGCAATTACGTGGGAAGAGAGGGCGAGCCTCTCCTCCGATGGCTTGTCGAGCTCGACACAGCCATAGCGGCTCGACGCATCGTCGACCCGCTGTCGAAGGTCGCGTTCGCCATGTCCTGCCTTGGCGGACGCGCAAGGAGTTGGGCGTACGGACGCCGACTGTCCGATCCTACGTGCTTCAGCACGTACGAAGTGTTCAAAGAGGAGCTCAAACAAGCGTTTGAGCCCCCGCAAAACGAGTTCCGGTCGAGGGCGGAGTTCCTCGACCTTCAGCAGGGTAAGCATGACGTCCATGCTTACGCGCAGCGCACGATATTTGATATCAAATATCGTGACTAACCCGATTGACGAGGCGACCAAGGTCGTCACGTTCATGAAAGGACTTAGAGATGGGCCCATGAAGACCTATCTCTTCCGAGAGTACCCGAGTACTCTCGAAGCTGCGATTACTCTTGCCATGCAAGAAGAGTTTAGCCTGCGGCAGGCTAAACGCCATGTAAACGTGCCGAGGCCGCAACCGCCCCCGGTTTGGTAGATTCAGGCGTGTCGAGCAACTTTGTTCGACTACGAAGCCTGCCGAGACTTGACTTCGAGGAGGTAGATGTACCTCGAAGTCTTCTGGAGGTACGACTGGCAACAGGTGCCATCGTAAAGACCGAGAAGCGCGTCGTGAACGTGCGCTTCTCGTACAAACAACGAGTGTTTGTCGAACACTTTATCGTCCTGGACCTGGACGATAAGTTCGACGTGGTAATGGGCATGCCGTGGCTTGCACGGCATGATCCGGTGATAGACTGGAAGAAGCGCACGCTCGTGCGCTTCGGATGCGACAGCGGAACAGAGAGCGATGGCCCTGTTACCGCAGCGCACGCACCAGCAGGTGCGCGCGGCTTACTAGTCGAGACAGCGCTCAATGCTGCTGTCCCGGAGTGCCCAAGAAGTGCGCGAGGGCGCGCACAAGTGAGACCCACGTCGGCAATGCTGCCGACGTCGGAAGAAAACGATGTACTGGTTCCGGGAACCAACACCCACGTTCAAGCGTGTAAGGGACAGTCCCTGACCCGAAGAGGTCAGGTCGACAGCGACGCGTCGGCTCCGGGACCCGACGCACCCTCGGTCATGAGGGGCTCCGCCAATGAATGGCGTCGAGGTGACGAAGGCGTGTCAACTCCGGGAGTTGACGCTGCAAACAGTGCGGACGGTTGCAAACGTACCGCACTGACGCAATTTGCATGCTGTCGTGCAGCCGGGCTGCACGACGAAGCGCCATGCGATCAAGCCGGGCTTGATATCGCGCGCCCGCAGACAGGGTCTGCCGGCGAAGGGACACATTACCGTGCAGCCGGGCTGCACGAAGGAAAATGCGGTCAAGCCGGGCTTGATACCGCGCGCCCGCGGACAGGGTCCGCCGGCGAACAACTGTCCACGGCCGGGCCTGGACCAGAAGAACAACTGTGCGGAGCCGGGCTCCGCACAACAAGAAGACGGCGCAAGCGGAAAACGCTGCGCAAGTCTCGGTCCGGGACCGAGACGCAACAAGAGCAGTCTGCTGGGCAGACTGCGGCGGTGACGCCGAATGTCAAGACGCTAAGCGTCTTGACGCGCACCGATACTGGATTCCAGTATCGTGACATGGAACTCGCTAGTCCTCCGACGACGGCGTCGGAGTTGACTTCGCTTCCAGCCATGAGCTGGAAGCGCTTCACGCGCGACTTGCACGATGGACGCATCGAGCAAGTCTGCGTTCTTTCGGACAGCGAAAGAACGGAGAGCGAGAGCGAAGAGCTGAGGCAGCTCTTCATGGGAAGTACCACTGAGAGTGAAGACACTCTCAGTGCGAAGACGAAGCGAGAGCGCTTCGAGGAACAAGGTTGGGACTCGCTGAAGTCGAGTCCCTATTACGAATTGTTGAGGGAGTACAAAGACGTACTCCCGGAAGAGATTCCTGCGGAGCTTCCGCAGGATAAGGGCATTCAGCACGAGATTGATCTCGTGCCGGGCACGAAGTACTGTGTCACGCGGCAGTGGCCACTGCCGCGAGAGCAAGTGAAAGCGATCGACGACTTCTTTGAAAGTCGTCGCAAAGCAGGACAAGTGCGGGAATCAAAGTCCCCGCACAGTGCTCCGACGTTCTGTGTCAAAAAGCCACAGGGCGGATGGCGCATCGTTCATGCCTACAACAAGCTGAACGATGCGACGGTACCGGCGCAGACGCCGATACCGCGAAAAGATGTTATCATCGATTCAATGGCCGGGAGCACCGTTGACAGTGCTCTCGACTTGCGAGATGGATTTTATCAAATCCTAATGCGTGAGAGCGATATCCCGCTCACGGCAGTGAGCACGCCAAGCGGCATGCTCTGGGAATGGCTAGTAATGCCACAGGGGCTTAAGAATGCCCCTGCGACTTTCAACAGGTGCGTGACGCACTTGTTGCGCTCGGTGCGCGACTTCGCGCCGAGCTACTTCGATGATGTGTTCTTCCACAGCCGGGCTGTGGACGGGAAGACCGACATTGAGATGCACAGGGTGCATCTCCGGAAGCTACTTGAGCTTATGCGAAAGCATAAGCTGTATGCGAACCTGAAGAAGTGTATCTTCGGGGCGAGCGAGATACCCGTCCTCGGGTGTCTCGTAGGGAAAAATGGTGTTCGCCCTGACCCGGAAAAGGTCAGAGTGATCAATGAATGGCCAACGCCTTCAAGTGTCAAGGTACTGAGGCAGTTCCTTGGCTTGGCCACGTACTTGTGCAAGTACGTGGAGGACTATGCGGGCAAGATCCGCCCGCTGTCACAGCTTCTCAAGAAGGAAGCTGTGTGGAATTGGACAACCGATTGCCAAAAGGCATTCGATACAGTCAAGCGGGGCTTGACTGAGGCGCCGATCTTGGCAGTGGCTGACCAAGATCGCCCATTTCACGTAGTGTGTGACGCATCCGATTTCGCGATCGGATGCGCGTTGATGCAGCACGATCACGAGGGCCGTGATCGTGTCGTCTACTACCAATCGCGTCAGCTGAAGCCAGCTGAGCGCAACTATCCGGTGCATGACAAGGAACCCCTTGCCATGAAGTATGCACTCGCAAAGTTCCGAGTGTATCTACTTGGAAGTAGACCGTTTGTGGTCTACACCGACCATGCATCACTGCGCACCGCAGTGAAGTCGCCACACATATCACAAAGAATGGCGAGGTGGCTCTCATTCTTTGCGGAGTATAACTTCCGGGTCGAATACAAACCCGGAAGATTGAATGTAGTGGCCGACGCATTATCACGTCGACCGGACTATGCAGAAGCTGTTGACGTCAATGCCATTGACGTCATGCGATCGAGCAAACCCACATCATCTCTGTTAGATGATGTGAAGGCCGCGTACGCGCACGACGCGGACGCGAAGCTCTTGCTGGCCTATGGCACAGCGCCTTCTGACAAGTCCCGTCAGAAGCTGCCCAAGCACCTTCGAGCGCGTGCACACCGCTTTCGTGTGCACGACGGACTACTGCTTTACAATGCAGTCGACGACAACGCGGATCGCGTTGTCGTGCCAAATGACCATGATCTGCGACTCAGGATCATGTACGAGTATCATGATGCCCCGACTGCGGGACATCTCGGACGTGAGAAGACTTACGTCCTTCTCACGCGCGACTTCTACTAGCATCACCAGTACAAGTGGGTGCGCATGTACGTCCGTGCTTGCTACGTCCGTGCTTGCTACGTCCGTGCTTGCGAGGTATGCCAACGCGTAAAGCCTGCGCCATTCGCGCAGGCTCCTTTACAATCACTACCTTCTCCGTCGGAGTGTTGGAAGTCCATGTCTTTGGACTTCATCTTTGGTCTTGCCCCGGATAGCGGAGGGAATACCGGTGCTGTGGTCTTCGTCGACCGCTTCAGCAAGATGGTGCATCTTACTGCGGTGCCGGCAGAAGTGACCGCGAAGCAGACGGCCCGTCTGTTCGTCGACATGGTGTTCAAACACCATGGCATGCCGGCCGACATCGTGTCGGACAGAAACCCGCGCTTCACAGGGCACCTGTGGCAAGAAGTGTTTGCACTTCTTGGGAGCCAGCTTTCCATGTCGACTGCGGATCATCCGCAGACGGACGGTCAAACCGAGCGCGTGAATCGCGTGCTCGTCGATATGTTGAAGCGCTACGCTCACTCGTTCCAATACTGGAGCGAGTGCTTATCGATGGCAGAGTTTGCCATCAATAACTCAGTGCATGCCTCGACCGGGCATACACTGTTCTACGTGAATGCCATGCGGCATCCACGCCTACCGAGTTTACTCGGAGTGATGGCTCCCACTTTAAGTGGGGGAGGATCTACGACTGCAATACAGCAGCCGCAGAAAACCGCTGACACTTGCACAGTGTCAGCTGCAACAATGGACAAACCAACCAGGTCTGCGCAGGGCGCAGACTCCCCCAACAACAAGGACAAAGATCACGGGTCTGCGCAGGGCGCAGACACCGCAAAGAACCACGCAGAGGCCGGGCCTCTAGCGGAGAGCGAGCTGAATGACTTCAGCTCGGATGCAATCAGTTTCATCACCAAAAGACAAGCCGTAATTCGGTTTGTCCAAGACACAATAGCAGCTTCTGTTGATCAACAGAAGCTGAACGCAGACAATGCGGGCAGAGGCAACACAAATGAATTTAAAGTTGGTTCATTAGTTTTGTTAGCTACACAAAACCTGCCTAGACATGCAGTTTCGGATTTCGGAGCAAGCAAGCTTGCTCCGCGCTTCATCGGGCCGTTCACTGTGTTGGCACGGCACGGCAACGCATACACGCTAGACATACCGTCTAGCATACGCCTCCATCCGACCTTTTACGTCGGACGGCTGAAGCCATACCAGCAGCACGAGCCATCTAGCTCGGCTGACCCGAAGCCTCGGCAGGAGCCGAGGCAGAAGCGGAGGACTTGGCCTCGGCGACGAGCAGCCTCTCCTCCAGCGCGCGGACGCGCTGGAGAAACCCCTTCATCTGGGTCCCCAGCTCGACCTGGATATTCGAGGCGGTCTGCGAGACCGCCGCGACTTGGGCCTTCTGGTTCGCCAGCTCCTGTTTCAGGGCGGCGAACTCAGCGCCCTGCAGACGCTCCACGGCGGTCACCCAGTCGTGGAGAGGCGCATACTGATCAGCCCGGGGCTGATCATACCCGGGGCGTGTTCCCACCCCCGCCACCGCCGATCCGTGACGCCCGCGGCTCAACCCGCTGGTTTGTTGAGCGAATTGTTGACCATAGTATCCCGAAAACGAACCCTCAAGGGGCTCGTTTTCGTATTCGTTGGAGAGGATTTCCACCCCATCAAGATTCATGGGAGCCGCGGAACGTCTTGCTGGAGGACGTTCCGGAAATGGTGAGGGCGTACGAAGAGCAGTACGCGCTGGCGCAGCGGAAGTAGTGCGAGCGCTGCGATCATCGCTAGCGCCCGAACCCTCACGTGCTAAGAACTTAGCACGGAGCTCTTTGAGACTCTCGGGCACACGGAACGACGTGTACCCGTTCAGGTCGCGGTCGCTCAAGCGGACCGCGCCTGGAAAGCACTTCGTGCACTGAAAGCCCTCGGGCACAGCGCACGCCACATTCGCCTCCTCAGCAGCAACATGAAGTTGCTCCAGCTTTCCACGCTTCGAGTACGTCTCGAAGCGATCACGCGCTTGCTTAATCCGATCACGGTAAGCACTCGGTTTCTTGTTGAAGTTTTCAACAAAGGCGTTCCAACTTTGACAAAGTGCCTGCCATTCGGGCACTTTGCTGCGAGAAGATGTCTTCTTGCTTTGAAAAGATCGGAGCTCATGAAAGAGTCCGATGTAGTAATCGCGCCTTTGATGCGTTTCCGCATCAAAGTGCAGCTCGGCAGCCACAGCGTCATCTTTGATGGCGCTGCATACGTACAGCGGCACCTCATTCGGAGGTACCGAGTTCCCATACCGGTCCGCGATCTCGGACGCGGACGGCATCCACGGATCGCGCGCTGCAGCAGCAGCACGCGGAGTACTGAGAGCCCCAGCGGAAGCGAGTGGGGTATCGCTCTCAGTTGGCGAACGCTTCGAGTCTTTGCGCTTTGAGGGCGAGTCCTCCTCGCCCTCCATATCTTCATCGTCGTTGTCGAGGTCGACGACGTCGCCATACTTCGCCTTCTGGCGTTCGAAGTAGTCGTCGATGGAGAGATGACTCCCCACCGACTTTGAAGTCTTCTTCTGAGGCGCGCTCATCGTTGAATGAGCGCGGATTTCTTCTCCAAACGCGGAGAATTGATGAATGGTCAATTCCGAAGATTGACGTGCGGAGACCCCGCGCGTCTAACCTTAAGGGGGGGATGGTGTAACGGGGTTACACGTACAAGTGGCTGCAAGCCACTTGTAAATTTAACAGATAGGTTATCTGTTAAAAGTTTTAGATACTTCCTCACCTTGGTGTAAGACACACCAATGGATACATTGAAGTGGGCCACCACAATGAGTGGTCCACACATACCCAAAGATCCTATTGGTAGAAAGCAGCATCTTTCTACCAATCAGAGTCATGCATATTGGCGGGGCTCTGACAGCCAGCCGCTGTCAACCCTTTCATAGATGATAAACGGTTTTTAGCAGATTTTAGAGGAAGATCAATTTACAAGCAATACAGTTCTCATTTTACCTAATCTAAGTCACTTGGAATCCTTTCTTACTTAACTTATATTTGTGTATTCAAATATAATTAACCTAAGTAATTACTAAGTACTTACGCTTCCTCATACACGTTGCGCAACGTGTAAGCTAAAGTAGTGAGTCAAGTTAGACACACTACAGTTGTAGTTCGGCAAGTTAAAAATTTTGCGCGCCATTTACATTTTTCGCCAGAAAATTCACTGCATGCTACGGACTTGCAGCTCAAAAGCCGATATTCACACTTGTGCAACTCCAAGTTTAAATCACACATTTGACACTTCACAAGGTTGCATTATTCGTGACGTACGACTTGCAGCTATCAATCCACTCATCAAGGCCTTCGCCACTCAGACCAGTCGCTACGTGATGCCAGTCGTACGATCGCTTCGGCGCTGCCTTCTCCATTGCTGCACTTTTGTAAAGTCAGAATATGAATGGTAGCTAGCACCGGCTGTACAACGGTGGCTTTCATATCTGATACAGCATAATTACCAAATATGAGAGGGGACAATAACTGGTTGACGGCCGTCGCCCCGTTGTTCAGTGTGATTACTCTGCTCTTTTTGCGTTGGTCAAACCTTTTATGTGTTTGATCGAGGGTTTGTGTGATTGACTATATTCCTTGTTTGATTTTAAGGTGCTCTCCCAATTATTAATACCGAATTCCCTATGTTATCACTTATCGCATACAGTGCCAATCTAGCCAATGAGAGAGCTATCGGGAAGCAACACCGTGCAACCTATGTTATCGCGTACAAGCGCCCCATCTACCTCTCCCGAGATCATTCTGCCATTTGATGGCTCCGAGACAACCCAAAAGAAGAAAGCGCTTGCCGGGCGGCCTTGGCCACAAGGTGAGAGCAAACACTGTTGCTTCGTTCTCTGCAGCACACAAGCTTGACGTCTCGAGGCCCACAACGATGCTAGGCAGACAATTCTGCATTACTATCCTGACCTGCCTGCAGCCAAGGTCAACAGCTGCAGGACCCTAATTCTGGCATGGCACCGGTCTCAGGCCAAACTCGAAGCATTGTGCACCCAACGCGGAGGTGCCAGTAAGAAAAAAGCTCGCCAGAAAGGTGAGGCCACCATTCTGCCAATGGAGAGAGAGGCCGACCTCGTTCGGTGGGTGAATGACATGCGCGACGAAGGTGTGCCAGTCACGCCGACCATGCTGCGCATTCAAGCGCTAGGTGTAGCTGAGGACGCTGGTATCAAGTCGTTCAAGGCCTCGTGGTGCTGGCAAGCCAATTTCAAAGCGCGTCATCGATTTTTCCCAACATCGAGCATGATGAGGATGTAGTTTGCGAAAATGCCCAAGACGTCGTTGATGCAGTGCTCAGTACGAGATCATTTGATCGAGAAGTTGGTGAGTTTAGCTTAGACGATGACTTCGACGACGCATTTCGCGTTGTATCGCTAAGTGAATATACCACGTGAGCTTCATCACTCTCAATAGAAAGGACGTAGCGTCACTGGCTCTGTAACTACACTTTGGTGTATGGCATAACATAGGGGATTCGGTACTGTATTCGCACTGTTAGGGGCATTTCACCATCTACCGGGTATCCCGGTGGTTTTATTATACTGTATACCTGGTCCCAGTTAAAGATCCAGTCTTTTGACCAGAACATGCCGAACATGGAAAGCGTTCTTTTGAAGGGAATCAACCTCGGCGGAGCAAAGCTGTATCGAGTTCAGAGTGACGGGGATCCGTCAGTTGAAAGCAATAGCACGGAGAGAAATGATGAGGACAGCAGAACAAGGAAGGCTGATGTAGGACTGCAGAGACAGCTTCTTAACGATGGCACGTCAACTAGAACAAGTGAAGGTAAGCAGTACGCTTCTACCAAGCGTATCACCATTAATAGTGGTGACGATGAAGTCTTCCTTAGGATTTCAATGACTACCAAGTAGACGTGTACGAGAAACAACCAAAGTTAGCGAGATGTACAATACCTCAGCTACCACAGTTTGACATTACACCATCAATACCATCAAAATCTGTACTACAGCGGCAGGCAAGTTCTGTATCTGACCGCGGAGTATTTAGCAACTAATACCTACAAGAGGCATTCGAACCATTTCACTGGTTTCTTGGAGTCGCTGAAGACGCCATCGCCGTTTCGGAAGGACATGTCCACGTGGTTGAGCTCCGTCACGTAGCGCCTACTTTTATACGTATTGTCGAAACTTTCTCGGGGGAGCCCCATCGCGCAGCTTGCATACTCGACAATACCGTCGTTTTGAGACGAGTGGTGCGGTAGGATCTCACCTGCGAGCGTGTAGAGGGCTGCCTTGATCGTAACTAAGCCCGCGAAGCTGCTGCTGCACATGACAGCAGACACGTTGGACGCGTAGGCCGCTTGCGCAGCAGCGTAGTCAGAGTTCATGGTCGCTGACGAGAAGGTGGTGCCTTGGTAGGCGAGCGACTTTTGTCCGGTGTTGACAGGGCAGTTGCCAAGCAAGTCCACGATGGTCGAAATGAAGCCGTTTTTGTCGCCGTTGCACGCTTCCTGGATGTAGTTGGAGCCCATGCTCCCTTCCATCGGGGCGCTTGCGGCCACCCAAGATGTCGACGGGTCAATTTTCGCCTTGCCGCGCGCGATAGCACTGGACAGAATGAGGTTGGCCATGGAATGGCCGAAAATGATCGTGTCCTTGATCGTCCCCGTCGCTGGGTCGCTGGTGCTGCTGACTTGCACGATCAAGCCAACCAGACGCTGCTGGAACACGGGATCATACCAGGCATTGTCCTTCGTCGCCAACGTGATATACTGCCTGCTGGAGCAGCACGGGGAGTGGTCACGGATCTCGCCTCCGAAGTAGTCCTTGGGATCATTGTCTGTCAAGCCATAGTCATCGTACGAGCTGAGACCAGCAATGAACACACAAGGACGCTTAGCTCCCTTGCAACCGCACACGTTGTCGGTGATGAGGTTCCATATCTTCTTAAAGGGGTTCCACTGTGCTTTCTCGGCGCGCAGGGCACGGTGGTGGCCCCACTCCGAGACCGATCGAGTCATAAGCGACGGCAGTGACGGAGCGATGCGCTCACCGAATGGGACCTTGTTGCATGAAGCCAGCACACTCGACGACACACGAGGAGCGACGATTTTTGGCGCAGTAGACTCGTACTTGACATTGATGTTCAGGTCGGCACCGAAGATCTGAAAGCCCTCGTCCTTGAACCACGACGAGCTCGAGCGACGCGAGCACAGCACAAAGTCCTCGCCGGCAAACGGGAACATCATCATGGAGCCGCCCGGACACTTCTCGTTCAGGACCTCAGGCTCCAGGTAGTGAGTGGCGGTGGACGCACCTTGAATGGCACTCAGCACACTGGCAATGGGCGGAACCGCGTTCGACGGCAGACACCCGGACTCGACCTCATTTCCTGCTTGACGACGCGTGTAGTACGCAGTGCCGTCTACGAGCGAGTACTCGTGGGTGTGTCCGTCCTGCTCGAACGAGGCCATTCCGTTGTACACCATGCTTTTGTCCCCCGTCGAGGGCTTTGGCGCCGGCGTCGCCACCACGTCGAAAGTGGAGGCGCCGTGGATGTACATGGGCTTGCGCTTCATCTCGAACGTGAGCCGCAGCGCGGGCTGCTCTTGCAGACTGCGCAGAATGCGGTGCTTGGCCACGTGCGCGTGGAAATGGTGCGTGTAGTCGGTGAACTGCGCGACCAGCAGCACGGCGCCGATCGTGGCGATCAGTGCGAGTCGCCACGACGCCCACGGTTTACGCCGTTCATGCTCGAGCTTCTGCGTCAACGCGGCTTCGAGGTCCATGGCAATCGCTTGTCAAAGCGAATTCGAAAGTGAGCGTCGTGTAGACGAGAAGGGGTATTCATGTGTGTATGTGCTGAGCCAACATCCCTACCACGGTTGTGGTACAATTGTAGGGAATCTGCATGGAGGATTTGCCCACTCTAGCGTTGACTATGGCTGCAGACGTCGGAGCAAAGTCGTCTGGCACCGCGGAGAGCGATTCGGGGAGCGGGTACCGGGCTGTGCTCGAGGCTTTTCGCACACTGAAGCTACATGTACCGTAAACCACGTGTTCATTGCAACGCTCGTAAAAGTTCCCGACCTACATATGTATAGAATTTTTTTGGCAAATTCTGTGTTTTTACCGCGTAAAAACTAAACCTGAATAGTCATCGCATAATTTGCAGATTTGAAGAAATGCTTAGCCATTTACATACAACTATTAAGATAAAGACGTTGTGTCACCCCCATATATCCGATCTCGGCACCGTTTTGCCGAAAACCTGACAGTTTTTCCGTAGCCCTGCGTTGCGGTGAACCCGTACGGCGTTGGTAGTAAATAGTGCTCGATCGTCAAGTTGACGAACTCTGGGATTCTGCTCACACATCGTGAGTTTGTGAGTCAGGTGTGGCCAACGTTCCAGGCCCATGACAGCCTTGAGGCGATAGGGAGCTGCGGCTCACATGCGGCAACGAGGAATGCGCGTGCTAGGATTGCAAAGAGAGAGATTCACGGGATTCTGGTCACCACGAAAGAATTGGTATCTCGTGCTCTATAATGTTGACTCCAGTCCGTAAAACATGGGGACGAAAGCCTGTAACCTTCCCAAGTCACAGCAGCTACGCGGTTCGCCTCTACTTTCGATTCATCGCTACTCTTGGAGAGTCGAACTCGAGACCAACGTTGTAACCAAAGCACGTTGTTTATCATTACGTTCATGACGCTGCGAGTTAGGAGAGTAAGTGCTGCAGCCACTTCATCGGCTTCTTGGCGTCACTGAAGAGGCTGTCTCCGTTGCGGAAGGTGCAGTCCTGGTGGTTGAGCTTCGTTAAGTAGTTGGTGCTGGTGTACGAGGACGAGAAGGTTGACGTGTCGAGTCCGTACGCGCAGCTCTGGTACTCCACCAGGCCGTCGTTGACGGAAGATTTGTGCGGGATCACTTCTCCTGCCAACACATACACGGCTTCATACGTCGAAGCCAAACCACTGTAGCTGCTGCTGCACATGACAGCGTCCACATTAGCGGCGTAAGCGGTCTGTGCTGCCGCATAGGCTGCCTTCAACTCGGACGAAGCGTAGCTCCCCGATTCGTAGGATAGAGAGATTCTGCCTGTGGTTACGGGGCACTCGTCCAGGAGTTCTAGGAGAGATGACACGACGCCGGAAAGCGTGCCGTCACAGGCTTCCTGGATGAAATCAGAGCCCATACTTCCGATCATGGGGGCGCTGGCACCGAGCCACGTCGTCGTGGAGGCCAGCGAACACAAGTTTTGGGAGATTGCATACGCCAGCATGTTGTTCGCTGAGGAGTGTGTGAAGATGATCGTGTCTGCAATGATGCCGGTGCTTGAGTCGCTCGACGAGCTGATCTCGAAAAGATAACCGACCAACTCATTCACGAGGGTCAGGTCGTACCAAGCGTACAAACTTGTCGCCATCTCGATGTACTGGATGCTGGAACAACATGGCACGTAGTCTTGGAATTCATCCCCGAAGTACGGCTTCGAGTCGGTCGTTGACAAACCATAGTCGGTCTTCTGACCGAGTCCAGCAACGAACACACATGGGCGCGGTGTTGTGCTGCATGAACTACTCGAGTCCGAGTCGTCCGAGTTGCCGGATACAGCAGACACCACAGACGACACTAACGATGACAGCCAACTCTCAGCTTCCTCAGCGCGGAGAGCACGGTGACTCCACTCCGAGAATGACCGATGAATCAATGACGTCGCCGATGGCGGCACGGTGTCGCCAAACGGCACCTTACCGCAATACTCCTCAACGTCTACCGGAATCGTAGGCGCTACAATGACCGGGGCCGAATCCTCGTACTGAACGGTGATGTCCAGGTCCTCGCCCATGATCTTGAACCCTTTGCTGTGATCCTGAGGGGCACACACCAGGTAGTTCTCGCCGGCGAACTTGAGTGCCATGAGATACCCATGCGGACAAGCCAACTTAGCCAGCTTGCTGTCCACAAGGTGGGTCGCCGTGTGCGCTGTATCGATGGCGCTTAGAACGGTCCCGATTGGTGGCACGAAACCTGACGGCAGACACCCTGACTTGGTCGCATTCTGACCCACCGGGTAGTTCGTGTAGTATGCCGTGCCATCCACGAGCATGTACATGTGCTTTTCACCCTCTTGTTCGAACGTAGCCATGCCGTCGTACACGAGAGAATTGCGCTCCGGTGACAGCTTGAGTGACGGCGTTGCGAGCACATCGAAGCTGGAGGCCCCATGAACGTGCATGGACTTCCGTTTGATCTGGAAGGAGAGTCGCAGTGCCGGTTGTTCCTGCAGACTACGCAGGATGCGGTGCTTGGCAAGATGTGCGTCGAAGTGGGGCTTGTAGGTGACGAATTGCGTACTTGCGATGGCGGTGGCTACGACTGCCGTCAAGACGAGTTTCCATGAGAGTTGGCGCCGTGGGGATTGCTGCGGCTTGGCTGGTCCTCCAGATTCGAGAGTCATGACGACGAGAACTTGTACACGGCGTAGTGTGAAGCAGGATCCAGCTTATGGTCGTTGAGTCGGCAAAATTGAGAATGGAGACCTTAAAGGAGGCAGGATTCGACGGTCTCACTTGTTTCGGACGGCTGTAGCTAGACAAGATGGACGGAGTCGTGTCCCTGCACTCGATCGACGAGTGTCGCGTTGAGTGGGAGGCCACTGCTCTCCAGCGATATCGTCTCCGATTCAAGCTGTTCCTGTCATTGAGCATCCTATTTTGACAAATAGTGATACCGAGTTGAACTTCAGGGTATTCAAACAGTGATAAAGCATGAGGTAGATCGATAGTTTACCCACGAATGGTAATTTTGAACATGTACTGTACCATAGTCTGTTAATTTGTAAACGATACATGAAAACGAGCTGTAGCTGACCATGGTGCTGGCGATCAACTACCCAAATCGCCGTGGCACCAGCCTGGACACTGCCTTTGCCTTGCTGTAACACCTTGTCACGAGATTCAGTGCTCTTCGGGTCTAAACAAGTACCAGTGATGCTAAGTTGTGAGGAGGAATTCGCAATTCGTTTTGGGCAGCGTCACTGTTCGCGCACTATGTTGAACAAGGCACCCTTCAAGATCTTGACTGCGGCTGATGCGCTCCATCTTGCTGATCTAAAGGCTTGCATGCAGATACTGGGATGAAAATGGGGGCGATGAAAGCGTCTGCACTCGTAAAGGGGTATTCTGGAGGTGATCCACCTCTCGTGACGCAGCGTGACGACGGCTCTTTTACGGGGAACAACTACAACAGCGGCATGCGCCTGGGATTAGCTTGGCGTGGGCGGGTGATCACCTTACGACAAACACCTCTGTACGACGCAGCACCCAACGTTCAATTAGTTACATTCCTTTGATGCACCAGACTATTCAAGGCAGTTTGGGGCCCTCCAGCACATCGCGCAAGTCTCGTGAGCTTCTAGTCCCTAGTTGAAAACGACTTGGCAGCCCGATGGAGTCACGGAATACGTCGCTGTGACACATGACAGCAAGTTAGATGGATATCTCTGAGTCATTTATTCCGATGAGCATTCGTTGCTGCTCAACATCAACGTCTGGAGTGAAATCACGGGCTTCTTGGAGTCGATATTATCTCTTTCTGTTACATGTACTGTGGCGCGAGTGAGGCCGGTCAGTTTGTACTCCTTGTTGACCTTGCGAAAAATGACGTGGAGACTACGTGCTTGCTTCGATTGGCATGGTGTGCGGCATAGTGCCTATGCCAACCAAGACCTTGGTTTATAAGCGAGTTTCTCTTAGAACTGCCTATAATGGCCGCCCGTCAGACGACGGTATGCCCCCGAGAAAACAGAAGCCGGAGTACTTGAATACGGCGCATCCAAGGCACTTCATCGCAGGAGGCATACCTCTATGCCAGCTTTATCAACCCTCCATTTGTCAGACAGCGCCGTTCGAGGTATCCATACCTCGGTTTACGCGCAAGGGAGCGCCTGCGTTGGCAAACTGCGCCGTTCAAAAGCATTGCGCGATGAATCCCGGACACTGGGGCACTGCCTGGAGATACAACCTTGGCGGGTCCTTGCAGCCAGCGTACGGTTATTCCCGGACTGGACGCAGCGCTACACAAGGTGGTGTCGCTGCTGCTGGTCTTGGCACATTTTCTTTTGGAAAACTGGCGGCATTCCGGCGTTGAACGGGCGGCGGAACTGTTCTGGAAAGCGAGGCTCACCGCGACACGTCTCCGCTGGCACTTTGTGCTCGCTCGCGCAGGCAGCCGATGAGACGATCCGCGCCGCGGGAGCTGCCACAGGGCGAGCACCACCTATCTCAGTGGTCGAGCCCTTGCCTGTGCCATGCAGCCATCCTACCTTCAAGGATTTCTCTCAGCCTAACTTCAGCCAAGCGCAGGAGAAGGCGCCAAGCTGCAAGTGCATGCATGAACTGACCGTGGTCGATGCCTGCAGCTTGCATCGCGCGCCGCGAGCGGATTTCGAGCTGAGCTGAGCTGGTCGACCGAACGACGTCACGACCCTCGCTTCGCGCGGGGATCCGATCCTGATCGTCGAAACGCCCCAGCCAGACACGCGGCCAAGGACCCGGTTCCGCCCCCACCAATGCGTCCAGCATCAATGCCCGGATTGCTTGGCGCACACAACGCCAAGCAGCTCACATCGCCAAGCAGCACACAACGCCAAGCAGCAGCCACCGCTTGGGAGCCTACACATTTCCCGCAGCCACCAGGTTGAAGTTGCCCCGAACTTCAAGCTGGCGCCGATCGACAATGGACTGACTTCGTCGAGGATGCCATCGCCACCTCGCCGCCGACACCGCCTCCGACGATACACCGCGGCGGAGCCTTTCTTCTCCGTCCTCGTCAATGAGGGTCGCCAACAACATATGCAGTGAGGCACATCCAGATTGGACTCCACCCCAGCGCGCTGGCAGCGCAAGCACAATGGTTGTGGCGGTGGTTGCGGCCGGCCTTGTTTATTCGTCTGCAGACCGTGTCGTTGGTGATACTGTACGTTCGACTAGCTGGTTCAACTGACTCAGGGGTGATTTCGTGGGAGGTCGGCGGCCGCAGGCTGGGCTGCAGGCGTCGACCGACCGGTCGGCAGCTGCAGTCGGCAGGCAGGCACTCGCGGACAAGCGCTCGGCTGATCCTCGGCCTGGAGGCAGCCTCTTGGCGCGCAGGGAATCTGCGAGACTTATCGATGGCTGCAGCCCGACTTCAACCGTTGAAGTCGAGCACCATCTTTACCATAAAATCGAAGCGGCGAGTTCAACCTGTACCAGCTCGTACAACGCTCAGCAGTACTGGGCGTACTGCAATCGTTGCGCGTCGCTGAGTCAGTTCGAGGCCCGTACCGCAATCGTTGCGCGTTGCCCTGCAGGGCAGCAGCAAGCAAGCAGCCACAGCAGGCAGCAAGCAGATCATCACTGGGAGGCCCCCCAGGCAGCCTCTCGAGTCGCCGCTTCACCAGAAACGGGAATCAGTGTCGGTTTTGCTGTCGACAGGCTACGCGACCACTTTTTCGGGGGGCGGCCGGCTCCACCAACTCTCGACAGGCCGCGTGCGACGGCAGCGTCAATGCAGCTAGCATTGTCGTCGGCGGCGTTGGCAACGCAGTTACCCGCTTGCGTCGGGGAGGGAGGCTGCCTGCCCCATAGTCTCCGCTATGGGCCGCCGGCTCATCTGCAAGGGCACGCCAGGCCCGCAGTCCAGCGCGGCTTCCATATTTTTCCTTCCTCGCGGCTACTAGCCCAAGAGGGAGCGCCAGCGTTTCGCGGCGGCGGCGGCGATCCCCGCCGAAAGGCCGCTCATTCCAGCATTGGCACCGTCGAGACCGCACCGCAGCGCCACCCTCGACCGGCATGGGCCTGGCCGAGCACATGAGCGAGAACGTGAGCAACAACGGCCAGCAGCAGCCCGAGGGCTGCTGGCGCCAGTGGGAGGAGCCCGACCGCGAGCCGCCCATGGACGGCAAGCCCGACCCCGTGAGCTGCACCAGCAGCGACGAGCCGCGCCGGCTGCCGGCGCTCGACGACCTGCGGCCGCCGCCGGCCAACCCGCTGGCGCCGCTCAACCACCACAACCAGGTGACGCGCTTCATGGCCAAGCAGGCGCTCGGCTACATCCCCAAGCTGAGCGTGCGCAGCCCGGAGCGCAGCACGTCGCCCGTCTACGGCGGCGGCGTCTTCAGCTTCGAGAGCCCTCGCAGCGGCGGCGGGGCGGGCTCGCCCTCCTTCCGGCTGCCGAGCCTCTCGGGCACGCCGCCGCTGTCGCCGCAGAAGTGGGCGGGGCCTTCCCCCTTCGCCCAGGACGACGCGGCCGACAGCTCCGGCCGGCCGAGCCTGCCGACGTTCGGCCAGAGCGCGGGCAACTTCATCCAGCGCTCGGGCAGCTTCGAGAGCTGCGCGTCGCCCATCCCTCCGCTCAAGCGCCAGCACCAGGAGACGCCCGCAGCCTCCACGCACCACCCCATGTCCATCGCCGACCTGTGCCAGCCCTTCCGCTACATGCGCGCGGCCTCGTGTCCGTCCGACACGAACCCGGCCGTCGGCTCCGCGCCGTCCACGCCGCCCGGCGCCGCCGAGCACAGCTGGCGGCCCGCCATCGAGCCGCAGAGCTACGTGCGCACGCAGTCCGGCTGCAGCGACGCCGACACGCTGCGCGGCAGCCTGCCGCGGAGCGGGCCGCCGTCGCTGGACGACGACTTCCGGCGCGGCCGCCTGGAGCGCAGCAGCTCCATGGACGCGCAGACGCTCATGCGCGGGCTCAAGCGGCCGGCGCAGATGCCCGTGGACCTCACGCAGTGGCTCGACCGGCCGGGCCGCAGCGCCCTGAGCCCCCTGAGCTCGCTGGCCGACTCGGCCGACTCGATGCACCTGCTGGAGCAGGCCGGGCGCTGCATGCGCATCTCGGACTCGCCGTCGCCGCACGAGGCCAAGCGCGAGAAGAAGCTCTGCGCCTTCCCGCAGTGCACCAGCAACGCCGTGACGCGCGGCCTGTGCATCTCGCACGGCGGCGGCCGCCGCTGCCAGCGCAAGGGCTGCACGCGCGGCGCGCAGAGCAAAGGGCTGTGCGTGGCCCACGGCGGCGGCCGCATCTGCCGCGCCGCCGGCTGCTCCAACATCCAGCGCAGCATGGGGCTGTGCATCCGCCACGGCGGCGGCCGCCGCTGCAGCGTCAAGGGCTGCCAGAAGGGCGTCGTGCGGCAGGACCTGTGCACCGCCCACGGCGGCAAGCGCAAGTGCCGCGTGCCCGACTGCACCAAGCACGTCAAGAAGAAAGGCCTGTGCCGCTCGCACGCCAACTCCATGTACGCTATTCCGACCCCGGGCTCGAGTTAAGTAAGTTGGGACGCGAGAACGCAGCGCCCTCGAGCCGCGAGCCCACCGAGCTCATCATCAGGTTCATCTCTCCCTGTCCACATTAAACACCACGTGTACATATAGGCGGATGCCACAGTGTCTATACTGCTCGCAGCGATCTCTCTCGGTCTCTCGGTCTCCCTCCTTTCGTGCTCAGCATGGTCGTCTCCGAGCAGGAGCGAGGGAGCATTGAACTTTGAGCGCTGCCTCGGTGGTCGACTCGACCAGCTCGAGATCCAAGCAAATCCCATGTGGTGCTCGACGTGAGTCATGTCGATGTCGGACGTGTCAAATGCATCGGCATCTGTTGCTTTCGGTGAATCGATAGCCGCACCGAAAGGCAGCACCCCGGCAGCGACCAAGGAGGCCGTGTGTGCGCAGCCTACATGCTGTCATGCCGCCAGCATTGCATTGCAATACTTCGTATCGAGATGACCGCATCCGGGTTTGGGTGCCTGCGAATCGCAGTGCGATTGCCGGCCGCCGACACCTTCAAGCTGCCGATCCACCCTGGTCTCGGATGCCGCCCCAAAGAACCTACACAACCAGACGAGTCATGCAAGAACTCGCCACGGATGCGCATTGCCAACATTGTCAACGCCAAACTGACGGGAATGGCGTGCTGAGGTCCAGCCGCAACCAACCAGCCACCCGGCGAATTCGCGCTTCCTGCTGAGTTCATCGTGATTCATTCATCGGACTAGAGTTCGCGAATCGTGAACTCTAGTCCGATGAATGTTGAAGCCCGTGCAGGCAGCATCGTTGCAGTTCCCCGGGACCGGATTCTGCCGAGGCGGAGCCGGTTGCAGCAACGTGCTGGAACCGTGCTGCTCATTTGGGCAGACCTCTGCGCGGCCCGGGATCAGCAGGGCCTTGAAGAATGGCCGCAATCTTGTGAAGGTCTCGCATAGCGCCTGAGCTGCAAGGGCGTCATTGCGAGGTTGTTGACGCCTCAAGGACCATTCGCTGTGATGCACGTGGCGCTGGCGGCTTGCTAATGGTCCCCAGAATCGTGACGACTGGATCCAGATTTCACCGCCCTTTCCTCCGAGGTCAGTAAACTGTCCACAAAGCACCTGCGCACGGCAACTTGCACTGCAAGTCTTGCAGCACTTCTTTGCCAAAGAATCTTTGGTGAGGCCGTGAGGCGGGCATGTTGCTTGCTACACGTGTCAACACAAGCGCCTCCAGCAGAACCAGCTAGCAGATTCAGCGGAGGACCCTTCTGAATACTGTACGGGAAGAGAGAAGCATGGGTATTAGCCTTAGTACATGAACTACATAATGGTGATCCTCGCTGGGTGGGCTGCCCGTGCTCGCCGCATTAGTTGACTTGATGGTTTCCAGCCATTCCGTCGCTGAGCCTTCGATCGGCAAGCGCCGCGTTCGATCGACCGCTCTTACTGCATGTGGTGCGCTTCTAACTGGTGGATAGACATGCACTCCTGGAAGACCAACCGCTGTAGCTCCTCCTTGGGCATCTCGACGCCCAAATCGAGCGACTCGCGCTCGAAGTCGAAGTTGAACGGCTCAGCGCACACGGGCTCGTCGGCCTGGCAGTAGTGGATGGATTGCACGCGAACGTCATACAAGTAAGCCACGTTAGCAGGATTGATCGTTCAGCGGCAAGTCGTACCGGGTTCTGAAGCTGCGCCAAGTACGGATGTGCGAGCGCCTGAACCACCGAAATGCGCTCGGCCGGATTAAACTTGAGCATCTGAGAGAGCAAGTCCACGGCCAGCGGGTTTGCATCCGGGAAGAACTCGATCAACGGACGCTGGTAGCACGCAAGCACACACGCATCCTTCATCAATGAATAACAAACCAATAGGCGAGAGATGTTGGCCTTCCGACGCACCTTCGGATAGAACCCATGCTGTAGGATAGCTCGTTTGGCCGCTTCATGCGGAACGAAGCTCATTTCTTCTTCTGTAGGCGATCCTAGCACGCGGATGATCATGTGCAGCTGATCGGACGGGTCTCGCCCTGTGAAGAACGGCCGCCGACGCAGCATTTCGGCGAAAATACAGCCTATGGCCCATACGTCCACCGCGTCATTGTAGTTCTGGCAGTCGGTCAGCAGTTCCGGGGCTCGATACCAGCGCGTGACGACGTACTCCGTCAGGTCTTCATTGTGAGCTGTTTCCACCCCGCGCGCGAGTCCAAAGTCGCAGATGGACAAGTCGCAGTTGGAGTTCACGAGCAGATTCGAGGGCTTGAGGTCCCGGTGCAGCACGTTCCCGGAGTGGACGAACTTCATGCCGCGCAAGATCTGGTACAAGAAGTACTGGAAGTGTGCGTCCGACAGCGGCTGCGACGAGCTGATGATGCGCTCCAGGTCGCTCTCCATGAGGTCCGTGACGATGTAGATGTCGTGGAAGTCCATGACGTTGGGCGGGATCAAGATGACGTCCAGAATCTGCAACACAGTCAACTCCCCCGTCAGTAAACCAGCACCCAAGTAGTAACCTTTGCAGCCCCATGCTCTACCGACTCTACTGCACCCTACGTTGATGATGTTTTCGTGCACCCCAAGGTGTCGGAGCAGCTTCATCTCCCTCAGGATCCGCTTGGCGTCCGTGAGGTCGTCGAACACGTCGGTGATCTTCTTGATGGCCACCTTGCGGCCTCTCAACTACGTTATTCCACGGCATAATTATACTAATTAGCGGTGCAGCGCTGGATGCTGGAAAAATGCTGCTTCTAGCGGATTCGGTACCGTGTCTTCGGCGGAGCAGACGATTCCGTAGGAGCCGCCGCCCACCGGGCGCAGGTTCACGTAGTGCGAGCGCACTTCGAACACGTCTCGAGAGACGGTGACGGAGTGGAAGTCCGGCCCGAAGCGGGACGGCTCGATCGACATGGCCGCGGACAGCTGAAGCGCACTTTGATCCGACCGATTTGGCCCGAGGAGACTGTTGAGGAACCGTTCAAGATACTTTTCGTCGGACCAAGAGGCGTTCGCTGTAGCGAGCGGTTGTATTTGAGGGAAGTATGAGGGACAGGTGGACAGCACTAGAGCGGGAAGGGAGTGTATCCATGTTGACTTTGAAGTAGATTAGCCCGCGCCGGGCATATTGATGCATCTGTCGCTATAGGTGAAAGCGAAGGGTGGAGTACAGCATAGTTATTATATTTTCTTACGACTGTGGTGCTCGCTGGCTGTCTCTTTCTTTTGAGCATCCAACTCTCGGTGTTCGTACAGTCTATATGCTCTGACAATGGGTTGGGCTGATATTGCAGTCTCTGAGTGCTGGTAAACGAGATTAAGTAGCCATTCAACTCGCTCGTGGTTGTTATGGAGCCACTCAAATTGTAGTCTGAATTCGACGCCTGTAACAAGATCAGAAAAGGGTTTTTTAGCGTTTTAGTTAGTGTTTGAATCATTACGAAGCCAACTCGAACCGACCCAAATGTTGGAGCTTGTACTGCAATAAAATCAGGACCTCGATGAAAAGCTTCCCATGCACCAAGTAAACTTCGGTTTCGAGCACGTAGGCAAGCTGGTAGGGAGACGAAAACGCAAACTTCCGCTGTAGAATGAAATCAAACACCAGGAGCGACACAATTTCTAACGTTGCGAGCCCCAAGATATTGACCACGGCATCCAACCCCCAGGTTGCATCAGCTTCGGGATAATGACACTGTTCGGCAATTGTACGAGAATGGGTTTGTACGCAAGAAACACAAGCGGAACAATGCACTTGACGTACTCAACCAGAGCCAGGTATTCACAGTGAAACAGTACAGGAGGTCTTATTGTACCTGCCTCTTAGCTCTCTCGGTGCAAATATCGTTTGCGTAAAAATCGCCAGTAACAGTAGCTGAAAGTGCCGGACCTGGTGCAGCAGGTAAACCTGATTTTTGAGAATCGAGCCACTGAATCTTTGAATGAGAATGAGAACCTGATTCTATCATCGAGCCGATATATATACTCTTGATGCTTCAGCAGTTGCAGTTGAGTAGCTTGCGCGTTTGTTAGAGCTTAAGGCACGCAGGCTCGTAATCGCATTTCTTTGAACGACATCACACTGAAGCTCGAGGACTGCGGGCAACTTCTAGGATCATCGATAGTAGAGCAGTAGGAGATGGATCGCTTGAACATTTTTCATCGGTCATAAGGAGGCAATTTATTGAAGTTCGTCGGCGTTGAACAAGCTGTAGCAACAGATCGGTGTAAGTGGATATTTCCCTAAGCTCTACAGCGCCTGCACCACATCAACTGCGATGAACAATGCTGACAGATGCGTGGAATTTTCAATATATTTTGGACACTGAAGGAATGAATGAGCTATCATTGAGAAGACTGGTATGGATGCCTTCAGCTCTCAGTGTTCGTACCGTGTGCTCCGCTAGGGCTTGCGGTCACCACTGCCTCGTGTTGGGGTTCCGTTGCTGCTGCTGCGGCTGTTGCCCCATTCCTTGCCACTGGAGGCCCTGGAAGCTATTCTGCTGCTGTTGTTGCTGCTGCTGCATGCCGCCCTGCGGCTGGCCCATACCCATGTGCATCTGACTAATGTTCATGCCGCTAGGACCTCGAGGCGCCATGGGCGATGGGCCTCCAGAACCCATCGGGTTGAAGCCTCCCTGAGCACCATACGCGCCAGCATGGTTTGTAGTCGGCGACAAGCCCCGGGGTCCGTTGCTAGCACCCATGTTGGCAGCAATGGGTGTCGGTCTCATGTGGGCGGTGTTGTTGCCCGCGAAAACATCGAACGGAGCAGGACTCGGCTGCTGCAAAAACAACCAACCAAAAACTCAGCTACAAATAAAAAGAAACCAAGTCCGTCAGCATAAATCTTACCGGCGGTACTGGAGAGGGGGCTGAAGGAGCCTGTGGGGTCTGCGAAGGCACCGGATCCGACAACTAAATAAAAATAAGAACATCTTGTGTAAGTTTTCCACCGCCGCCAACTCTTTACTGGAACGATCAACTGTACTCACCAGGCCTACCAGGTCGTTGTTGAAGGTCTTCTGCGCCACTGGGGGCTCCTCCCGCTTAGCTGTTGCAAATGATTGCACCAAACACCACCACATTAGCACAGTATCACGACAACCACAGCCAGGTGGTGACTGTACCAGGAGACGGCGGGGGCTCCGACGTCTCAATGAGGTCGGGCGCCTCCGCTTGGGCCTTGGGCGTCTCCGTCCGCTCGGGCGGACGCGTGGAGCTCTCGCGCTGCACTCTGGAGATCTTGCAGATGACGAGGCCGTTGAAGTCCGGCACGGGGTCCGCGTCGTTCACTACATCCAGCCACACTGCAGGCCACAGAGAGGTGAGCTCTCTTATACCTGGTGTTGCTCTCCAAGTGTAGGTGGCGGACCCTAATCCACACACGCGTACCGTAGGTGCCCTCGAACGCCGTCTTGAAGCGGAAGTGGAAGTCGCCGGGCAGAGGGAAGCTCTGAAAGCGCATGAAATAAGAGCTCATTAGTTGTCAGAGGCGCCTCGGGCGGGGGGAGACTGCAGCAGCGACGCACCTTCTTCACGTGCTGCAGGCGCAGCTGCTCCACGCGCGGCAGCGGCACCACGTTCAGGTGGTCGGACGAGTCCCCGTCCTCGGGCACGAAGTAGTTGAGCATCCCCTCCATGGTCGCAGCAGCCCGGCTGTTACGCGGCGGCGGGACTTGGCTTCTTGCCTCAAGGCGACACTATCTATACATGACTGCATAACCGGCCGCAAATACAAACGAAACACGCAATAACCTTCGGAAACACATATATCAAGTTGCGACGTCTCTATTGATTGTACACCTTAAAATACTATACCAGTACAATTACTCATCTAAACAAATTATGCGTACAAATGTAACCACTGTACGTGTATATGATGTCTACCACATCACATTATCCCCCCCGCGCGAAGGACGGTATCGTCATTAGTGACATCGCCACCAAGTCGAGCATGACGCCGACCAAGCAGGTGAACACGGACGCGCTGCAGGCGGCGATGGACGCGCGCCAGCAGCAGCAGCAGGAGGAGGAGAACGAAGAGGAGCGTCCCGTGGCGACGCTCTCCAGCTGCGTGGACCTGGACGCGCTGGAGGACGGCGAGCTGTACTACGTGGGCACGGCGGGCGTGAAGGTGACGCAGCTGGACGCGCTGGAGAAGCTCGCGGGGCTGCAGCGGCTGCACGTGCGCTCGAACCTGCTGCGCTCCATGGCGGGCGTGGCGACGCTGACGCGTCTGGAGCACCTGGAGCTGTACGACAACCAGATCCAGGCCGTCGAGGGCCTGCAGAGCCTCACGCGCCTGCGGGTGCTGGACCTGAGCTTCAACGAGATCCGCGTCGTGCCGGACCTGAGCCACCTGACGCGGCTGGAGGAGCTGTACGTGGCCAACAACAAGCTCAAGAAGATCTCGGGCGTGCAGAGCCTCGCCACGCTCAAGAAGCTGGACCTGGGCGCCAACCGCCTGCGCGTCATTGAAGGGCTGGACGGCTTGGCCGAGCTGGAGCAGCTCTGGCTGGGCAAGAACAAGATCACGGCCATCCAGGGGCTGCACAAACTCGCCAAGTTGAAGATCATCAGTGTGCAGAGCAACCGCGTGACGACCATCACGGGACTGGAGAACAATCTGGCGCTGGAGGAGCTGTACCTGAGTCACAACGGCATCGAGAAGATTCAAAACGTGGAGCACTTGGTAAGGGCTTTGTGGGTGGTGCGGAGGTGGTGGTTGAAGGACTAACGCATGAGTTTTGGTTGAATTGTTGGTAGACGAACCTGACTACGATAGATCTGGCCGGCAACCGCATCTCCGCTATCCCGACTGGTCTGGCGCCGTTAACGCAGCTGGAGGACTTTTGGCTGAACGACAACCAGGTCGCACAGTATGCTGATGTGGAGCACCTGGTACCGCTCGCTGGGCTGCGCACGCTCTACTTGGAGCGGAACCCTATCGCCCAAGATTTTGAGTACCGAAAAAAGCTCGAGGAACTGCTGCCGGAGCTTGACCAGATTGACGCAACACCGACGACGAAGGCGAGGCAAGGGCGGGTCTAAGTGGCGCTCACCATCCTAGATTGTGGATGTTGATAATTGAATGCAGATGTGGGAGCTGGATACTTTGCGGCAGGTAAACTTTATGCAGGTGTGGTTGTGTTGGAATCGGCAGGTTTATTCAGCGTTGACTTGACTGAGAGCAAAAGCGTTCGCCAAGGCATCGCCGATGTCTTCTTTTCAGGTGCTTGTGGTTTATCTGGCTCCTGGCTAACGCTATGGGTGAACGGCCTGCCGTTGGTAATGTAGATCTTAGCTGGCGGTGGGTGAATGCTGCAGCTGATAACGATGCAGGTCATGCACATCCCATTGATTACAACCATCCATGAGCCGCAGTGCACGCATCGCTGTCCCCGAAATTTGCCTTTGTACAACGGCACAGCCATAATTCCCGCAACAGCTAGGCATACAAGAACGGTTGGTACAATCCACGCCGTAGGCCGATTTTGCGCCGTGGGTACCGACCGCAGATGCAATACCTCACTGAAAATGTCAGGCGGGTTCTCACTCTCCGTTATGGTCACCGAACAGTCCACAACACTGCGCCAATACTCTGCTCCGAAATTCGATGAGCGCTCAATGACAACGAGATCTAGCGTGTATCCACTCAGGTAGGCTGACAAGTTTCGCGTCGGCATGGGGCATTCGATGATAGTTTCGTCATTGAGCGTATTACGCCGAGCGAATCGATATGTCAGTCGGCCTTTGCTGACACTGAGGCGTTGAAGGTCATTCAGCGGACACGACAAATTCCACGTTTCATCCGCCCCCGTAAGTGGCACAGGGGTGGAGCAGCATTGCAAGCAGTATTGATGGCTCATCAAGCTTGGATCTGTGAATTGGGTTTCGAACGAGTAGTCCTTGTGAAACCCCGCGCTCGCGTTTAAGTCTTTGCAACCGTTGAGCGCAAATCCGGCGTAACATTGCTGCAGTAGATTTGTCACCGTCGTCGACGCATCTAGGGACTGAATCGCTCCGTAGATACCGTACGTCGCCTGTTCAAACCACATACGAAAATTAGCAGCAGCATCTACCTTAGCCAAGAGCTGCTACGTGTAGCACACGCACCTTGATCGAAGTTGCAGCCACCATCGTGACAAAGCATGAGGCTGCAAGCCCAAGGACGCAAACCCATGCATCGCCCATCGGCAAACCTCCCATGTTCCTCGCAACTAAAAATATGGGCTACAAAGTGAAAACTGTCGGCTCAACTCCATGGGGCAGCGTGAAGTAAAATCAAAATGCATATGCATTGCGCATATTTCTATGTATTGGTTGGGGTGAATCACGAAACGAGGGCAGGCAAACGTCTGCAAAAACGTCCGAGTCGGGCTGCCAATTCATATTTTTCACATCCACCAAAGCTGTCCCTCCCATCAAAATAACACGACGAATCCCCTCATTCCTGTTTCGCCATCTCTCCTCAGCTCGCTATCCCCCCGCTAATACCCTTCGAACCGGGTCGTGGCGAGCGTGCGGCTAGCACTATTGCGCTTGTGATGACTTCACACGTCTGAGCCGAATAATCTAAGCAAGCACTTGACAGCATCACGAGACGATCAACCAGCACTAGCACACCGCTGCGCGTTCTCTACTACGACTGCCCAGCCGGTGGTTGACTAGCCACTGTGGGCGTCGGTGCTGTTGATGCCATCGTCGTCGTGTCATTTACTGCCGCTGGTGGCGCCGCAGATTGCAAATAGCTTTCGGGGATCAGTTCGTCTACAGGAACAGGAGCAGGCACTGGTACATTTTCAGCAATAGCGCTCGCAGTAGACACAGGAATCGCTGCTGATGCCGAAGGTGGGGGCGAAGGCTCCTCGTCAGATCCATCAACTGGGAGCCCCACATCATTGTCAAACTCCACAAGCATTGCAGAAGGGTTTTGCACGTTCGCGTTCGCCAACGACTCACCTTGAGCAAGCAATCGGAGGCTCTCGTCCAATGCCGTCGATGAGCCGTTAGCATCGCTGAAGACGGCACTGTCGCCACCATTCTGCTGCCGAGCGATGGCAGCACGCTGCTTATCGAATTCCTCCATTTTCTTGCGGAAGCGCTCGATTTCACGCTGGTGCTTCTCCTCCTCGCTACGGATTGCGGCTTCCAACGAAGATTCGCGCTCGTCAAACGAAGTCCGTGCGATTTTCAGGCGGTCTTCAAGCTGGTGAATTTGCTGAACGTAGGTAGGATCAGCGATTGATCCCATCGATACTCCACGAGCTCGCATCTCCAAGATGTTGAGCAGCGCCTCCTTCGTGAGCGTCGACTCACTACCAGTGTGCGGGAGATTGGGGCGCGGCGGTGACCGACCTACTTCGGATCCAGGAAACGAAGGCAGCGCACTGGTACTACTACTAGTACTCATTGCGGGCACAGAAACACCCCCGTCCAGTACCATCAGCGTTGATGAAGGATCATTGATGCCTGCAGGTTTCAATTGCTCCGGGGCAGTCATTGGCACTGCCGCTGCCCCCGTGGTAGCCCCTGCGGCGCCACTTGTGCCTAGCACGCTCTGAAGCACGGATGCCGGCACTCCTGCAGCGGACGTGCTCGACCCACTCGGTGTACGCTCCAATGTTGCTGCACCCATCAGATACGCTTGCTGCTGATATGAACCAGGCGGCGGTACGTGCACGAACGACATCTTGGATACATTCGGAAACGGCTTCGACGAAAACGAATGCGGCTCCGGCGCTTCTTCCCACACATCTTCCTGCACGTCCGAAAGGTTGTTGATTTTGCCCTCCGTGACAAGGAAGCGGATGGAGTCAGCAATGTCTTCAAGGTCCGGCTCGAGAATTCCCACGTCCACAGCCAATTCGCACGCAACTTCATGCGTACTGTCAGCGAACAAGTTAAACGGAAATTTGATTTCCTTTGATTTGCCGTCGATCATGATGCGCAGGTTCAGTAGGATGCTGTGCTCATTGTCCGGATCTTTGGCAGCCTTAATCTCATGCCGCTTTACTCGTTTTCGTGCAGTTGCACTGCTAGCCGTCTGCTGAGACGCCTGTGAAGGAGGTGGTGGAGGCGATGGCTGACTGGGCGCAGAAGCAGCATTTTCCACCGCAGCAGCAGCAGCAGCCACCGCAGCAGCTACGTCAGGTGTCCCATGAATACTCGCTCGGCGGACGAGGTTCCCTTGAGGCTGTACGTCACGTTCTGGAAGCTGCATTGACGGGACCTGAGCTTGAGGGGCCTGAGACGGAGTCAACAGCCCCGGCGCTGAATTAGGCGGATCGACCTTCGGCACATCTAGTATTGGTGCCACTGAGGGCTCCCCAGCGAAGGATTGCGAGTGCTCCGGTGTTTCTCTACCGTTGGCCACAGGCGATTCAGCAGGACTTTCAGCATATTCTGGTGTCACGTCGTTCTCCAAATCCAGTCGCTGACCTCTACCACCCATGATGTTTATCCGCGTGTTTTGGATCGCACTCTCGGTTCCGGGCAGTGTAGCTAGGAACTGATCCACATGCGAATCAGCGTTCTTTTTGCCCGATGACAGCGGTTCATCCACACTAACCATTTCACTGATAACTGGCTGAGAGGGCGAATGTGCCAATGTTGGAGCTGCTTCTGTCGGAGGGACCGTTGTTTGTGTAGGCGTTGCTGCCGGTGCTGCTGCTGGTGCTGCTACTGCCACTGGCGCTACAGGCGGTGGCGTTGGGACCACTGCTGGTGTCGGTGTCGCTTCAGCAGACGGGGAAGGTGGTTGAGTGATGCTATCACGAGGAGGTACGACTGGAGGCACTTGAATCAATCGATGCGTCCCTGCCGTCTTCTCCTCGGCCGCCGCATCCGGGGAAGGTACAGACGCACTTCCAGCACTACCCGGCGCACTGCCGCTGTTAGACGACGCCGCCGACATCTCTTCCGGTTCCAGCGATAGAGAAGGAAATTGCTTACGCCGCTCGCTGACCGCAACCTTCGAGCCACTCTCCATGTTGAACTCCACCGAAAACGACTCCTCCGCAACCTTCTCCAACCGCTGCTGCTCCTCCTTGCTTTCACGCTCTAGCTCGTCCTCATCCAAACACTCCACCATATCATTATCGTCGTCCTGCACCTTGAGGAACGGGTGATCCAGCAGATATTGAGCCGTCACATCCACCAGCCCATTTCCGCGCGATAGACACAGCTCGATGAAATCCCGCGCTGCCTGACTGACGACGCGCTGCAAGCCCTTGGGGCGAATGCCCGCCGTCACCTTCTTGTAGATCTGCGCCGGGTTGATGCACTCCGAGTACGGCACCTCCTTGGTGACCATCTCCAGCACGCACATGCCGAAGGCGTAGATGTCCACCTTCTCGTCATAGCTCTCGTCGTAGAGCTCGGGGGCCATGAACTCGGGCGTGCCCAGCACGCTCTGCGCCTTGGAGCGCTTGTCCACCGCCAGCTGCGTGGAGAGCCCGAGGTCTCCGATGCGGAGGTCCCCGGTGTTGCCGTTCACGAAGATGTTGTCACACTTGAGGTCTCGGTGGATCACCGGCGGGTTCTGGCTGTGCAGGTAGTGGAGCCCCTCGAGGATCTGGATGCACCAGCGCTTGATGATCTTCCACTTGATGAACTGCACGCGCTTGATGTACGACTTGAGCGTGCCCGACGTCATGATCTCCGTGATGAACACGACCTGGTTCTTCTCCTTGGAGAACCAGGAGCCGTAGAAGTTGATGATGTTCTTGTGCTCGAGCTTCTGCAGCAGCTGCACCTCCTGGATGATGCGCGTCTTCTCCGTGGACGGCAGCAGCCCGATGTCGATGGCGTTCCACGCCACGTCGATGCCCTGGTCCGTGTCGTACGCCTTGTAGACCGACTTGTAGGCGCCCGTGCCCAGCCGGATGTCGAAGCGGATGTAGCGCCCGCGGGGCGAGTGCTCCACGGGGCGGTCGCCCTCCTCGCGCACGTACACGTCGCTCTCCTCCATGTACCTGATTGATTGCAGCGTTTCCGAGGCTTAAGGCGGGCTTAAAGGTGCAATGATACAAGTACACCAAGAGGAATCTGCGTCTCCTGAAGGCTGTAGAGGGCGCTGGAGGCTCGGAGAGCGCGCGCCTGGACGATGCAGAGCAGGAGCGTGCTGCGAAGTGCTTGACGGAGGTGGAGAGGACCTGGAAATGACTCTGGGGGCCGAGGAACGCTCTCGAGCGAGGCTGGTAGATGCTTCACGCGAGGTAGCGGCGCTGATACCGCTCGCACGAGGACCGCGCCTGCACCGCGAGACGCGCCGGAACTAGGCGCACGCGGGGCGCTGCTGCTCGCTGCTGTGGGGGACCGCGGGCTCGCTCGAGACGCTCGAGTCGGCGCGCTGCCTATGCCGCTTGGTAGTCGCTCGTCGCTCTCTCCGCGCTGTTGGTCTCGGCTGATTTTGCTTTGCTTTGTATGCGGTATGAGGGTTTCATGGACGATGACAGGATCTCGATAGAGATGGGGGAAACCGAGGCGCTTCTCGGTATACCGGTTGTATGGTATACAGAAACCAAGAGTTCTTATATTTTTTCAAAAAAGAAGAAGCGTGGATGGTGAAGCTATCCATTACCGGTACTGTACCGGCGGTACATGCAACTAACCGACAAATTTGGAATTTGAGCGTTCGAAAAGAATAGCCGTTATCGACTCGTTGCAGTTGACTTTATCCTGTCATCGACAGATGTCGAAGCGAACAGCCTCTCACACGTCAACTGAAAATGGAAGCAGGGCGGTTGAAACTACGACATGTTCATTGAAGGACCGCGTTCTGCATACGCTAAAGGGACTTGTAGAGGGGTGGGAAAAAGTCCAGGTTGGTCTGCAAGGTTCCTATTCGGTCGAGCGACTCGAGTCTGGACCACTACTGCAAGACCACCTCACCAACGCGTTGCTGTGGGTATGCATTCTCACCCCGATCCCGGCGCTTACCTTTGCTCTGTTGCTCGAGTGCTTACCACTACGACCGCCGTCGGAAGGGTGGGCTGCGAATTGGATGTTCTGGATTCGTTTGAGCCTGATGGTGCTTGGGTTGACCTTTGTTGGCGTCTCGGAAGTGATCCTCTTTCTCCCCAATCTCGACTTCACGAATAAAAAGCGGTTGATCGTGACGATCGGCTCGACAGTTCCTTACATTGGAAGCTGCTTACTAGCGGCGAAATTGGGAGGCTTTCCCGTTCCGTTCGTGTGGCAATATGGTGGTATGACAATGGTCATCTACGACAGAAAATTCTTATTTCTAAGCACCTTCTAGATTTGACAAGGGAGACGCTATTTGTGCAGGATAATGCCCCTGCCCACAGCGCGAAGCTGACAGGTGGCTGCTTGAGAGAACTCGAGTTTATTTCTCTGGGCCATCCACCACAAAGCCCAGATCTCAACCCTATCGAAAATCTATGGTTCATCATGAAGAGGAATCTAAATCGCAACCCTGCCTCGTCAATTAGTGATTTAAAAGTGAAGTTACGTGAAATATGGGCTAACATTGATGATAATATCGTGGCGAAGTGCGCTCTCTCAATGCCCAAGCGACTGAAGGCCGTGCGTAAGAGTAATGGTGGTCATACCAAGTATTAACGGCTAATCGACTTCAACTTCAAGTTTGACTTGTTTTTTGTATGACATTCATAATCACTATGAAATTGGGGTGGATGCTCATTTCCTGCGCCCGCTGTATATTGCGGCAATGAACTTGATCGTCTTCGGCCGAAAACCGTTTGCGAAGAACTCACCGTCTCGCCGCCATTTCAAGCGATTTATTTACCACTTATTTGCTTACTGCGCTATGGTTGGGATTTACCCTCTTTTCGAAACGATTTATAAAGTTTTACCTGCACACTATCGAGTTGGTGCCCTGGTAGTCCTACCGGTTTGGAAATTTGGCGCGAAGCACGTCATCATGCGAGTTACGCACGAGCTAGAGGATTTCATCCCCGAGATGGTAGCCTTTACCGTCGACTTTTTCAGCGCGCTGTTCGTCTCAGTGTGCATCTCTTCGGGCGGATCCATTTACCTGTCGATGTTACAAGCATGAAGCCACTCGAAACGAAAAGTAAAATCCGCTCCTGTGGTGGAAAGCGGATTTCACTTTTCGTTTCGAGTGGCTTCATGCTCAATAGGCAATTGTGGTGCCATGCAATGCAGTTTTCACTCACTATATCTGTAAAATACGACAGTAAAACCACAGTTATGATGATACTACGCTGCATATAAAGACGTCAATATTTAGTCGGATGGACGTACACCAGGGAAAAAAATCCAATTTTGAGCTTCTCTTAGGCCATTTATACATGTTGAACGCAAAATTTCAAGCTAGGGGGGGGGGTCGAGAAAACTCACCACGAATTACTAGACAGGACTTCCAGCACAAAACCTCGAATGTTGAAGTAGGCACGTCTACGCGGTATTTGAGCAATTGTGATTGTTGTTCAGCACTCAAGCCAAGGTCTCCACCTTGGTTCAGTAACCGCTGAAACATTGTTTTACGGTAGCAAATCTTTTCACTGTTGGCACTTGTCAGAGTTCACGACCTTTTGGATTCGCAGGTAAGTCTCCGTCAATGGCATAACGAACTGAAGGCTGTCTTGTCTTTCGCTAGATGCAGCAATAATGTTGTCATAATCGCACAACATGTCTTTGAGCGAAACGGGGCTGAGCAACCCACGCGGAGAGCGGCAAATCAAGCTTCCTAGCGTTCCTGTAGCGTGTCCGAAAGTGAAGTTTGTGACCAAATCCGAGTTTCCACGAGAAATATACTTCAGGAACTGCTCATTCGTTTCATGTCCCTTGATGAGTAAATGCTGGAGCGTGCTTGCCGCCACCGAGTCCGATTCGCTCTCGTCCAAGCGGTGCTGAACTTGAGTAACCTTTTCTAAATACTTTGTTGTTTTCCACCGAGTTGCAGTGGCAATAACGCCCGGCATATCAGACAATTTTATACGCTGTATCTTCGTCACGATTTGCCGCGGAGAACTCCCAGCCGTCACAGCACCTTCTTCGAAGCGAAGACGTAACCTACGTTGACAACAGAACCACGATGTTAGTATAGCCGGCACATCATTATTTGACAAAAGAGTCGACAACACAAATTACTTACTGAAGAAGTGCTTGTGGTAGCATCCTAGGAAACTGCGTGTCGAATTTCTCCAGTGTTTCACGAAGGGAGTGCAGCCACGTAGGAGGGGGGAGTGATGCTTGCAACATAATTTCTGTCCAACTCGTCAGGAACCAACTTGCCCTAACAAAGGATTGCCACTGCTCGTCAGTCCAAGCTTTTATGCAGCTCACTTGATGTCTCCACATGCAGAATCGACAGACTCTTCCGAACTGTAACGACAACATCTTGACGATTTCTTGCAGGCGATCCATTCCCACGTCTTCTTTAGCTGCTTCCTCCACTTTGTTCACGAAATTAGTGGTGTCAACCAAGTAATCCGGAAAACGACTGTCGCAATGAACAAGAAGGGCATTTCGACTTTCCAGAATCGACAAGAAGGCTGCGGTACATCGGTTTTGTTGTTCTTTCTTCTCGTTGATATCGTCCAAAGACTCTACGATTTGCAAAACCCACGGGCGCTTGAAGTTCTTATTATTCTCGCTGGTAGTAATCAGCGAAACCGCGAGCACTGTAGCTTCAGCAAAAGCCGCCTCCATCTCAGCGTCAACAGATCCACGTGCTATCTTCGCGGTAAACTCATTAATTGCCGCATTAAGCAATTGCTTCACTGCTGTAGTCCATTTGCCAACCACCTTCGTATCCGATAAAACCACATCTCGAGCAGCTGAATCTTCCTTTGCAGCTTGGTATTTGACCACAGTCTTTATGCTTTCTTCGGCTTCTTTAGCAGCCGAAAGATAGCGTTCAAGTGGGGTCGCCGTTTTTGGTAAACTTTGAGTTGTCTTGTTCGTAACGTCGGTGGCTTCGCTAGAATTCAAATCGCCGCCACTGACAGGATCCAAATCTTGACTTCCCACGTGAGCGGGCCCTCTGCAACTGTCGGTCTCAGTGGTGCGCTGCTTTTTTTGGGCAGGCACAACTTGTTTGTTGCTGTCGGTATCGTCTTTCAGGCAAGGTGACCGCCTTTTCTTCGCAAACTGCCTGGTAGGCCCCCACACAAACGGAGGTGCTGGTATCGTGTAAGGTAAATCGGTCGAGTGGTGCTTGATCGCAATCTCGGCGCCTCCTCCCCTTGTTCCAGACACGTTAGCAAGCTCGATGCCTCGCTTTGATGCAGCAACTTCTTGCTTGGCGCTTGATACGCGACGCCAGGCTCTGTCCAATAGTAACGCGCATGTAATGTTAGTCTCTATCTTACCTTTAGAAATTTTCAGTCACCGAATCCTTAGACACACTCACACCAACAACGCTTCGGGTATCCTACCCGGAAACTGATCTCGAAATTGGCGTAGTCGCTCAGTATTGATTGCCCTGCTAATCATTTCGTGCGGAATGTCGGCCGTTGCAACAGCGTTAATCCAACTTGCCAGTGTCACGCCGATTTCGTGAAAGCGCGCCCACTGGGCCTCTGTTCGTGGCATGCCGATGGCCACTTCTTGCCTCAGTTTGTAATCGACACAGTCGCAGATGAACTTGCGTAGTAGTGAGATGAGAAAGGGGAGCATCGGCTTTTTCTCAGCCATACAATGGCGCTCGACTAACTCCACGTACTCGGACATGTCTTCGAGAGCATCGTCGAAGTTACTGATGTAGTAGCTCACCAAATCCGTGTGACTCTTTTCCACGAGCCTTAGCATCTGCACGACTGGGGGGATTTTTGCGGCATGGAGGATGTCATTGAGCTCCTCTGCACGTTCCAGAAGCCAGTAGCGATCTCGGCACTTGTCTCGAGTTGTGAGGAGGGTTACCGCGAGAAGGGTAGCGTCTGAGAACAACACCACCGGCTCCCTCGCGACTTTTCCGTTGCGTAAATACGCAAGAAACTTGCCGTGAACGCAGGCGATGTATTCCCGAACATATTGTCGCCAAGTTTCGATGTCACGGCTTGACATACACGAGAGGGCAGCATCTGCATCCAAGAAGCCGAGCTTTGCCTTCTTCTTCACACGTTCAGCAAAGGAGGCATACAGGATAAATCCAAAGTTGCTTGCCAATATGTCCCAACTGTGCTGCTCTCCCGGCTGAACAACAACCTGCTCCCCTAGACTCGAATCATGTAGTGTCGTTGTCCCGTTCTCCTCTTCCACATCACCACAGTCGACTGCTTCCACCCCCGTGGTTCCGACCTCCATCGTCGCCTCTTGGGCGTCACTGGCCACTGCATCAAACACCGTCGAAGTAACCTCCTTGTCGTCGGGTAAATCCACAAATTCACTTTTCACTCGCGCGTTTTCCTCGAATTCGTCTTCCGTCTCCGTGTCGCCGTCCTGGATATTTACCAAGTACCCGCACTGATTTATTATAACTTAACCAAGTAGATAGCAATGAGAAGGGGGTGGGATACCTCTCCGCTGGGGTCTACCGACCGTCTGGCGAGCGCCAGAAGCTGCTCCGTCGCCGCGTTCAGCTCCCCCCGCGCTCGCTCCACACTCTCCACCAGCTCCGAGACGCCGGACTCTTGCCCTACGGACCCTCCATAGGAGGCGCCGAGCTGCACGTGCAGCTGGACGACCCCCGCCACGCGCGAGAGCTGCTGCTCCACGTCGCGCAGCTTGGCAGCGAATCCCATTCGATGAGTGACACTTTTAGTCCGATTTATGCAGCATCTTCTCCTAATCGTGAGGTCGGCATTTTCCATAAAGCAGACAATAATAATAATGCCTCACAAGAAGATAGCGAGTTTGGGGCCTGGGGTCGAGGATTTGGGGGGTCCCCGCACACCAAACCTGGGACTCTGGCACCGGCTTGAGGAGAGGTGGAACAGACTCCAAGTTGGTCGGCAGGGCTCCTATTCGGTCGAGCGGCTCGAGAGTCTGGACCACTACTGTAATACTGCGTCGCCGACACGTGTCTTGTTGGTGTGCGTGCTTACCCCAATTCCAGCGCTTACTTTTGCTCTGTTGCTCGAATGTTTACCACTACGACCGCCGTCGGAAGGGTGGGCTGCCAATTGGATGTTCTGGGTTCGCTTGAGTTTGATGGTATTCGGGCTAACCTTCGTAGGGATCTCCGAGCTGCTGCTCTTCCTGCCAAACTTTGAATTTCCGGTCACGAAAAGGTTGATTGTGGCAGGAGGGACGGCCATAGGGTTTGTGGGGACGTGCGTACTCAGCACAGCTACCGGTATTGTCGGGTTTCCAATCCCGTTCTTGTGGCAATTCGGAGGTATCTTTCTGGGGATCTATGTTACGGTGATGGTTCTACTCGTCTGCGGTCTGGCGCCTTTCATTAAGGATTCACCACTCCGTAGTTATTTGCAGAGGTTCATCCGACTGTTTCTTGGATACGCGGCGCTTACAGGCGTATTTCCGCTTTATAAAGTTCTGTACGAGCTCGTACCTGTGGCATTTCGAATGGGTGCTCTCGTCGCGTTGCCGTTGTGGAAATTCGCTGCAAAGCATTTTATGGTGTGGTCGTCACGAGAGCTTGAGGATATTGTGCCGGTCATCGTCTCACTCACCGTCGACTTTTTAAGCGCGCTCTTCGTTTCAGTCTGCATTTCTACGTCCGGTCCGCTCTACCTTTCCTTTCTGTTCATTGCAATAGATCTAGCGCAGATGGCCGTGGAATTTCGCGAGGTGAAAGAAAATGCAACCGCCGTGTTGAAGTTCCTTCAGACTTCCTTCAATTCAATTCAAGAAGAAATTGATCCGAAAAACAGCTCAGAGAAACCTGACCTGCTGGCGAAAATGACTGCGGTGACTCGAAATCCGGCCGCTTTTGATGTGGAGTCGTTCAAACATACGCGATTGTGGGCTTGTTTGCCACACACTATGGCTATTGATCAAGCAACCCAATTAGCTGTATTAGAGGCATCAGCTTTGTACGGCCCAAGAGGTCTTTTGAGTACAACAACAACAAGTCGATCTCGACAAAAGAACCATCAACAATTCCGTATGAGCGCTTCAATCGTGCCAGAACTCACCACCGTTGTACCTAAGAAGAGGTCTAGGTCGGTACGTTCGGCCAAGGCTATGGCCACGAACGCTAAAAAACGCGGTGAAACGTCGAGGCAGTTGGTTGTGCAAGGCCTTCAAATGCTTTTTCATTGCGAGTACCTAGCGTTGGTCGAGTACATCGAGTGTGTCGTTCCGCTTGTATTTGTCACGTACAAACTGGTGCTTCGTCGGCTGCCGAATGCCATCTATTACCCCGATACTAGAGGCAATTGGGGTTTAGCGGCTCTCATGAACATTTTGGTGTTTGCTGGTCTTGAAGTTGGGTCACTTTTGCTGCTACATCATTTTCTACAGCGCAAATTTCAATTTTCCCCCTTGCATCAGCTGGCGTTTGCGCTGGAATCCCAAATGTATCTTGTCCAGGCGAGCTTGTTCCTCGAAATAGTGGTATTACTTCAGTTCGAACTCGCGCACCTCGGTAAGTATCTATCCTCGCTCCACTACGAGGGTTGTCAGGTTAAATTTTCGTTCTTTGTCAATGTGCATAGGTGCTTTTCGCTTCGAATGGCTCCACAAGACCTAGCGTTAAATGCTTTACAGTGAACTGAAGCTTAAAAATGCTACACAACTTTATTGTGGGCGTTCCTCATCGTATTGTTATTGTTCCTCACCGTACTCTTATTTGTAACGTTAGTATTGCGTTTTAGAGATCCCCATTTATCACGCCGTCGGTATGTTCTGCCAATTTGAATAGCTGGCCTAAACATGAAGCGAACAAATTCATCCTAACTCCTTTAACGTTTTCTAGAATCGCACCGTCGTGCGTCATTAGTAAAACATCGTGATACGGTAGCATTTTTTTTAAGGATGTAGCTTCGGAGTGGGGACCCCTTTCTAAATCGCAGTTAATTCAAATTCGCCTAACACCAGTTACATTCACAAACACGAACTCGTCGATAAATAGCCCCCCCCTTGTTCCTACTTACTAGAGAACCAGCTCAAGAACTATAGTTTCCGGTGCTATTTCGATTTTTGGAGCTATTTGGCTTGCCAGAATTTTATCCGTACTTTATTTCCAGATCATTTCAGATTATCCGGATAGTTCTCCGATGACACACAAGTGGGTATGTGTACCAGTCGGCGGGCAGCGGCTTTGGGAACAGTTAGCCATCAAAACCGCAATCAAATCAAAAACGTGCGCGCTAGTGGCAAGCCTCGTTGGTTTTCCCGTCCCATTTGTATGGCAGTACGGGGGCATGACAGCAGGAGCGTGCGCGTCGGCGATGATTCTGATTGTTCAGGCTGAATGCAAGCAACGCTATTCCTCGAAATAGTAAAGTCGCTGCAGTATAAGGCATTCCTCTAAGGTTTAGGGGAAGAAAGTTGCTCTAACGCTTCGCAGATTTTACTTTCATTTAGGTGGCTCCATTCTGAGAACCAATAGTTCGTGGCGGGGTGGTGATGGTGGATCACGAAAGCACGCACGAATTATAAGCGTTATTGCTGCAGTATCGATTTGTACTCCTCCTCAAGCAGCTTGCCTGACACCGTTTTGCCTTGAAGCATCATCAATAGTTGTTCGCTGAATGCTGTTCCTCGCTGCTTCTCTCGTCTGCAATCGATTTTTCAAGAAAAACAACAAAGGTTAGCTATGTGTCCCACTTTAATCGAACCATGCAATAAGTCCGTACCTGATGTCAGCCTCCAGCATCTCCAAATCGTTTGCCTTCTTGGTTGTTGCTCTACGTTCGGCTGCTTCAGGAAGCTGAAGTGGAGTGGATTCGTGCATTTGCAGCTTTTCAGGAATATGAGCCAGTGGGGGATCCAGAAGATTGTGCATGTCCACGTGTCCATACCAAGATCGCCAGTTAGACTGTGTTTTCAGGGACTCTAAGAACGAGTTCTTCTTCACAAATGACGCTCTCCTCTTAGGTGAAGCTTTGTCAATTCCACGTGTAGCACCAGGAGGCTGCCGGGTTGTTATGCCATCGTCATCACTGCTATCATTGTCGTCGTCATCTGGGAAATGAACCTGCTTGATAAAATTCGCGCATCCCTTGGAAAGAAACCATGAACTCAGTGGAGTTGTTGACGTTCGCGACACAGAAGATGGACCATTCGATGGAGGAATCATGCCAAATGACGCACCCCACGCATTTTGCGGTCGTGGTGGAAGAGCCACAGTGAGCTCCGACGGCTGCCCAGGGTGCGACCCGCGGTGAGCCTCCAGTTCGCCACTCATCATTTTTTGCACGTACGCGTGGCTATCCATCACGATATCCACGTTCATGGACTTCGAAGTAGATTCAGAGGAAGTCTTTGCCGATAAACAATCGCGTCTCTCAGTCTTTGTCGGCGCTGTGGTTCTAGATGCTGTTTCCCTCTTGACTATAGACTTGAGCTTGCCGGTTTCCTCGTTCAACCAGGCTTGGTTAGTGTGCGCCGAGGGCATTGTGGCTGTAAGAGGCCGAACCACTTCTTGCGTTACAATAGGCACAGTTAATTCCACCGAAGGCGTTAGTTGCTCGGCCGGGCAGTTTGATTTCGGGGATACCTTGTTCAGCATAGCAGGTGTATGTGCTGGTCGCTCTCTTTGAGCAGCACGTATTGCTGGTTCCTGACTTGAACTTGACACTTGATCAGAAGAGCTGTTTGGCGTGTAAGATGGAATCTTCTTCTCTCTAGGTTCAGTCTGCTGGCTTACCCTGGGTTTAATGGTAACAACGGCTTCGTTTACACCGGATTGTTTTTTCGCGGGCGGTGGCAGGGCATCAATGTTAGCGGAAGCCAAGTCAGTTGAGCGTCGCCGTTTGAGGCCACATGGTAAAGGTACCGGACTGGAGACCTTCGCCTTTAGCGATGGTGATGATGCGCACGTTTTCGTAGCTTGAGTAGACGATGCACCAGTAATAGCAGTGACTGTACCAGTAGCTATAGTGGCCTCCACATGCGCAGCAGTGCTTGCTACAGTTGACGGTGTTCCATAAGATTGGGAAGGAAAGCTTTCCCCAGACGTAGTTGGAACGGTAGGTTCAATGCGTGCCGGTGCTGGTGAAACGTCTGGAACACCTTTGGCACTTGGTGTTGGTCTCACAACAGCAAGTTTATCAATTGCAGTCGTCGATACGACAGTAGCGGCCAGTTGAGTTTTTGCATGCTCCGTAGCCTTGAGCGGAGTGGTCGTCGCTATCATTTCCGGCGCTGTTTTCCGAGGTACAGCACACGTCTTGCCTTGCTGCTCCTTGCTTGCAAGCACCTGTTGCTGCTCTGGAGCTGGCATCGCTGCTGTGCCCGCCTGAAACAAAACGGTAACAATAAAACCTATCGTAAGAACGTCGACATAACTCTTGCACCATACGCGTCACGAAAAGCACCTGAACAATGTTGCGCTTGCGAGTGCCAAGTTCCGACTTCTCACTCTCTAGCGACGCAGTTGCTGATGACAAACTCACGGACACAGACTTCTTCTGCTCCAGTTGCGCCTCTGCTTTCGCCCGCAATTTCACGGTCTTCGCTTGCGATTCTCCATTAGGCCCCACTTCGGTCGGAGTCTTAGTGACGACAGTTTTCACAGCAGGTGCGTCAGTCTTCACCTTCATCTTCTTGACACTCTTGCGCGGACTCGCCACCACGCCACTCTTCGGAGACACAGCCGTCAATTTCGCGTCTCCTTCCTTGCCTACATGCTGTTCCTGCCTCTTCAGCGCCACGCTTCCCACCTACAAAAAACAAACTTGATCAACCACCGAACTCCACACCACCACCACACAACTCCCGCCCCCACCTGTGCGATTTTCCGCTTCGCACTCGCTGTCGTGGGCGTCACACTCTTCCCCTTCCCAGCCGGCGACGTCGACATCGGCGTCGACGTCACCGACGAGTGTCCCACCACCACCGCCGTCTTCTTCACCTCTGGCAGGACCTCCTTCTTCTCCTCGCTCTCCGCTGCAGTGGCGTCCCCAGCTGCGGCACTCCGCTTCCTCTTCTTCTTCTTGCCGCCCGAGAGCGACACCACGTGGGGCTTCGCCGCTGCAGCAGCAGCAGCAACAAGAGGCGGCGGAGGCGTCAGCACCGCCACCGTCTTCGTCTTGGGCGACGCAGCGGCAGCGCTGGCCGCCACGGGCGACTTCTTGCGCAGCTTTTCCGCCTTCTTCAGCCGCTTGCGCTTGGCCTTGCTCATCGCCTGCTCGTGTGGACCACCCGGCGCCTCCGCTTGGGCGACGGACACGGACACGGCCGCCGCCTGGGCGGACGCCTTCTTCCCGCCGTGGGCCGCCGGCTTCTTGTGCGCGGCGACAGCGGCTTGCGCTTGAGTTGCTGCTGCCGCTGCCGCCGCCTTTTTCTTGGCCTTGGCCTTCTTGCCCTTGCCACGGCCGCCGCCGCGTCCGCCATCCATGGCCGCTTGGGACTTGGCCTTCGGATCGGAAAAAGACGGTAAAGTTGCGATGGTGCCAGAAAAATGGTACGTTTTCACTAAGTGCGGAATGTGTAAAACTTTACGATGTCGTTGAAACCAACGTTAAATTTGCAATCGACCAAACATATAATTATACTAGTTGTCGATAATATGGAGGAAATTAGTGTTCCAGCAGGAAGAGGTTCGATCTGGCGCCGACTGAAGCGGAAATGGAGTGATATGCAGATCGGACACCAAGGCTCGTACTCGGTCGAGCGGCTTGAGAGTCTGGAACACTATTGCAGAACCACGTCAAAGACTCGAGTCGTCCTTGTGTGTATTCTCACGCCGTTGCCTGCGTTGACTACAGCGGTGCTGCTGGAATGTTTGCCGTTGCGACCGCCGTCCGATGGGTGGCGGGCAAATTGGATGTTCTGGATCCGGCTCAGTCTAATGGCGTTCGCACTGTGCTTTGTGGGGTTCTCCGAACTCGCGACATTCCTCCCAAAACTGAAGTTTACGCTCTGCAAGACGTTGACTATGTCCTTGGGTTCCTGCTCCGGTTTTGTGTTGGTGTGCTTACTTGTTGCCGACACGGTTGGCTTCCCCGTGCCGTACACGTGGATGACCGTTGGCCTCGTGTACAGTGTTTTTGTGCCGGTGATGATTCTGCTGGTCTTTGGACGGAAACCTTTCGAAGGGAATTCGGGCTCCCGTCAAGATTTAAACCGCTTTCTTCGGTTCTTTTTCGCGTACACAGCGGTTGCTATGACGTTCCCCTTGTGCAAAGCGGTGTATAAATTAGTTCCCGGAACTTATCACGGATTCGCCGTTGTAATGTTATACGTGGGAGGCCGACTGGCAGAGCACTTCGTTCTGACAGCGACAAGGGAACTGGAGGACTTTATTCCAGAGATCATAGCATTTTCGGTGGATCTGTCAACGACACTTTTCGTCTCCGTTTGTATTTCAGCATCACCACCAATCCATGTGGTTGTGCTCTTCATCGGAGTAGACATAGGGCAATTATTGCTAGAGTTCTTTGAGGTGTGTGAGGACGCAAACATTGTTATAAAGGTTCTTCAACGAGATCAAGAGAGAAGGAACGAGAAGAGTGCAGAGATGCCAGGAGATGGGAATCTCATATCAAGGTTGGTAGCTGTGACCCGAGATCCTGAAGCCTTCCAACTGACATCGATAAAAGATGTACGCCTGTGGGCATGCCTCCCGCATCCGTTGACACAACAACAAGTTACACATCTGAAGGTACTGGAAGCATCTGGAATTTATAAAAGTAAAGCCTGCTCGTTTCGCAGAAAGAGAACCCAGGCTCGATCACGGCAGCGTTTGCCGCAAGTCGGACCATCCAGCACCACAATTGTACCGGCCGAGTACCAGAGGACCGAAAAATTGTCTAGTTCTACACGCTCGGCCCAATGGAAGACATTTTTGTTGGAGGGCGTCCAGTTGCTCTTCTATTGTGAGTGTATTGTGCTGGTCGAATACGTGGAGTGTATCGTTCCTCTCGTATATGTGGTATACAAAGCAATTCTCCAGCTGCTCCCAAATATCGCATACTACCCGGTTGAATATTGGGGGCCCAGCGCAATAGTGAATGTGTTCATGCTTGCAGCACTGGAAACTGGGTCGCTTTTTTTGTTTAACTTTTTCTTGCAGCGGAAATTTTCATTTTCGCCGATGTACCAACTTGCTTTCGTGCTTGAAACGCAAATGCACGTGATTCAAGCGAGTCTATTCATCGAAATTGTGATTCTGCTGCAATTTGAGCTCGCGCATTTAGGTGAGGCACGCTTCTTCTCTCATTGAAAACGAACTATGATTTGAGGATCTCTTAATTTGCATGCTATCTATGCAGGTGTTGACTTTACGTTCTCTTTCGAGTGGCTTCGCGGTTAATAGCTTGTGCAACAGTGCCTAACGTGGGACTTGCTATTTAGTCTCAGAAACATCGATTCGGTATTGGTCGCCAATCCTTTTGCTCTATAGGTTATTAATCCCTTTCATCCGTTTGCTGCATGTTGCCTTTGTTGCGCTGCTTTGGAATTCGGAATCCATCTCTGTTGCTGTAATTGACGGAGAAAACTTACGAACAAAGGCAGAAATAGCTCGCGAAGCAGTTACCGTACTGCTCAAACAACATACTTAAACTTGACATGGGAGTTGCTGCCGTCGGCCCGACCGTGGCGGAAACGATAGCTCAAACTGGAAACGCTGAGAAGAATGTGCAAGTTTCGATCTTCCATCGCCTAGCGCACACATGGAGCGGTCTCCAGATTGGACGTCAAGGATCGTACTCGGTCGAGCGGCTCGAGAGTCTAGAACACTATTGCAGAACCACGTCAAAACCCCGAGCCATTCTGGTGTGTATACTGACGCCGTTACCTGCATTGGCGACGGCGGTACTACTGGAATCTATACCATTGCGACCGCCCTCCGAAGGGTGGCGAGCAAATTGGATGTTCTGGATTCGGCTCAGCTTGATGGTGTTGATAATATGCTTCGTAGGGATCTCAGAGCTAGTTGTATTTCTGCCGGACCTAAATTTTACGATCTTCCAGCGGTTGATCGTCTCGTTGGGCACAAGTTCCGGGTTTATGGCGGTGTGCTTACTCGTTGCCGACACGATTGGATTCCCCGTGCCGAATACGTGGCAGTCCGCGGGGGCCGTAGAAGGCGTTTTAGTTCCGGCAATGATTCTGCTCGTCTTCGGACGAAAACCTTTCACAGGGAACTCGCGTTGTCTTCAACACTTGAAGCGGTTTCTTCGCCTATTTTTCGCGTACATGGCCTTTGGTATTACATTCCCCTTCTCCAAAGTGCTCTATGATTCAGTACCTACAGCTTACCGTAGCTGTACGGCTGCGGTGGTGCTAGTGTGGAGGCTAGCGGCAGATCACTTCATCATTAGATCGGCACGGGAACTAGAGGATTTTATCCCGGGGATCATCGCATTCTCGGTGGAGCTGCTAGCAACGCTTTTTGTCGCTGTATGCATATCATCATCGCCTTCAATTCAAGTATCCGTGATATTCATCGCGCTGGACGTGGGGCAATTATTGCTAGAGTTCCGCGAGTTGAGCACTCGCGCAACTACTGTTCTAAAAATCATTCAGAACACTGGATCCGACGGAGACAGTAACACAGTGGAAACGGCTCGAACAGGGGGTTTTCTAGCGAGGTTGGTGACCGTGACCCGAGATCCAAAAGCCTTCCAAGTGACATCGATAAGAGATGTGCGGTTGTGGGCTTGTCTTCCCCATCGATTGACACGAGACCAGGTAACGCAACTGAATGCACTGGAAACGTTCGGATATTATCAAGGTAAAGACTTTTCGCTCCGCAGCAAGAGAAGTCAAGCTCGACCACGACGCCACCATCCATCGCAAGTTGGGCCACAAAGCGCCGCAATTGCTGCAGCCTCCAACAAATCCGTCAAGCCACGCTTGGCGAAATCTACACAAGCCGTACTACAATGGAAGGCATTTGTCTTAGAGGGTCTACAGTTGCTCTTCTACTGCGAATGCCTTGTGCTGATTGAATACGTTGAGTTTGTCGTGCCTCTCCTACTCGTCGTCTACAAGTCAGTTCTTCGACTACTCCCAAATGCTATTTACTACCCGGTTGGTGTTGGAATTTGGAGTACTAGCGCGGTTGAGAATATGTTCGCATACGCAGCACTTGAGGCGGCGTCCCTATTATTTTTACTTTATTTCTTGCAGCGCAAATTTGCATTCTCGCCTCTCTATCAGCTTGCATTTGTGCTCGAGACACAGATGTACGTGATTCAAGCGAGTCTGTTCCTCGAAATTGTGGTCCAGCTTCATTATGAGCTCGCGCATCTAGGTAAGTATCACTAATTGCATGCGACAACATTTTGTATTAACCAGAATTATATCAAACTGCAGGGGTTGACTTCACTTTTCGCTTCGAATGGCTCCGAAGCAAGTAGCTTCCGTGTATAGGGAAAAATGACAGCACGACTGCAGGCTGCATTGCGTTTCCTCGTCAATGGCACAAGTACACAGGTGAAATCATAGCTTTTCAGCTCGCTAGATCAATATTACTGTATAGCTAAATAGAACTTCCCGTAACATGCTAGACTGAAGCACTGCGTTTGAATCGTATTTTCAATACGTAGGGAAGGACAGTTTTATTGCGAATCCGTACAAAACGGAAAGTGAAATCAATACCTACAAGTAAACGTTACGAAAGAAGAACATTCATTTTAAAAAGTGGATGTGGAATCGTAGAGTTTGAAATCCGCCACTCACCTAGGTGCAAAAGTTCATAGTACATCAGATTCTCCACCTCGAGAAACAAGCTCGCTGGAATCACGTACATCTGCGTTTCTAGTACGTTGATACAGCGGTGAGAAGGCAAATTCTCGATGTAAGAAGGTGTTGAAAAGTAACAGTGAACTAGCTACCAGTGCTGTATTGCAGCACTGCTGCAAACACCAGAACATTTACCGTCGCACTGGCATCCCAACCTTCAACACCACCCGGGTAGTACACTGCATTTGGCAACTTGTGAAGGATAGATTTGTAGACTGCAAATACATATGGTACAACGCACACTCGACGTACTCGACTTGTACCAAGTATTAATACTCGCAATGAAAAAGCAGTTGCAGGCCTTGGACCACAAGCTCCCTTGCTTTATCCCTACAGCGCTGGCCACGTTCCCAGCTGATACCGCCACACATTTGTCGACTACAGGGATGACAGCGTTTGTGTAAGTAGACTTATGTCAGCAATAGACGATCTTCTATTCGTTGTGGAGGACTTCTGTTCGTACATACTGGAGGTTTCCTGCTCTCAAATCTGCTTTGCTTGCTCTACTGCGAGCGGGTGCGGGAGACAAGAGCACAGTCGTACACCTTACAGAGAAGATGTTTCTGGTCACAGCGAGGATTTGCGTCACCAACTCATGTGGATGATTCTTTTTGCCCTTTGATTGCGAACTTCGTCGCAGTTGAAGAAGTTTTACTTCCGTACATGCATTTGTGTGCACCTTACGGAACTCCAACAATGCTTGTCCAATGTCTGCCATAATAAACAACGCCGAGAGGTAAATTAACCCCGCCGCAGATATGCAGACGGATACTCAAAAAGTCCACCGAAAAGGCGACAATCTCAGGTATAAAGTCCTCCAGCTCACGCGTTGGGCTTATAATATATCGCTCGGCAGTAAATCTCCACACAGGAAGTAAGATTATAGTGTATGCCCGATACGATATGGGCACCAAGTCGTAAAGCGTTTTGAAGAGAGAGTATCCCACGAATAGAGCCATGTAGGTGAAGAGAAATCGAACGAACCGTTCTAAGTGCAGGCGGCTTGGCGAGTTCTCGGCGAACGCTTCTTGACTAAATACCATCAGCACCAACACTGGCACAGAAAATCCCAGCACGAGACCTCCGCACTGCCACACAAATGGCACGGAAAACTCGGTAAAGCTAGTTGCTAGTAAGCAGGCGCCCAACAGTGTTGCGGTCCCACTGAGAGACACAAACAACCTTTTGCACAGCGTAAAATTGAGATCGGGGAGGAACGTGACAAGCTCCGAGATTCTCACGATGCACAGCATGAACACCATCAAGCCGAACCGAACCCAGAACACTCAGTTGGCTCGCCACCCTTCGGACGGCGGCCTCTACGGCAAGCACTCCAATAGCACTAGCGTCATCAATGCAGGCAGCGGTATGAGTATACGTACCAGAGCGACGCGACTCGGATACGTAGTTCTGCAGTAATGGTCAAAACTTTCGAGCCGCTCCACCAAGCACGAGCCTTGGCGCCCCACTTGGATGCTATCCCACCTCTGCTCCAGTCGATGCCATGACAGTTTCTTGGTATTTCGGGCTCTTACTTGCGAATTACAGCCCGGGCTTACACGAACTGCCGAGATGAAGATGACAGATGCTGATGTCAGAGTGACTAAATGGGTTTTGGCCTCAGTAATAAAGCAGCACGCTGAAGTCTAGCTGGTTGGTACCTCCCAAGACCGCGTCCAAATAACTCTACAGTCTTGTCCCAATGAAGGCTCGACAAGAAATTGCAGATGCAGCTCCAACAACCCAAGGAAAATAATCCAGCCTCGAGCCCAGCAACCACACTCGCCCCCAAAACCTCATCTCATTCTACTCTGTGCAATGGGGAAACCCAATTGGAACAGCGCTCCGAGCCACAAAACTGATGGCTGAGCAGATACAAATACCATAAACACACTCTTTAAAGTTGCGACTGGATGAATTGTTGCATTGTCCACACGTCTAGAAGGCCAAGTTGTACAGCGCTCCCTCAACTCCCAACCGCTGTAGTTATCGGTGTTCGAGGTCGCATAACTCAATTCCACCGAGTCAGGGTGGGTACAGTTTCCTCAAACGTAGCAGTTCGACCGCAGCCAGGAAACGCTTCAACACCCCCTCACCCCACTGCAGGACGAACCGCAGCGCTTTGCCCGAGTCGTGCTGGCTCGTACAACTGAGTGTAAACTGAGTTGCATCTGATTACTCGACGTTCGCAAGCATATCTGCAAGCTCGATTGTCGATTCCAGCAAGTACCGTTAGCTACAGTAGCGCTGTGCTGCTCTCGTTGTTAGCCTTAGACTCCAAATACTATGTTCGTGATGCACACATGCATCTCGAGATAGGCTTTACTAATCAGGCCTTCAGGCCTTCACACAGCTCCGATTACGAGCCAGGTGACCCAGGCCAATCACGTTCCCTCATGTTTCACCGTCTCGAACCGATGTTTGTCTTTGCGTCGCGCGGACGCCTTCGGGTGTCTAAGTCTGCACACGCACCACAACACTCCCTAGCAAGCCGTCGATCGCCACCAACGGAGCTCTATGCGCCCAGTCACAGGCTCGTCGCTCCTCGCGACAGACACAGCAATCGGGCAGTCCCTCGCGACAAGCCTCCCCTCTCAAATCAATCCTCCTCACCCATATCTCTTTCCACAAGGTATCATCTATACTCCCCCAACTGCAAAATTAATACACAAAAGTTACCATCTGGAGCCGAGCCATCTGCCAAATTAAGGGGCGCAGACCTCCATCAGGTCTCAGGAGATGAATCGAGGGTTGAGGTTCGGCCCTGTGTGGATTCTTTTTCCGCGTCGTACGTGGCCTCGGCCGTTATAAGAGGGCTCATTTCGCGTTTCGCGTCCCCGTCCGCAGCCTCCCCGTTCTACCTGCCCGTAGAGCAGCCCACCACGTCGAGCCGGCCACCATGATGAACGGCAACGTCCTTGAGCCCACCAACTCGTTGGTGGGGCCCATGCTCACCGACCTGTACCAGATCACCATGTAGGGAGTAGGGTGCTCTACCTCCTCTGTACTACCAACTCTACCTCACTCTACCTCCGTTCTACCTTTTTTTTCTTTTTCTCCTTGATGATGCAGGGTCTACGCGTACTGGAAGGTGGGGCGCCACAACGAGCACGCCGTGTTCGACCTGTTCTTCCGCAAGAACCCCTTCCACGGAGAGTACACGGTGTTCGCCGGCCTCGAGGAGGCGCTGGCCATGGTCAACACGTTCAGGTTCACGCCCAGCGACATCGCGTACCTGCGCGAGGTGCTGCCCCACGCCGAGGACGGCTTCTTCGAGTGGCTGGCCTCGCTGGACTGCTCCAGCGTCAAGGTCTACGCCGTCAAGGTAGAACGGCGTAGAATTGGAAAAAGGTAGAACGACTGTATCACTTTACTGACGTTCTACCAACATTTGGGTACTATTCTACTCTACAGGAGGGCTCCATTGTCTTCCCCCGCATCCCGCTGGTGCGGATCGAAGGCAGCCTGGGCGTGGGTCAGCTGCTGGAGACGCCGCTGCTCAACCTGCTCAACTTCGCCAGCCTCATCACGACCAACGCCACGCGCTTCAAGAAGGCGGCGGGACAGGACAAGAAGCTGCTGGAGTTCGGCCTGCGACGCGCGCAGGGACCGGACGGAGGCCTCAGCGCCTCGCGCTACTCGTACATGGCGGGCTTCGCGGGCACCAGCAACGTGCTGGCCGGCAAGCTGCACAAGATCCCGATCATGGGCACGCACGCCCACGCGTTCGTGCAGGCGCACACGTCGCTGGACGACGTGAAGGTCACGACTCTGGACGGCAAGAACTTTTTGGACGTGGTGCTCAAGTACCGCAACGAACTCGGCCACACGCAGACAAACGATGTGAGAAGATCCGAAGGAGATTGAAGGTTGTTTTGGTGGTGGATGCTGACGTTTTGCGTTGATGCTTCGTTGTTATTGTGGTAGGGCGAGCTGGCGGCTTTCATTTCGTACGCTATTGCCTTCCCCGATGCGTTTTTGGCCCTGGTGGATACGTACGACACGCTCTCGGTACGTGCTACCCAAACGATGCATTTTGGTTAGTAAGAGGCATTTTTGCTGACATTATTTTGCCTCGATGCTGCAGTCTGGCGTACCGAACTTCGTCTGCGTCGCTCTTGCGCTGCACGAGCTGGGTCACCGCCCGGTTGGCATCCGTCTGGACAGTGGCGATCTGTCGTACCTGTCGAAGCGCTGCCGCGAGGCGTTTATTGCTGCTGGCGAGTGCTACAACGTCGACTACTTCAAGACGCTGAATATCACCGCCAGTAACGATATCAACGAGCCGGTCCTGAACTCCCTGAACGAGCAGCGTCACGAAATCAACGCGTACGGCATTGGCACACACCTGGTCACGTGCCAGGCTCAGCCGGCGCTCGGAATGGTGTACAAGCTCGTGGAGATTAACGGCGAGCCTCGCATCAAGCTGTCCCAGGATGTGAGCAAGGTGACGATCCCTGGCCGCAAGGAGGCCTTCCGTCTGATCGGTGCGAACGGCAAACCGCTGCTGGACCTGATGACAGGATGCAACGAGAAGGCGCCGGAGGTTGGCAAGAAGATGCTTTGCAGGAATCCGTTTGACGAGCTCCGACGCGCGTTCGTGACCCCGTCCCAGGTGATCCCGCTGCACAGCCTGTACTGGGATGGCCCAAACGGCGGCCTCGTGGGCGAGTTGCCTACTCTGGAAGAGCGTCGACAATATGTGACTGAGCAATTCGAGCTGATCCGTGAGGATGTCGTCCGGTCACTCAACCCGACGCCGTACAAGGTGTCGGTGTCCAATGAGCTGTATGAGTTCATTCACGACCTGTGGATGAAGGAGTACCCCGTGCAGGAGCTGGATTAAGTGCCCAAGCTCACAATGACCGCTGCCTGGTCACGGCGCAGTCTGTTTTCAAGTTGTAGTAAGTGGCTTTAATTCAGAGTAGCATTGTTTTTTCTCCGTCCGCCTTGCTCGTGTTTCGAATCAAAAACTTTTGATTGTATGGCAAGTATTACACGCTCCTCCAAATGGTCTCAGGTTCGAGCTGCTATCCATTGCTTTCGCGAAGCCAGTTGAAGCGAAAAGTGAAGTCAGCACCTATGGTACAATTATAACATTAGTCACAATCCCCACAATCTCGAGAAACAAGGTTCCCTAAACAGATACATACCCAGATGCATCAGCTCGTACTGCAGTAACCCCACAATCTCGAGAAACAAGGTTCCCTGAACAAAGTGCATTGACGATTCCAGCGCAAACGCCAATTGGTATAGCGGAGAAAAAGCGAACTTCCGCCGCAGAAAGTGATTCAAAAGGATTAGCGAGCAAATTTCCAGCGTTGCATACACGAAAACATTCACCAGAGTCGATACCCCCCACCTGGCTGAGTCTCCAGGATAGTAGACAACATTCGGAAGTTGCTTGAGTATCAACTTATTTATCGCGAATACAAGCGGAATCACGCACTCGACGTACTCGACCAGGGCCAGATACTCGCAGTGAAACAATAGATGCAGACCTTGAATAACCAACTCCCTCGCTTGTGTCCCTACTTTGGAACGAGTGTCGACTGCGAAGAGCGTCCCGTCAGACCCCAATCTAGTGTTGTTAGAAGTTGGCACAATGGATGTATTTTTCATAAGCTTTTTCAGTAATCGGCTCCGTAGTTGGCGGCGAGCTCGAGGTATGTTTCTCTTCGAAATGAGGCCTCTCGGACCGTACACTGCGGATGCCTCCAACGCATTCAAAAGGTCAGTTTGCTCAGAAGTGATAGGATGCGGCAAGCATGCCCACAAACGCGTGCGCTTCAATGACACGATGCCAAAAGCAGCAGGATCGCGGGTCACAGCTACGATTTTTGTGAGCAAGTAAATAGCATCTGAGTTATTTGATGAGCTAGTGTTGCTGTCTTGTACATAGCATTGCGCTACCTGTCGATCTCGAAGAAGAGCTAACACTGTCTTGGAATTGTCTTTTACTTCATGGAACTCCAACAGTATTTGACCGAGATCAACTGCGATTAACAAGAACGAAAAAAATATCGACCCCGAAGATGAAATGCATACGGACACGAATAGTGCGCTGAAAAAGTCGACTGTTAGTGCAACAATCACCGGTATGTAGTCCTCGAGTTCCCGCGCAGCTTCCATTATAAAATGTTTGGCTGCAAATTTCCACACGGGCAGCACGATGAAAACACCGTTTTTATAGATGTCGGGTACGGATTGGTAGAGCAGTTTGTAGAGCGGAAATACAGCTCCAAGACTCATGTATGCTACAAGCAAGCGAATGTACCTCCCGATGTGGGGACGAAAGGGTGAATTCCTTGCAAACGGTGCCATGCCAAACACAAGCACAAACATAACTGGGATGAGCATTCCGGCCAATAATCCCCCACCCTGCCATACAAATGGTATTGGAAACCCAACAATTTTCGTTGCCGCCACCACCAAGCAAGCCCCCACGTATCCAATAGTTGTTCCGAGCGCCACAATCACCCTTCTTGGGATGGTAAGGCCAAAATTGGGCACGAACTGATTGAACGCATCGATCCCGAAGAATATCAAAGTGCTCACCATCAGACTAAAACGAATCCAGAACATCCAGTTGGCAGCCCACCCTTCTGACGGTGGTCGTAATGGCAAACATTCTAATAGAGAAGCGGCAACGAGTCCAGGGAGAGGCGTGAGACCACATACCAGGATAACACGCGTTCGCGACGTAGTGTTGCAGTAATGCTGTAGGCTTTCGAGGCGCTCAACAGAGTAGGAGCCTTGCCGTCCGACTTGCATCTTGTTCCATCTCTCCTCGAGTTGGTGCCAAGTGCTTGAACTGCACAGACGTTCTCTCGAAATTGGGGGTTTAGAGGAGATTGACTCCCCATCGGACCCTAGGTGGGCGGCACCTACTGCTCCAGCCATCGTAGTGACCCACAGAGCTGGGTGGAATGGTGGCCGGAACTTCCTTAACTTTTATTAGCCATGTATTATTGTAATACAACTACAGTGCACTGTAATACGAAACAAACTATCCTTAGTCTGTTTTACGAAGGTTCTAACGTACACGCAATTACAGCATATTCGACTATTTATGCTTATCGTGCAACTATTCAAAGCGTAGCGTGAAGTCGGCACCTGGAGCATGTAGCAGAAGGTTAGATGCGGAGGGTATAAGGCACCCTAACTCGAGCAGGTAGAAGTTACCTAGATGTAGGAGCTGATACTGCAGGAGAGGTACTGTTGCCAGGAAGATTTTGCTTGGACGGCGGTTACTTGCGTCTCGAGTACGAAAGCAAGCTGATACAGTGGCGAGAATGAAAATTGGCGCCGGAGAAAAAAGTGAAGCAGAATGAGAGATCCGATTTCTAGGACGGCAGATACCAGCACACTCGCAGCTGCATACATGGTCCAATTACCAGCTCCTCCAGGGAAGTAGGCGACATTTGGTAGCTGTTCGAGAACCGATTTGTAGCACACGTACAGAAGAGGCACGACACACTCGACATATTCGACGAGTGCTAGGTATTCACAGTGAAACAAAATTATGCAGTTTTCAAATTTGGGCACTACTGCTACCGGTACCCTTAGTAGCTGCAAGCCTTGTAAAATAATCTGCTGAGAATTCTCGTCACGTGGAGGCTCCCCAGCAAGACCAATCAATGTCATGGATGCTGGTACAATTGATGCACTCGGCAAATGCGGTCCAAATGTTGTTCTTCGGTGCGATGGTGATGTTGCTCGGCTAGTGAGGCCACCAGACCCGTATATACCGCAAATTTCGAGCTCCTGTAGTTTGTTCATTTGTTCGTTCGAAACTGGGTGAGGAAGGCACGCCCACAGACGAACACTTTCCGTTGGTTTAGAGTTGAATGTGCTAGGATTCCGAGTGATGAAAAGTAGCATTGATAGCAGAGTACATGTTGTATTCGCCTCACCGACAGAGTGGAGACGCTCAGCACAATTCTGTCGTTCTCGACGCTCTTGGCTACAGCAACTGAATTCGCGCGTACCTCCCTGAATTCCAACATCAACTCGCCTAAATCTGCAGCAACGAACGCCGCCGTGACCTTGACGAAGATATGCATACAGAAGCAAACAGTGCGCTCAGGAAATCTACCGAAAAGGCGACAAGTTCAGGAATGAGGTCTTCCAGTTGGCGTGAAGCATGCACCATGATATATTTTGCTGCAAACTTCCACACGAAGAGCACAATAACGGCGCTTGCTTGGTATGTAATGGGTAAGAAGTCATAGAAAACTATGTAGATGGGGTAGATTGCAATCAAAACGCTGTAAGCTGAGAATAATCGGTAGAACCGGCGCAAGTGGGGTCGATAGGGGGAGCCCGCAGTGAATGGTTTGGAGCCGACGACGATACGAATCAAGAACGGAACGAGAATCCCCATCGATACTGCCCCCAGTTGAGATGTGAATGGTGCTGGGAATCCGATCGTTGTAGCGGCAATATACCTGTCCCCAAGAGATAGTATAAATCGTTTAACATTCGTGACGTTTATGTCTGGAACGAACAGGGTAAGTTGCGATATTCCTGCGTATGATAGCGTAAGCATCAGCAGACTCAATCGAATCCAGAACATCCAATTCGCCTCCCACCCTTCTGAGGGTGGTCGCAGTGGTAAACATTCCAGCGCGATTGTTAGTGTTAGCGCAGGAATTGGCGAGAGGATACACACCAATACAGTCCGTGCTGGAGAAGTCGTCCGGCAGTAGTGATATAGGCTTTCGACACGCTCGATGAAGTAGGAACCTTGACGGCCTACTTGAATGGCATTCCACTTTTCTTCCAGACGAGCCCATATAGCCCATAGAAGAGTCGGGTCGTGGCCTGAATGGTTCGAGGCAGATGTCATTTCGCTCATGGCTACTTGCCCAATGTTGTGGTTTGGACGTAGGGTTTACCATGGAGGAATTGTCAAAATAGAACAACGGTAGGTGCTGGGAATGTCTTCCTCTACGAAAGATTCATGATGGTTTTAGAAATCACTAGGGCGATGTGTCCTCGGTACATTGGGTCCCAGAACCTTGATACATTCGGGTTTCATGTTTGCTCGCTTGCGCTCTTGGACACCTGTGAACTGGACAAGCGTGGTTCCATGGTAATGCTCGTCAATCCATCACATACTTCTTCTTAGAACGATAAGAACAGCAAATGGTTCACTTATGCTTCAGAAGTTATGCTATGAAGCCAGTCAAAGCGAAATGTAAAATCAGCCCCTGCAAGTGAATGTTAGCTAGGGTATTATCTCGCGCTAACTGAGGCAACATCAAAAGTCTGCTTACCAAAATGCATCAGCTCGTACTGCAGCAGAACGACAATTTCAAGGAATAAACTCCCCTGAACCAGATACATTTCCGTCTCGAGCGCGAATGCCAGTTGGTACAAAGGCGAGAATGCGAACTTTCGCTTTAGAAAGAAATGCAACAGAAATAATGATCCGACCTCTAGCGATGCAAAGACTAGAATGTTTGCCAGCGCCGATATCCCCCAGTGACTAGCGCCGCCAGGGTAATAAACCGAATTCGGGAGATTCTTGAGAATCAGGTTGTAGGATGCGAATATGAGCGGGACGATACACTCCACGTATTCTACTAGTGCCAAGTATTCGCAGTGAAACAGTAAGTGCAGACATTGCAGTACCATCGTTTTAGCTCGTACACCAGACAGTCTCGATTTCCGTTTCACGTCTCCACGTTTACTTGCAGAAATCCGTGCAGAAACCTTCGAAGCGGCTATAGTATTCGTTGTGGCATCTATCCAGACAGGCACGACAGAAGAACTTTGTGCCCGCCAAACTTGTAATGAGCGCCGGTGAGACCTCCGGAGAGATCGACTTAACTTTCTCTCCAGGTGGGCATCTCTCGAGTTGTAGATACCATACTCCTCGAGTTCATTCAATCTCTTGGCTTGGCTGCTAGTCATGGCGTGTGGCAAACAAGCACGAAGTCGGGTTCCGTTAACGGATACCACCTGGAAGGCACGAGGATTTCGAGTCACTGCTAGAACCACAGCCACCAGGTCACGTTCCTTTTTATCTAGAAGCTCTACCACCACTGTGGCGTTCGCTCGCACCTCTCGAAACTCCAGGAATGCCTGACCCACATCTGCTGCGATGAACAGCGCGGAAAAATAGAGGGACCCCGAGGATGAAATACACGCAAAGACAAAGAGCGCACTAAAGAAATCACAGTCATCGATACCACCACTGGAATGAAATCATCTAATTCCCGAGTAGCACATATCATAAAGTGTTTTGCACCAATTTTCCACAGCGTCAGAACAATTAGAGCACCGCCTCGGTAATGAACTGGCACATGCTCGTATACTACCTTATAGAGCGGATATACTCCTGCCAGGGCCATGTACGCGAACAATAGACGAAGGTATCGGCTGAGGTATACACGACACGGTGAATTACTTGAAAACGGTGCAAACCCAAACACGAGCAACATCATAATTGGTAAATAGATTCCCAGCAACAAAGCTCCAAACTGCCAAATGAAAGGTACCGGGAACCCGATAACCCCGGTTGCCGTGGCGAGTAAATAAGTTCCCACGTACGCGAGACTAGTTCCCAATGAAACAATAATTCTTTTGCAGAGTGTGATGTCGAGGTTGGGAACGAATAACCTCAGTTCCGATACTCCTACCAATGTTAGCGTGAACGCCATTAAGGTCAGCCGAATCCAGAACACCCAATTTGCAGACCACCCATCCGACGGCGGCCGCAGTGACGGACACTCCAACAGCACAGCCGTTGCTAGCGCAGGTAGCGGCGTAAGAATGCACGTTAGAACCACTTGCGTCTGAGATGTAGTTTTGCAGTAGTACTCGAAACTCTCCAACCGCTCGATGGAGTACGCGCCCTGACGCCCCACCTGAATTTCATCCCATTTTTCTTCCAGTCGATGCCAAGCTGATGAACTGTGCTGTGGCTCCAAAGGTTTTAAAGTAGTAGTAGACTTGCGTTCCTCTTCATGGCTGACCCAGCTTCCTATTGGAGTTGCTGGCTTGATCATACGGACCGGCTTTTGTGTCGTGAGTCGTGAGCTTGAAACACTGGAACGCGCGATTGAGTCGCAATATTTATAAAGTTACCTCACAACATTTGCCGCTAAGTGTGCACCCTCTTCATGAGCTCTTTATGCGTTTAATTCTTCTCTAAAAAAAAACGCCGTAATCACGGATGCAAAACCTGTAGAAAAAGACGAAAAATTCGAACTTAGCCCTCTAAGTTCGCATGTAAGTTTTTGGTTCGCACACACAATCCAACAATCCAGCAGAATAATGGCGACACCACGTCCTCATCAGCGTCTGGGCGACGCCGCCTGGAGCAAGATGCCCAAAGTGGTGCGTAGTCTGCCCCCTCCCCTGTCCTCTGCCTGCCCCCTCCCTCTCTAACTGTGGGCTGTGAAACAGAACGGGGAGCTCTTCGCGCTCACCTACGGGTCGCTGGTCACGCAGCTCATCAAGGACTTCGAGGACCTCAAGGTGGTGAACCAGCAGCTGGACAAAATGTACGGGATCGGGCACAACAAGCATACTGGTTTGGGGAATAAATGATGATTCATGTACTGCTATGGTCAGGGGCTACAACATCGGCGTGCGGCTGGTGGACGAGTTTCTGGCCAAGTCGGGCGTGGCCAGCTGCCAGGACTTCCGCGACACGGCCGAGGTGGTGGCTAAGGTGGCGTTCAAGATGTTCCTGGGCATCAACGTGGAGGTCTCGCAGTGGAACGCCGAGGGCACCGCGTGCAGCCTACTGATCTACGAAAACCCGCTGACGGGTACTGTAGACTCTGGTGTTGTTTCACGTTTCAGTAGTTTTTGCTGATTTTTTATTTTTTTACTGGTTTGGCAGAGTTTGTGGAGCTGCCGCCGAGTGCGTACGGGGTCTTGTGGTACTCGAACGTGCTGTGCGGCGTGCTGCGCGGCGCGCTGGAGATGGTGCAGATGCGAGTGGAGGCGCAGTTCGTCAAGGACGTGCTGCAGGGAGATGAGGTGTCGGAAATCCGGTGGGTGGTGTTTTTGGCGATGAATTGGTCGGAGTGTAGTGCTGATGGTGGCTGCTGGCTGTTTGAATAGGCTGGAGCTGAAGGGCATGATCGAGGAGGCGATGGGCGACGAGTACAAGGAAGACTAGACTAGGTTTGTTATTGTATGCTCCAGTCTTTTCGTCAATATGTTGCAGCGCATATACAAAACTTCAACTTGCTGCACACCAGCGAAGTCATGTGCCCTTGCACGGTTTACTTGGTCTTCGTTGTGAACTCATTCGATATACTGCTGAAGCTTCCAGCAGGTGCTTTCGTTGCTCCTGATCGTTCGTGAGTGGGTGAGGAAGACATGCTCGAAGCCTCACAGTATTCAACGCCAGCACTCGCGATCTCACCGGACTTTAAGCAGCATCGGGCATGCAAAAATAACAAGCCACAACGAAGAACGTCGCAAGTTGAACTGCCTTACATCCATCCCAGTATTCGTAGCCATCGCTTCGTAATATGACAATATGATAACACTACTGTAGTCTGCGCTGAACCTCAAGTCTTGTGATCAATATTTGCAGCGTAACCACCGCCGAAGTGGGCCAGCTTGCTCTGCAGCAGAGTCACGATCTCGATCAGCAGCTTCGCCTGCACCAAGTACGCCTGCGTCTCGAACACGAACGCCAGCTGGTACATCGGCGAGAATGAGAACTTGCGTTGCAGGAACTGCACGAACACCACGAACGTCATGATTTCCAGCGCCGCGAACACCAGCAAGTTGGTGACCGAGCTCATGTTCCAGTAACCTGCGCCGCCGGGGTAGTACACGACGTTCGGCAACTGTTCGAGGATGGACTTGTACGTGACGAAGACGAGCGGGACGACGCACTCGACGTACTCGACGAGCGCGAGGTATTCGCAGTGGAAGAGCATGTAGCACCAGCTTCTTCGACCGATCTGCATGCTTGAACTTGTTGCTACTAACTCGGGCAGTTGACTCGCTCCCAATGAACTCCGAACCAGGCGGGAAAGAGGTCGCAACACCGCCGGTAATAGGGAATATTGCTATGCTGTTGAGGTGCGGCTCTGGATGTTGGAGAGATTGGTTTATCCATCGACTAGTAATGCGGTCGTCCATCCCATATGCCCCTGATGCCTCTAGCGCCTGAAGTTGCTCGTGCTCTTGGCGGGATAGTGAATGGGGTAGGCATGCCCACAGACGAGCAGGTCGCAACGATGCGACTTGAAACGTGCCCGGATGCCGAGCTACGTACAAGATCATATTCACTAAGTCCACGTCTTCCGAGCTGGTGCTGCGTCGGTCTTTCTTTGTCGGCGACCGTGCCTGGGACTCCCGTCGACTTCGAAGCAGTTGCAGCAAAGTTTTCACGTTTTCGCGTATCTCTTTAAACTCGAGAAGCGATTGCCCTACATCACCGACGATAAACATCACGGAGAGGTAGATGGATCCCGAGGTAGACATGCACGCAGAAACGTATAGTGCGCTGAAAAAATCAACCGTGAGCGCCACGAGCTCTGGGATGAAGTCTTCAAGCTCACGGATAGCTTTTACGATGAGGTGCTTGGCTGCGAATTTCCACACTGGCAGCAGCAGGATCACTACCCCCCGAAATGATACTGGCGCGAAGTCGAAGACTACTCGGTAGAAGGGATACACCCCTCCAAGTACCAAGTAGGCGAACAGAAATCGATAAAATCGCCGAAGATAAGGTCGGAGCGGTGAATTCTTCGCAAACTCCTTGTGACTAAATACCAGTCGAACCATGCCTGCAATGCACAGACCCATGACCACGCTTCCAAGCTGCAGCATGCACGGCACCGGGAACCTTATAGCATTTGCTCCCAGGAGACACAGTCCGACGAAAGCAGACATTGAGCCTTCCGTCACAGTTACTCTTTTCATCAGTGTGAAGTTGAGGCCCGGGACGTACGTGATCAATTGCGAAACCCCGACAAAGCTTATCGCTAACATCGTCAGCGTCCAGCGAATCCAGAACAACCAATTCGCAGCCCACCCCTCAGCCGGATGCTTCAGCGGGAGGCACTCCAGTAACACAGCGAAAGCAAGTGCTGGTACTGGAGTAAGCACGCACACCAAAATCACTCGGGTCCTGGACACCGTTTTGCAGTAGTGATTCAGACTCACGAGACGCTCAACGGAGTAAGAGCCCTGGCGACCCACTTGAAGCTCCTCCCACATTTCCACGATGCGAGTCCATAATACAAACACAGTACGGGGCCGAGCAACGGCATCGCCGCTTTTGGAGCCCGCGCACTTCCCATTCTTGTGGACTGGAATCAAATCGGAGCGCCGCACCTTACGAACTGGGCATCAGGTGCTAGTTATGAAGTTGAGATGTCCCCACCGACCAGGACGAAGAACTCGGTCTGATCCTACCACTTCCACCCCCATTATGACACGAAAACTACAAGCTCAAAAACAAGATTTCTAAACATAAACCTTGCTATGTGTAGATATATCTCCTATTCATTCTCTTCAACTTGGAACAGCCCGCCAGCAACTCAGAAGAAGGCGGGAAGTCGACCACGAGATGACATCTTCCGGCGAAGCTGCCAAATGCGGATGCCTCCGTCAGCAGACGCTGACACAAGTGTGGACCCTTGCGAGTTCACAGTCAGCGCCGAAATGCCCTGGGCATGCGCCTCTGGTATTTCCAGCACCTGCTCCTGACCGGAGGGTTCATCAAGCTTCCAGAACAGCAGCTTGCCCGTGGATGTTCCTCCCACCGCGTATTCTCCATCCGAGTCGAAGCACCTTCAGGCATAAATGTTAGTTTTAAAGCCATTTGAACAGCACAAATAGATACGTACTGGACAGGGCCATCGGCATCCACGTTGACGGTGATCATTCGAGTGCCATCAGATTGATACACAGAGAGCTCATTGGCCTTGCTCATGCATGCAATCGTCGATGATCCGCCGCAGAACGTCAAACCGCAAATCTCGGCGCGGTGTACAGGACTAGCAAAGAGTTTGCGCATGAGCTCGCTTGTGCGCAAGTCAATCAAATACACGACCCCTATGCATATCCGAGCTCGTGAGTGACTGTACAGACCAACGAGACAATTTGCACTACGCACCATTCTTTGTCGCTGCAGCGCCAGTGGAACCATCATTGCTAATGCACAGACTGACCACGGACTCTTCACACTCCATGAAGGTCGACAAAGGTGCTGTGGCGATACCCTTGGGGGTGTAATGCCACATCTTGATCGAACCGTCCCATGAACTCGACAACAAGCGGTCCTCATACACGCATATAGCTGAGAGTCCATCATCGTGTGCCGTGATCTGGTCGATTACTCGTCCGACATCCATCGAGTACATGTAGATGCTGTTGTCCCAAGACCCGATAAACACGTATTTCTCGTCGGGGGATACGTCGCAGCATGACAACGCTAAGTTGCACGACAGGTTGCGCCGCAGTGTTCCATCCAACGTCGCCGAAACCTTAAAAGTGGTGTCCTTCGACGTTGAGAACAACGCTCGACCATCCTTGCCCAAAACCAGCGACGTCACCTCACTGCAGGCAACAGACGAACAATTAGTCCTAGAACTTACCTACAACAACTCAGAATCATACAACGTACCCAGCATGAAGCATATATCGTGCGGATGGCGACCACGCCGAAGCATCACCACTGGTACCCAAAGTCCAGTTCCAGCGCTTGGATGACTCGACACTCATCCGACGTCGGAGTTGTGCTGTGATCCCTCCAACCAAACGTTGCGCCTGCTTGGCACCAAACGATCGAGTCCGGAAGCCAAACATGCTACGCCGGTTGCCCGATGTTGTGCCTTCTTCGTCACCATTTTCATCGTAGGAGTTTTCTTGCCCCACCTCACTGTCTTCTCGACTACGGGTCTCAGCCTCGCCATTTGACGATAAACCATTCGACGGACCTACAGACTCGCCGCCAAGCCGTTGAGGAGGTACAAACTCAATTGTCGCGATCTCCACGGCTTTGCCCACATCGTTCCGCGAAGGGTGGGCCCCAGAAAATAACAGCTTAGGCGTCTGTCCGAACTCTTGAATCTGTGCTTCGAATGAGCACTTCTCCACAGGATCGGTAATGGTCTCAAGATCCACCGAGCCCTCGTATGACAGATAGTAGAACACTGTGACGATACAGCAATGTCAGTCAACTGGCCTTTCGCCGTTCACAATAGTTTCACATGATAAGCCAGGTACGGTGGTCACTTACAATTGTTGGCCTCGATTGCAGCGTCACCCCGTTGTTTGCACCCAAAAATCAGATCGATCCACTCGTGAAGATGTTCAGATACGTACTCGCTTTCTAGGGCCTCTCGGTTAATACGAACGAAGGCAGATGGACTGGGTGCCCACGCAGGAAGCTCAACATCTCCGACCTATGAAAATATATGCAACAGCAATCAAGCGATTCATCAGTTACCATACGAGCGCCAACCACCATCAAACGGCGTATCCATCCATTACGCACCCTCGTCAGCTTTTGCGTTGTTCCCAAATCCAAGTTCTTGCCGTTGCAAAGCCACTCCTCCGGCGGCAGTGAGTCGTCAAAGAATGCCGGAATAAGTTCCTTAAGGTCGGCGTGGTTTGTGTTGCAGCTACTCCAAGTACTGGGAATGCTCTGAAAAAGCCGGTCGGGGGCGTCGAACTTGCCGTTCTGCAGACACAGCATGTACTCAGGGGCCATTCGCACGAAGTAGTAAAGCACGTATCCGGGTGTCGAGTAGTGAGTTCCGTAGAGAAACGGCGGCGGCAACCCTTCATCCTCCATTCCGCGTGGCATGGCTTCAAAACGCGCTTTATAAAACTCCAGGCGTTCTTCGTTCAGTGCACCGATGGGCTTGGATAAATCGCGGTAAACGGCAGGGTCCGACAAATCTACCGACGAGCTCTCGTAATCGTTCAGAATCCAGGGGAACACGGGATACTGCGTGAGGTCGTTCTTCGTGCGTCCGGCAGCATTGTTCAGGTACACCAGGTAATCATAGTTGGACACTTCGCGCTGCTGCCACTTGCGCAGCATCGACTCCAAATCCGTCTGCTGCAAATGCTTCAGATCTGGCTGGTTGACCATCATGTCGTACACTTCATCTCGGTCGTGGTGGTTTCGGAAGCTGAAAAAGAAGCTTTCGCCGTTTTTGAGAAAAATCTCCAGACCCGTTTGCTTGAGCATGTGGCGGCGCTTGTACAAGTACTCAATCGTGTTGTACGCCCAGTTCAGCACGGGGTCGCCGACATTGTTCACTTGCGCTGGCTGAAAGTACAATCTCTGGTTCGTCAGCATCAGACAGCCCGGGTACTTGAGCAGCGGCACAATGCGGTCTACGAGTTTGCCCTTGGTCAGCAACGGACGTTCCCGGAAGTCGACCAGCAAGCTCGAGTCGAACTGGTCCGTTTGTCTCGGCGTCAGTACCGGTTCCAGCAGCGCCTCCTCGTCCACCTTGTTCATGACGCTGTCCTTGTGCGCCAGCTCCCAAATGGGGCGGACACTCTTCAAAAACTCCTCAATCTTGGAATGCAACAGCGAGAAAATGTATTTCTCCGGGACAGCAGCAGCAGCGTCCGAAGAGGTCTCCTTCTGCACGTACGGGTGGTCCACGCCTCTCTCCTTCATCTCCAGGACCGACGACACTTTGAAAGTCAGGAAAATGGCGCAGTCCCCGGCCTCCGGGTGGTCGTGCAGCTCGGCCACGGGCATCTCCTTCATGTCCCGGAAGAAAAACCTCAGGACGGGCACGTTGCTGTCCTGCGGGTCGAAGAAGAAGCCCCTCGTGCATACCTTGAGCCTCCCCTGCACCTTGCTGTCCTCGTAAAAAAAACATTATAATAATTAATATTATTAACATAATAATTGTTAGAGTAAAAATACCGCTTAAAATAACAGTTAGTTACCGGTGCGTGTCGGGATTGGGCTCGAGATAGCGGTGCACACTGAAGTCCTGTGCTCAAATAAGAAGGTAAAAGCGTGCGATTAGAGGCTAAAAGACGACGAATTAGGACGAGCGGGGCCGCCCTACGTCCAGGAAGAACTCGCCGTCCTCCAGCAGCAGCAGGTTGAACCGCGTCTGCGCGCTCTTGTAGCCGAACTTGGACGCGAACATCGGTCCAGGGCGCCGTGCGGTGCAGACAGGTTATGATACGAATGAGGGATGAGATGCTACGTCGGCAGTTGGCGCGACACACCAGATTGTACACGAAATAATGCGCTTGACAAAATCGGGTGCGATGAGTTTTAATCACAAAACGGATCATCAACCGTCCACATGCTACATGTGCTACCTAGCAGGGTTCTGAAGATATTCAGGTATTCATGGATGGATCGGTGACATTCTCCCCGTTTCCCAACAGCAACACAACCACTTGGGGATACTAGAGTTGCAGAGCAGCAATTAACGGTGTCCCGCCATCATCGGACCTTGAATCACCCACTGCTCCTCGCTCGAGGAGAGCCTTCGCTGCATCGAGGTGTCGGAGATCACACGCAACACGCAAGGAAGTAAATCCTTCTGGGGCTCGCAGCTCGATACTTGCTCCGTTCTGTAGTAGCAGAGTTGTTATACTCGTGTGCCCTTTGTGAGCCGCGCTAATAAGGGGCGTCCAACCCCTGCTGATTTTTCAAGCAAGCTTCAACAGTTTTGAGGTCGCCCTGCTCGCACGCAATTCGAAGTCTTCTGTCGCTGCGAGATTTCTGGTCGACCGTCTGGCTTGGAACAGGGAAAGCTTTAACAATCTGACAAGATTGGTCAGCAACCACTGGGCGGTGTTCATCTTCGCGCATGCGTTCGTAGATGAGCTGAACAAACTCGGGGTACCCGCTGTAGTATGCTGCTAAGAGCGCTGGCCAATCTTGAATGTCGCCGCATAAATTGATTAAAAAAAATTGATATCCGCGCCAGAACTCAGCAACACGCGAACTACCGACAGTCGCTAGTGCCAACCGGCCGTCAACAAGGCTGTGCCTTCACTCGGCAAGCGCGAATTCACATTGGCGCCTCTCAATATGAGGAAGTGGACAACGTCCGAATGGCCTATTTGAGCTGCAGCGAGTAGCCGGCGTTGTCGTCAAGTTTGATACCCGCTCCGTTGTCCACGAGCAGCACAACAACTACATGGTGACCGTGCTCGCAAGCAATATTCAGAGCGGTCGCATCGTCGTAGTAGCGTCGACTTTTGACCCTGCCATCGCTATCTCTGCTCCCCCTCGCTCCGCCGATGTTGCAGGCAATCAAAACAAATAAAGATTTGGTTTTCCACTGGGATGATGAGGTCTCCGTTGTGGTAGGCTTTTCAAACACTTTTTGTTTTCTTTTTAATAAATCTTCTCCCTCAGCGCTACGCACTACTTGACGAGAACTGCAGCAAGTTGACCTCAACGATAAGCGGCGACGACGAAATATTATCTCGATGACCTGCCCATGCACATGGGGATGAATAAAGTGAGGGGGTTCCAGAATTCATGACCATGCTTATGACTCGAGCTCGCGCACGGCACGCCAACCTGTATCAAAGTCGTCGTCGAATTGGGCGCCGCCCTCAGTGAGGACAGCCACGGCGTCCACCAACTCTTGCTGGTAGGCGGCGAGCAGAGCCGCATCCCGGTGCTTGACGTGGGCCTCCCACTCGGACTCTCGGTTGACGGAACTTGTCAATACAATCGTGATCTGAACTCCTTCCCCTTCCAGGGGGGGATGCTTGTGTTGTACAGAGGATTCCCACGTTAGCATCAATACTCTTCCTCTGTCTGTCCAGACACATTTAGACTACTTCGCTCGAAACTTCTGCATCCGCAGTGATGCCAGGGTCCAGCGACAAGCCAGGGGCTGGCCATCGCACGGAATCTGAATCGACGGTATTCGTGACACTGTGGAGAAGCGTCAGACAGAGATGGAGATCCCTTCAAGTCGGTCACCAGGGTTCTTACTCTGTCGAGCGGTTGGTGAGTCTGGACCGGGATTGCAAGACCTCATCGAGAGTTCGAGTAGCGTTGGTGTGTGTGCTCACCCCACTGCCTTCGCTTCTCGGGATTGTGCTGCTGGAATGTTTACCACTGCGGCCTCCGTCCGACGGCTGGGCTGCCAACTGGGTCTTCTGGATTCGACTGGGTTTTACGGTGTTTGCCATGACATTTGCAGGCATGGCCCAACTCTCCACGTTTGTACCGGACCTCAACGCTACTTTTCAGAAAATTTTGGTTGTTGCTGTGGGGGCTACCATCGGCTTCACTACTACTGCGATTCTTGCAGCGGTATTCGTTGGGTTCCCGATTCCTCTGTTATGGATTCTTGGAGGCTCTGCCATGTCGATCTACGTTCCTGCGATGACTGTGATGGTGTTCGGGTTAGCTCCGTTTAGAGCAAACTCGAACTGTCGACCGAATTTTCAAAAGTTCTTTCGCTACTTTTTCGCTTGGATGACTCTGGCTGACGTGTTTCCCTTTTGTAAGGTTCTTTACGAGTTCGTTCCGACCTCTTTCCGAGGGGTTGTGATTAGTTTGCTACCATTGTGGAGATTCGCTGCCAAACAGTTTATGGTGATGGCCACCCGGGAATTAGAAGACTTCATGCCGGAGATTGTAGCCTTCTCGGTCGATTTTTTCAGCGCGCTCTTTGTGTCAGTATGCATGTCTACAGGTGGATCCGTCTATCTCGCGGTAATTTTCATCCTAGCGGACACAATGCACTCGCTGCTGGAACTGCACGATGTGCGCGAAATGTATGGGGCCATTACGAGGCTCGTTCAAAACGAACAGTCTTGTGACACTCAAGGCCACGGCAAGAATGAGCCGGCCCATCTCGTGTCGATGATCCTTTCCGTAACTCGGAGTTCCGGATGCTTTTTGACGAACACTACTGATGATACACGCCAATGGGCATGCTTGCCCAGAGAACGTAAACATGTTGGCGACCATTTCGAAGCGCGTACATCGTCTCAACCACCTACAAGGATCAGGCTTTCCGAACAAAGATAAACCTAAGCCCAAGGCAAAATCTTACTACCGACGCATTCGCTTTCTCTTGGGCCCATCGATTATGCCGGCACCCACCAGTCCAGCCGGTCCATTACCAGCGATTATCCCTGAAGCAGCAGTAAAGAATACTGCGAAACATCATGGTCGTAATGCAAGCGCGAGGAGCGGTTCATCTCAACGATTGAAGAAAATTGGCCAGCGAGGGTTGCGAGTTCTTTTCCACTGGGAATATGTGGCACTGGTTGAATACGTTGAATGCATCGTACCGCTAGTGTTTGTAGTGTACAAATCTGTCCTCCGGCAGCTTCCAAACGCCATTTACTATCCAAATGGAGGCGGACATTTGACCAACGACGTTCTCGTAAGTGTTCTGGTGTTCGGCAAATTGGCGACCGTCACATTTCTACTTCTATGTCTTTATCTGCAATGGAAGTTTGCATTTTGTCCATTATTACAGCTTGCTTTCGTACTTGAAACACATATGCATTCCGTTCAATCAAAGCTCATGATTGAGACAATTCTGTTGTTGCAGTATGAACTTGCACATCTCGGTAAGCCCCCTCCCCCGGATCTCGTTTCGAAGAGCATGAAACTAATGGTTTACTATGGTGTGCATACTTTAGGGACCGACTTCACTTTCCGCATTGAGTGGCTAAACGACCAGCAGTAGCGTAGCAGTCCATCTATTTTCTGATGATACCTGCATTTTGCGGAATCGCTCAACCCACAAAAAACTAGATTTGTTGTCGGAATCAATACCTAACAGCTGGTTTTGATCACTCGTTCGAGCGTGATCAAAACTGCCGGATTCGACTATTTATTCTTGATTTTGTTGTTGTTGGAAGCGCAGTTACACTGTAAAACTGTAGCATGTTACACGGAGTCTTGTTCTCCCTCACGACCTTACTGCTGCGCTAAAATTGGTTCTCTAAGCACTCAGAAGCGAACCAGTTCACTATAACTTCAGCCTGACGTACTCAAGGCAGCAATGAAAAGTGCTACGACTAGCAACGCCAACAGCGCTGCTCGGGTTCCAGGATCGATCTCACGAACATCGACCTGGGATCGTCTTGAGAAAAAGTGGAATGAACTGCAAGTCGGCCACCAGGGTTCGTATTCCGTCGAGCGTCTTGAAAGCTTGGATCACTATTGCAAAACCGCATCGACGATTCGAGCGCTTTCGGTGTGTATCTTCACACCAGTACCAGCACTAACCGCAGCCCTCTTATTGGAATCGCTGCCGTTGCGTCATCCGTCGGACGGGTGGGCTGCAAATTGGGTCTTCTGGGTCCGCTTGCTACTGGTGGAGTTGATATTGGGCTTTGCAGGGAACTCGCAAGTAAACGCATTTGTTCCGGGCCTTAACTTTACAATCAAGAAGCGTCTAGCGATTGCGGTAGGCACAAGCATCGGCTTCGTCGGGACGTGCATTCTCGCAGCAAGTACAATTGAGTTCCCGGTGCCACTTATGATGCAATTTGGCGTCATTCCTATCGCGATCTACACACCGTTCATGACAAGAATTGTGCTAGGGCCGGTTCTCATGGCGAAGGACTCCCCTTTCAAATACGATTCTGACGTATTCCACCGCTTTTTCTTCTCGCACATGACCCTCATCGGCATCTACCCGCTGTACAAGGTACTATACAACCATGTTCCTACGAATTACCGGAGCGTTGTGGTTTTAGTGCTACCACTCTGGAAGTTTGCTGCCAAGCACTTCGTGGTTAGCTCTACACGAAACTTGGTGGATTTTATGCCGGAACTGGTGGCTTTCTCGGTCGATTTCTTCGGTACGCTATTCGTGTCGGTCTGCATGTATACGTCAGGGTCCTTCTACCTATCCGGGCTCTTTATCCTCGCAGATGTGGGGCAATCACTTCTGGAATTTCGTGAAATCCACGCAAATGCGAAACTTGTGCTGGAACTGCTCCGAGATCGGCGGGCCTCGCAACAGCATCGCACCCGCAAGAATAACCGGCGACCGAGCAATGTGGCCTCTACTGAGATGCTAGCGATGGTTACTGCGGTAACTCGGAATCCCAAGGCATTTGACGTGAAGTCTCTACAAACAGTTCGACTATGGTCGTGCCTTCCACATCCTCTAACACAAGAGCAACTTGGACAGCTGCAAATGCTAGACGCGCTAAAGCTGTATGACCAAACCGACGTGCTCACTACTCGGAGAATGAGTCAGCGAACAGGCTCTCGATCCCAATTCCACCCTTTTCACCTCCAATCTATGTCCGTGCTCCCTACTCCGGGTCAGTCCACCATCAACGCTGCTCCTGCATCGGACGTGATCGAAGTAACGCACATTAAGTCCCTAACTTCTGACGAGTACAACTCAAACTTGAGACGTGTCGAGAGAGCGAAAAGTCTTGCGATGCAAGGGCTGCAGCTGCTCTTTCACTGCGAGTATCTTGCATTGGTTGAGTACGTCGAATGCGTCGTCCCGCTCGTGTTTGTGACGTACGAACTGATACTTCGACACCTGCCAAATGCCATCTACTACCCAAACAATGGTAACAACTGGGGGGCTGCTTCCGTCACGAATTTAGTGGTGTTTGCCCTGCTCGAGGTTGCATCATTCATATTCTTGAACGTTTTCCTTCAAAACAAGTTCTCGTTCTCGCCACTGCACCAGCTCGCGTTTGTGCTGGAGAACCAAATGTGCGCAGTTCAAGTCCATCTTTTTGTTGCGCTGATTATCCTTCTGCAGTATGAGCTCGCTCATCTAGGCGCTGACTTCAGTCTCGAGTTCAAGTGGCTGCACGACAAGTAGCATAAATTCTTCATTGACAACTGGTAAAAGCTAATCCAGGATAAGGTTGGCTATCCGGATTAAGACCGACAAATGGGTCTTCCTCTTCTCGTCTTTTCTTAGTACTTGTTACCTTCCGTCGTGGTTCCGTGTAGCATATTTTTTTGAGGTGCGGCGTGCCGTACGTTGAAGTATACTCGAACTCGGTTTGCTGAGCAATGGGAAGTCTTGGAAAGCAGAGCGAGGCCCAAGCTGCCGTTTCAACACAGGAACACCGGGCTAATCCGTGTCAACGCCTAGAGGAGTTCTGGGAGAGAATTCAAGTGGGTCGCCAAGGATCCTACTCTGTTGAACGTCTCGAGCTGCTGGAGCACTATTGCAGGACAACCTCGAAAACCCGTGTCGTTTTAGTATGTGTGTTCACCCCACTTCCGGTGCTGACGGTAGCTGTGCTACTTGAATGCTTCCCCCTGCGTTCACCGTCTGATGGGTGGGCTGCTAACTGGATGTTCTGGATTCGTTTGAGTGTGATGGTGTTCACCCTAAGCGTGGCAGGATTCTCTCAGATGAACGCCTTCATTCCAGGTTTCGATCTCACGATTAGCAAGATGGCCATCGCGGCCTTGGGCATTTGTGTGTTACAGTCTGGGACGTACCTTCTTGAAGGCGCTGTCTTCGGTTTCCCTGTGCCCTTCATGTGGCAGCTCGGGGCGATTACGATGGCGATTTACGCACCTACCATTACACGCCTTGTCTTCGGCCCGGGATTATTTGCAAAGGGTTCTCTGCTGTGGCTGCATCATGAACGATTTCAGAGATCGTTCTTCGTTCACTTGGCCCTAACTGGGATTTACCCGCTGTACAAAGCACTATACGACCTTATACCTCATGCGTATCGCGGTGCAATCGTTCTTGTACTTCCAATCTGGAAATTTGCAGCTAAGCGGTTTGTTGTGAGTGCAACACGAGACCTAGAGGATTTTATGCCAGAGCTTGTGGCCTTTTCTGTGGATTTTTTCAGCGCTCTTTTTCTCTCTGCATGCATGTCCACGTCAAACTCTATATACCTGTCAGGGTTGTTCATCGCAGCTGACGTTGGCCAGTCTCTGCTTGAGTTTCGTGAAGTACGTAACAACGCTAAGACGCTGCTGCAATTTCTAAATAGGCAAAGACTTACAGAGAAGCGCCTTCGAGACAAGAACGGTGGATCTCACAAAACTGATGAAAGCACAGGTCTGCTGCAGCTGATCCTCAACGTGGCTAGAAATCCGAGTGCCTACCAAGTGACATCGTTGGATAGTGCACGCTTGTGGTCCAATCCTCGCAATGTTCTTCCAGAACCGCTCGACAACAGATTGCAAACTCTGGGTGCGTCAGGCATATACGGCTCGAAAGGCCTACCAGCCAACAGAGAAGGAGCCATAGCATCATCCAAAACCGCATCCCGAAAACGCCCAACGTCTTGGGATTACCAACGAGTTTCAGTTGCACCAGCCCCCCTGCACACTGAGATCACATTGGCAAATGTGACAGGAACGATGGCGAAGGGAACGACCAGGGGACTTATCAAGACTCAAAGTACCAGCAGAGGCCTACGACAGGGAAAACGGTCGACAGAGTTGGTTCTGCAGGGTTTACAGCTGCTGTTTCACTGCGAATACCTGGCACTAGTCGAGTACATCGAATGTGTCGTTCCGCTCGTATTCGTTGTTTACAGGTCCGTGCTTGAGCAGCTACCTAATGTTGTGTACTACCCTGGGGGTGCTGGGAATTGGGGCACGAGAGCAATGGTGAATCTGTTGGTGTTTGCAGCGCTAGAAATTGGATCACTCGTGATTTTGCACTTTTTTCTGCACCACAAGTTTGCCTTTTCCCCGCTGTACCAACTTGCTTTCGTGCTCGAGAGGCAAGTTTACCCAGTGCAGGCTAACCTGTTCTTAGAGACAATTTTCCTGCTTCAGTATCAGCTTGAACACTTGGGTGAGCGCTTGATACCAAATTTTTACTCTTTGTTTGGCCTTTATAACGTATTTGGATTGCCATCATGCTTCAGGGGCTGATTTTACCTTCCGCTTCAACTGGCTTCACGAGAAGAAATAATCTGGGCGCTTATCTTTATAACGTTATTAACCCTTAATTAATAGACTCTGAATCACATATTTTCTGCATAATACATAAAATGGTAACACCTTCTTGGTGTCCATACGTTGTGAACTACATGTAGTTTCTGCAAAGCGCGCTACAGTTTCAGACGTTGACGCTAAAATTTGCTTATTTTGAACCTTACACAAATGTCGTGTGAAGTATATATTTTTGGTGTTGCCAATGAAGTTTGTGGGTTGGAGGGTGTTGAGGTGGACGGAACTATCACAAAGGATGCAGCAAGAATCAAAGGCCCCGCTTTGGAAGCGTCTTGAGGAGCGATGGAATGAAAGTCAAGTTGGTCGCCAGGGCTCGTACTCAATGGAACGGCTAGAGAGCCTGGACCTCTACTGCAAAACTACATCGCGTGTTCGAGTGATTTTGGTGTGTTTGCTTCCCCCTTGCCAACATTGACAGTGACCGTGCTGTTAGAGTGCCTCCCGCTTCGACATCCGTCTGAGGGCTGGGCAGCCAACTGGGTTTTCTGGGTTCGCTTGCTGGTGGTGCAAACGATATTGGGCTTTGGGGGAAACTCTCAAACCAGCTCATTTGTTCCTGACATTAATTTCACCCCTATCAAACGGCTTACGGCAGCATTCCTAGGAAGTTCTGCTCATATTGCGACCAACATCCTCGTTGCAGCAACGATAGGCTTCCCGGTTCCTTTCATGATGCAATTTGGTGCTGTTCCAGTCGGAATCTACATGCCTCTAATGATTCGACTCATCCTGGGGCCAGGATTATTCACGAAAGCGTCACCATTTAAAGCCGCAGGAGTCCGTATCAACCGATTTTTCTTTGCTCATATGACACTAATTGGAGTATATCCTATCTACAAGGTCCTGTATAGTTTGGTTCCGGCAGCTTACGACAGCATTGTAGTGATTATCTTGCCAATCTGGAAATTCGCGGCCGAGAGCTACGTGGTGCATGCCACTAGGGAACTGGAAGATTGCATACCGGAGTTTGTTGCTTTCTCTGTCGACTTCTTCGGCACGTTGCTCGTCTCCGTGTGCATGTACACATCGCGATCGCTTTACCTCTCTGGTCTATTCATTCTACTACATGTGTGTCGGTGGTTTGTGGAGTACCGTGATATCAAGGCCAATGCGAAGATCGTACGGGAACTTTTAAGGGAACGACGCAATTCGTTAGTACGGCTCCACGCCAAACGACTGACTAGTATGCTGGAGCTTCTATCTATGATCACTGCAGTTGTTCGAAGTCCCAAAACCTACCGTGTGAGCTCATTACGAGGCGCTCGTCTCTGGTCGTGCCTTTCTCACCCTATCACCCTAGAGCAAGCACGCCAGCTTGGGAAGCTAGAATTGTCAGGTGTGTACGATGTAGCTGAGCATTCCGCAAACTCTGTGTCGCGAAAAAATCAACAATATCTCCAACCACGACTTCTACGCCCCCAGTGATACCCGATACTGGCTGTAACAGCGCAGAGGGAGAAGGAAGCCATGCCGAAACGATTAACGCCAATCGAATCGTCGGTGAAAAGTCCGAGAGGCTCACTTTGCAAGGACTGCAGCACTTGTTCCACTGTGAATATCTCACGCTGGTCCAATACGTCGAATGTGTGATTCCGTTCGTATTTGTGGTGTACCAGTTGATACTTAGTCAGTTGCCTAACGCCACCTTCTACCCACAAGACGATACGGACTGGACAGTGGCAACGATGACGAATCTGATGGTGTTTGTGCTAATGAAGGTGGCCTCGTTCCTGTGTTTGAGCGCATTTCTGCAGAACACGTTCTCGTTTTCCCCACTCTGCCAACTCGCGTTCGTGCTGGAGACACAGTCATGCCCAGTTCAAGTTCATCTTTTCGTTGCGCTTCTATTTTTGCTGCAGTATGAGCTCCTCCACTTCGGTTAGTATTCTTCGTGCATTCCTCGAAAATTGAAATTGACTACTGATCAAGCTTTTATTACGATTTTTTTCAGGTGCAGACTTCTCCTTCAAGTTTGAATGGCTTCGTACAACTACAGCTACAGCTTCTTCAGGCTCCAGTTGAAATGCTGCCACTAGATCGTTTGTTAAAATAGATGAAGATCGTAGTCGACGACTCCTTACCTTTAGAAGACGCCGACTTAAGTGTTTATTCCCATATATGCCTATTCATTCTAACTGACAGGGATATAACCACAAGTGGGGTAAAACCTAGAAGTACTAGTTCTTTCCTACAGCGCGCCGTGATGGAGAGGAATTGCAGATTTCACACTAGCGGTGTACTGGAGTGCTGGGTAACCGAATCAAGGACGTAACGATAGTCATTGCGAACCTTCCTCGATATTTCGCAAGATGACAGAGTGGAGTTGATGGAACAAACTCCAAATGGTGTACCGGCGGTGGAACCTTCTTCACAGCGAACACTACCAAGAAAGTCTCTCTGGAGACGTATCGAGAAGAAATGGGACGTCGTCCAAGTTGAAAGCCAAGGCGCATATTCTGTCGAACGTCTCGCGAGTACTGCAAGTTCACGTTTTCCACGCTATCCGAGGAGTCAACCTGTTTCGCCTATAGTTTGCTTTTCGTTTTGTTTTGCAGGAGTCGATTTCACCTGTTGCTACTACGCATACGTTTTGTTTTACTCAGTACTAAGTATTCGCCGGAGTCCTCTCATTAGAAAATGGCGCAAACTCTGGTGAAATATTTTTGCTTTTACGTGAATGCAACTACGGCAACCAAAGCTGAAGAGAAGCAACATGTCGCTGGATTTTTCATTCATCCAATTTAACGGCAGCCAGATGGCGTTCACTTGGAGGCCGAGATGTACAGCACGTTGTTGCCGCGGATGAAGCAGTCGCCGTACTGCGCCTTGAGCTGCCCGTTGACGTACTCCTGCGTCTGCTCCATGGCGATGTTCATGAAGCCGTCCAGGCAGGCCAGCACGCCCTTGTACTCCACGCCGTTGTTGAGCTTCACGTCCACGGGGCGGCCCAGCACGCCCTTGAGGAAGTCGGACGGCGTCTTCTTGGTCGCTTGCTGCTGCTGCTCCTGCTCCGCCATCCTTACTTCGCAAATGCAAACCAACGTTGGATTGATTGGACTAAAATAACGCGTGTTAGGGAACCCGTTATTTTACACTTTAGTGTAAAGCGTTATTTTGAGGATGGATCAGCTCCAGCGCGAGTATCTGCGCGGCGCGAGGCGGAAGGCCCAACCCACGGACTACTTCGACGCGGAGGACAGTGGAGACGAGCGAGCGCAACCTCCTCCTGCTGCAGCGGACGATGGAGACGACGAGGTGGACCCGCTGGACGCGTTCATGCAGGGCATCGACGCTCAAGTGACACAACAGCGCAAGGCATCACCTAAACGGGTGGCGGACAAGGTGAGTGCTAACCGACAGAGAGACTGTTTGCATTGATGTTAAATACTAAGCTGAGTATCCGTGTACGATTGGCAGCCGCAAGTGCTAAAGCATGAAGATGATGACGCAGACAGTTATCTGGAGGAATACGCGCGGGTAAGTAGCATCCGTTTAACACTATCTTAAACTTGAGTTTTTCTACAACAACTTTAACACTGTTTAAAATTCTTCCTAGACCGCTAAGAAGCCTCGGATTGGCTTACCCACGGGCAGCGATGACTCGGACGAGGAAGTTTACGCAACAGCCAAGCAACTCGACGACGCGGAAGGTCCCGACGACATGGCGAAGAAGGTGATGGAGGTTTTGGCCCCAGTCGACCATTCCTCCGTCCGCTACGACTCATTCCGGAAAAATTTCTACATTCCTCACAGTGAGACGTCCTCTCTCTCGAACCAAGAAGTGTCTAAACTCCGGTTAGAGTTGAGTGTTAAGGTGAACGGAACGGACGTTCCGAGCCCCGTTCGATCCTTCATGCACCTCGGTTTCGACCGCAAAATGTTGCAAACGCTCATGAAATTGGGACTGGAGGCCCCCACCGCAATCCAAGCTCAAGCATTCCCCGTTGCCCTTTCGGGTCGAGATTTGATCGGAATTGCCAAAACCGGGTCGGGGAAAACATTAGCGTTTACGTTGCCCATGGTTCGCCATGTAATGGACCAACGCGAGTTGCAGAGGGGTGAAGGGCCCATTGCGGTGGTGTTGGCGCCGACTCGAGAACTTGCACACCAGACATACGTACAGGCGAAGAAATTCCTCGGGGTTTATGGGGCGTCGTGTGCGGCGATCTACGGTGGAGCAGGCAAGTGGGAACAGGTTCAAGCGCTGAAAAAGGGTGTCGAGGTGGTGGTTGCAACTCCCGGCAGATTGATTGAGATGATCCGGAAGAAGACGGCGCCGATGAACCGGGTGACGTTCGTGGTGCTTGATGAAGCAGATCGGATGTTCGAGATGGGTTTCGAGCCCCAGTTACGCTCTGTTATGGGTCAGATACGCCCAGACCGCCAAACGCTCATGTTTTCCGCTACTTTCCGCCGACGAATTGAAGCGTTAGCTCTAGATGTGCTTAAGAACCCGGTAAAGTTGACGATCGGACAGGTGGGTCAAGCTAATGAGGATATTCGGCAGATTGCGGTGGTGTTGCCGGGACATGGAGCTAAGTGGCCGTGGTTGATGGCGCGTATCCGTGGCTTGGTTGAGGAAGGACGCTTGCTTATTTTTGCTGGAAGTAAGGCTGGTTGTGAGGAGCTTGCGAAGAACCTGGCGACTGCTTTTCCGGCAGCTCCTGCGCTATGTTTGCACGGTGATAAAACGCAACAAGACCGTGCGGACGCGTTGGCGAAGTTTAAGCATGGAGAGTGCCGTGTTCTTGTGGCTACCGATGTGGCAGCTCGTGGTCTTGACGTCAAGGATGTGAAGAACGTGGTGAACTTTGACGTGGCGAAGAATATCGACACTCACGTGCACCGTATCGGCCGTACGGGACGCATGGGTCTGGAAGGTTTTGAGCCTGGAACTGCATACACACTGGTGACTCGCAACGAGTCGCAATTTGCTTCTCAGCTGGTGTACAATATGGACGTCTCAGGCCAACCAGTTTCGGCAGAGCTACTTGCGCTAGCTAAAAGAGACTCCCGTTTTCGTCGTGGTGGAGCTGCAGGTCGTGCGGCCTCGATGGCGAGTGCTGGAAACGGTGGGCAGAGTGCTTTTGGGCAAGCACCTGCCGTGCCAGTCCAACAGCCAAGCGAAAGTGGAGAGCGTGTGCTCGATGCAGAAGATGCGGCGGAGCTTAAGCGGTGGGATGACAGTCGCCGCAATGACAAGGCTAACAAACGCAAAGGTCTGGGCTTCGCAGGTGTGACGAGTACGAAACCAATAGGGCGATCTGGTGGAATGAGTGGGTTTGTGAGGGCTTCTGCACCTGCTGCTTCCTCGTTGGCCACTGCTTTTCGTTCAGGTTTCGTGAAGTCGACTCTAGCGTCCGATGTTCCCCGGCAGTCTCCTGTTCCGCCAGCAATCACCTCCAGCATGAGCTCAATAGCTCCTCCACCGCCTCCGGTGCGGGCAAATACATCGTTTACGACTCCCCTGGTGCCTACGCCGCCAGCGCCACCTACATACCGATCGCAAGCGCAAGCAACTCCAAATGCTGTGTCTGCCGCTTCGCTGGTTCCACCGCCTCCTCCACCGGCAGTGGTGGCATCAACGCCTGAAGATACGAAAGACTCAAGTGCATCTACCGCCTCGGGTGGGCAAACTCAAGCAACTTCGAGAACGAAGTCATCTCCTCACCGCCCCAGCTCACAGCATGGTAGGAAGTCACGATCGAGAAGTCGGAGCCGCCGACGAAGTGCTCGATCTCGTAGCCGCAGCAACTCAAGATCAAGAAGTCGTCGGCACCGCCGCTCTCGATCAAGTTCATCTGAAAGCGATCGCGGACGACGACGCAGGTCACCTTCGCGAGAACGCCATCGCCGACGAAGTTACAGCTCCAGCCGCAGTCGCAGCAGAAGTCGAAGTCGGAGCCGAGGCCGCAACCGTGATCGGAGTCGAGAGTGTCGACGCCGATCACCTTCTCGGTCTCGCTCCCGATCGCGAGATGGACGTCGCAGGCACTGAAGGGTGGGGGTACTGGTAGCTTGCATGTCAGTTAAGTCCAGGAAACGCATGGGAGGAATGTTATCTTTCATTTCATGACAAGACTACAAGCTGTCTACGTGTACACTGCAACGAATGCAAACGAAGGAGACTGAACAGAAGGCTATAAGGAAACTACATGATACTGGGGCGGCGGCTTATTTGTCTGCTCAAAAGTGATCGTCGCGTGGCTGCATTCCCATCAAAGAGCGAATCTATTGTCTGTCAATTCACGCCTGCGCCTCCGGGGCAGCAGCATCCTCTGAAGTTTTTTCTACCGCAGCTGCATCTGCACTAGGGGCCTCATCCGAACTGCTAGCGGCGCTGCTCTCCTCCGTAATCTCCGCCGTCTCTGTTGCCGCGGCGGGGGCAGCATCAGCAACAGGTGGTGCAGGAGTCTCCGTCTGCATCAGGTCTGCCGTCGTTACAAGCTCAGGCACGGGCTCATCGTCTTCAAAATCGTCGTTCTCCATACCAGGGATAGGCTCAAAGGGGATATCTTCAAACGTGTCCTCGAACTTGGCCCAGCTGCCGCCAGACTCGAAGTTTGCCCAGCGGTCGGTGCCCACGCCGCCTTCGCTATCCTTGGGAGCGCTGTCCTGTCGTGCCAGCTCCTCCTCGTCTTCCTCCTCGCTACTACTGCTGTCGTTCATGATTTCAGGTAGCATGGGTGTGTCGGTGTCCTTGACGTCAAAGTCCGTATCAAAACCATTTGGGTCCGAGCCAAAGCCCGAGGCGCCCAGCATCTCCGCGAACTGCGCGTTCAGCAGCTCTTCGTTCTGGTTAAAGCCCATAACCGAGTACGGGTCCTCGCCTCCCTGGGAAATCGTCACGCCACCCAGAGGCAGGCGCTCGCGCTCGTAGATGGGGGCGAGCACCTTGGACGACAGCTCCTCCCACTTTTTCCACGTGACCTCGTCCTCCTCGAAAAGCTCCAGCACCGTGTCCGCGTGCCGCATGTCGTTGAGCGATCCCTCGTCGTTGGTGCTGCCGCGCACGTCCTCCAGCATGGTCATAAGCATGTTGCAGATTCGGTGGAGGTGGCCCACAAATCCAAGCGAAAAGCCCTTAGCAACGGCAGTGGCCTCATCGTTCTTCTCGTGCGCCTCGATGATGCGGGGCAGCAGGCGCGCCTCCTTCACTAATCCTACGAGCAGCTCGTGGCTGCCGCTTTCTAAGATGCCGATCACCATGCTCTCCACGTCGGCGTGGAGCATGTTGACCGACTCGAACTTGAAGAACAGGTCCAGGCAGGTCTCGATCGCGTGCTGCTCCAGCAGCGCGATGTCCACCTTCTGGTACTTGGACTGCATCAACAGCACGACCAGTCCGACCATCTTCAGCCGGCGCAGCCCCAGCCTCGGGACTTCCTGGTGGCGCTGGTTGCGGATCGTGCCGGCGTCGTCTCCGTCCACCTTCAAGATGGCGCAGATCTGGGGCAGTCTCTCCACGGCACAGGCCACGGCGGGGGGCATCTCGTCCGTGGCGCAGTACTGCGCGTTGGTGGCGCGCGACAGCAGCGCACTGAGCACCGAGATGGCTCCGGTCATGGACGAGGTGCATGCCGCGCCCGCGCCCTGCGCGGGCACGGCGAGGGCCACCAGCTTCTCCGCCACCTCCTTGGTCTCCAAATGCTCCAAGAGAGCAAAAGACACGGGAGAGCTCGAGCTCGCCGGCGACGCCGGGTCGCTCTGCTGCGCGCGCGTGCCGCAGTGGATAATGTCCACCAGCACCTCGGACGCGTGCTTGTGGGCGTCGCTGTCGGCCTCGACGTCTCCGAGCGCCTGCAGCAGCAGGTCCACGACCGTGGGCTCCGACTGCCAGCTTAGGGTTTTGTCCTTGTTGGCGGTGGGGGTGCCGCTGCCCCCCAAAGTGTCCTCATCGTCCCCGTACCACGAGTTGGAGGGCGGGAAGCCCATGGACATCCCCGGGAAGTCCATGCAGTCGTCCATGTAGTCGGCCTGGTAGGGCTGCAGCAGCCGCTTGAGCAGCTCCGCGACGGAAAAACTGGCCGCGTGGCGGGCGAACCCCGCCAGCAGCGCGTCCGAGTTCTTGTTGAGCTGCGCCGTCATCTCCTGCGGCTTGCGCACCATGAGCATCGTCACGATCTTCTCGAAGTAGCCGGCCAGTCTAGGGTCTAGCGGCGTGGGCTGGGCCAGAAACCCTAATAGGGTTTCCACGATCTTGCCCTCGTTCGAGGAAACGAGGGTCTCGGTGATGCTCGTGATGTCGCAGCAGATGACCTCGCAGGCCATGTACGGGTACTTGAGCGTGCGCAGGTCGTCGGACGGGTCCTCGGGGCTCACCACCACGTACTCCACGAGCTTCTGCAGCACGGCCTCCTGTGATAGGCTGGAGGGTTAGAGACACCGGAAGGGGGGGAAATGGTTAGAGACTGTCGTAACGTAAAATAACGCTTTAGGTGCGTGGTGCCTGCCGTCCACGGCAAAAGCACGCTATAAGTGAACAAATAAAAGAAAAAAACGTTGTGCACGCCGTACAAGTCGATGAGCTTGGTGTTGCGCGTCTTGACCTCCTGCACCAGCTCGTCCTCCTGCAGCACCTCCTCCAGCGTGAAGCCGTCCTTCTCCAGCAGGTCGTTGAGCGGGCTCGAGATGTTAAAGAGCGACGAGCCCTGCGCCCACACGCTGCCCTCGTCGGCCATGGCGGAGAACAGCGACATGATGCAAGAACTCTCTAACCGTCTCGGTTAAGGTAAGCCCCCTCTCTCTCCAAACGTCGAAGGGGGGGGAGCGCGCACTTCGCTCCGCTTGGTTGTGGGCTGGAGGTTTCTTCTTCCCTGGTGCCACCGCCACCACCTTCCCCCCTCGACCCGTTTCTGTGGGAACGCAGCACTCATACCGGCATTACAGTTAGCACCATAGTATACAGAAGTGACAATATGATAGTGCGCGTAGAGGTAGGCAGCGGCGAATTCCCCGCAACTATGAGGGTAGGGGTGATTTTAAGGACGCTGATTGGATGAAAGATTGTCGAGCTTTTTTTGCAGAGCGTGCTTTGGGCTCCACAGCGCTAATATTGGCGCGTGATATCCGGACGGAGCTAGCGGGTTGCGATGTGCTGACAGGCTCGAGTGCCGAGAGAATAAGCAGGGCTGTGGCTGTGCGTTGCTTCGGCTTTTGGCTGCGCGGCTCTATTTTAGCGTGGCCGATCGATCTTGCAGGAAGGTTGTGTGGCGCTAGTCGACGCGCGTGCCACGTCGTCGGGTCACATGTTGGTGATCGAAGCCACATCCTGACCACCAATCCAGTCGCCTCAATTTCGTCGAGGCGACGGGCATTGGCTAATATCAGATGCGTCTAGATTGGTCAAAAAGGAAAACCTTGCGACGTGGATTGGCTATTATAATGCACGCGCCGAATCACACAGCCATCAGGATCGTGTTGCAGTTGCCCCGCCCAACTCAGAGAGGCTAGCAAGCTCGGCGTTTATGATATCAGCTGGTTTAGTTTTGACAGCTCATAGTTGTCCAGCCTACAACTCAATAGCTAATCGTTTTTGCTACGAAGCCACTCGAAACGAAAAGTGAAGTCGGCACCTACAGAAACAAAAACAAAAAACAGGTGAACGTCAGAAAAAAAACCCACCAAAACTGTGCTCTACGATGTGAAACACGATACTGACCGAAATGCTCGAGATCATATTGCAATACGAGGAGCATAAGGTTGAATAGCATTGCTTGAACCACCCACATCTCCGTTTCAAGGACAAACGCCAGCTGATACAATGGAGAGAACCCGAATCGGCGGTGCAGAAGCGTGTTGAAAGACAGCAATAACCCGATTCCCATCACCGCAAACAGCGAAATATTTGACACACACTCCATGTTCCAGTTGCCAGCACCACCAGGATAGTACACAACATTTGGCAAGTGCTCCAGCGTGGACTTGAAGATCAGAAATACTATCGGCACAATGACCTCAACATACTGAACAAGCGTCACAAATTCGGAATGAAACAGAAGCCTAACTCCTTGGACCACGACTTTTATCGACCTGTGGCTACGCCCCTGGGTAGTTTGATGTTTGGCAAGTTGTTCTGGCGGCGTCTTTAATGAGACTACCGCGGCGGAATTTTCCGCACATGGCGTAATGGAAGCGCTTCGTATACGTAGGCTTGCGGGACGCTGTATGCTGCTCAATCGACCATCCTGTTCGTAACCCCAACTAGAATATTTCCACCGACTGGTTATATCGTCTCTACTTCTGTATACTCCTGATGAATCGAGAACACGAAGCCGGTCGAGTATGGTTGCCGTGAGTGGATACGGCAGGCACGCCCACAATCGAACTTCTTCCAGAGATTTCGGCGGCAATAATGCCGAGTTCTGCGTTGCGTCAAGAATGATCAGCAGCAGGTTGGTCGAGCCCGTGAACACGTCCAATTTCTTGCCAGTGAGTGTCTGCGAGCTTCTCTGTGCGTCAAGCAGCTTAAGAAGAGCTTTCCCGTTTGCACTCATCGCTCGGAATTGGAACAGTAACTGGCCAATGTTCACTCCGGTGAATAGCAGCATTAAGTAGACGGACCTTGACGTCGACACGCACACCGCAATGAATAATGTACTCAAGAAATCCACGGACAACGTCACTAGTACTGGCATGACGTCTTCAAGAGCTCGGGTTTTGCGCACAATAACATGTCTTGCGGAAAACTTCCAAATAACCAATATAATAACCGTAACGCCCCGATACGCGACTGGTACAAGGTTATACAACACTTTGTAGAATGGGAATGAGAGGGAAAGTATCACAAAGGGGCCGTAGAAGCGGTTGTATCGGTCATACTGTCTTTTCGATGGGGAATTCTTCGCAAATATCGCTGGCCCAAGTACGGCCATAGTCGTTAGCGAGCCGTAAATTCTACGTGGAATTGCGCCAATTTGAATCATGAATGGGATTGGGAATCCAACTGTGCTAGCAAAAAGAAGACATGTCGCCACGAACGCAATGACCATCCCCAACGACACGACCGCTCTCTTGAGAATGGGGAAATTGAGCTCAGGAATCAGTCTGGCAATTTGAGAATTCATAACAATGCCGATCGCAGTGTGCATCACGAACAACCGTAGCCAGAAGACCCAGTTGGCGGCCCACCCTTCTGCTGGTAGTCGAAGTGGGAAACTCTCCACCACCAAAGCTGTTAGTAAAGCAGGAATGGGCGACAACACGCAAAAGAATACGACCCGGCTGATAGATGTCGTTTTGCAGTACAAATTGAGGCTCTCGAGGCGTTCAATGGAGTACGCACCTTGATTTTCAATTTGGATGGCCTCCCATTTCTCCGTGACTCGTTTCCAGACTGACTTTCGTGGTCGTGCTTTCCGCGTAAGAATGTTCCCAGGCGACCCAGCCCCCACGCCTTGTTCCCACACCTCCACCTCTGCCATTTTGCGCAATGTATCAGGAAATGGTCGGGTCACGTAGACTTGCCCAGGATCAATTGGTATTTGTATGCGAGGGCGTTTGGCCTGGCAGGGTGTGCCCATGCAATCGAAGGTGGGATACGGCGAGTAGAGCATGTCTGAAATAAACCAAACTATTTTAATAGTTGAAGTACCCACATCACAGGCATAATTGTGTCGTAAGTTACGACTCGAAACCTACCAAGGCTGTCAAGCTCACCGGTCAGCACGAATACACAATCGCAGCTATCGACAAATTATTCGCGGACGGACCCAAGCAGAAGAACACGAGTGCCTCGGCATTTTACCATGCACTGCTGGACCCGGAGCTGCCAGAGCAGCAGCCTTCCGACCCGATGAAGGCTGAGTTTCGACTCAAACTGCTGGATGAAGCGGCAGCGAGACGGAGGGTTCACGTGTTTGAGCCACTGGAGGAGCATCAACAACTTTCAGATATTTCGTTCGTTTTCCTAGCGCTTTTTCTTCAACGCAATTCGGATTCTCTTCGTTGTATCAACTTACAGTCGTGCTCGAGACCAAAGTTTATCTGGTCAAGGACTTCTCGTCGTTGAGGTGTCGAAAGTTGTGTGGTACGAACTTAGGTAAGCATTTTCTTTATGTTCATTTGTTGGGAAAACGGGTAACACTTTCTTGTTTATTTCTGCAGGGGTCGATTACAGCTTTCGGTTCGAATGGCTAGTTTGTAGTCATGAATATTCACTTGAATTCAACCTCGAGCTATCAAAGCGACCAGAAGGACGACGCGTTGGCACTTAATGTTGGCAACTGCGTCGGTTCCAGATGCTCCTCGATTTTCTTGATGCAACCTCGATGACACATGCGGAGCTCCTCGAATATTGGGAGCACTGGATCAAATGAAGCGTCTTCCCTGGCAGCAGGACGGGGGGAACAGCGGCAAGCCCCAGAGATTACGGACTCCGCTAGACTTTTGTGCAGAGAAGGCTGCAATAGTGAAAAGAAATTACCCCCACGACCAGCTTGTGAGCCATTGCATGCCTTAGAGCACGGAAAGCCCGCCATGTTGAGATCTCCAAATGTCACGTAAGCGTTCGAGGTATTCACGTGACCGGAGTGAGGTGTCGTCAGGCCCCACTTTGCTGCAAAGCACCACATAAGCCAGCCTTATAGTTATCTGCCGCATACACAAGGAGATCTCGCTCCGCTTACCATGATTGCCATCAGGAACCCGTCCTCCAACGAGTTGCCACGTCAAATTCCCGCTACCATCGCTCATGCGCCATCTACAACAGCACCAAGATGACCGGTTACCTCCATTTCATCGTCAAGTATATAGGTTAGCGTCAGGACACGTACCTAGCTTGCATAAGGTTCTCGATGTTGTACGGCGCGGACCCGTCAGCATTCAACTCGACGCCTGTCGGTGGATCGTTCAGACAAAACTCATGCGGCGAGTCTGTGAAAACATCTCCTGCGCAGATGGTGGGGATGCCGTAGCTTCCGTCCCACCAGGAGGCGACACTCACGTCCGAGTCCAGCATCTTAGCCACCAGTGCCCACGGCGGAACAGCAGCTCGTGGGCTTTTGACGAGCACCAGCACATCCTGTTCACTGTTCGCTGTTCCGTCGTCAACGAATTCTTGAAGTTGTTGATGCTCCTCCAGTGGCTCAAACACGTGAACCCTCCGTCTCGCTGCCGCTTCATCCAGCAGTTTGAGTCGAAACTCAGCCTTCATCGGGTCGGAAGGCTGCTGCTCTGGCAGCTCCGGGTCCAGCAGTGCATGGTAAAATGCCGAGGCACTCGTGTTCTTCTGCTTGGGTCCGTCCGCGAATAATTTGTCGATAGCTGCGATGGTGTATTCGTGCTGACCGGTGAGCTTGACAGCCTTGGTAGGTTACGAGTCGTAACTTACGACGCAATTATGCCTGTGATGTGGGTACTTCAACTATTAAAATAGTTTGGTTTATTTCAGACATGCAGTACTCGCCGTATCCCACCTTCGATTGCATGGACATACTCCCTGCCGGCCTCGCATACAAATACCAATCGATCCTCGACAATTCTACGTGACTCGACCATTTCCTGATACATTGCGCAAAATGGCAGAGGTGGAGGTGTGGGAACAAGGCGTGGGGGCTGGGTCGCCTGGGAACACTCTTACGCGGCAAGCACGACCACGAAAGTCAGTCTGGAGGCGTATCGAGGATAAATGGGGAGACGTCCAAATTGAAAGTCAGGGTGCGTACTCCGTTGAGCGCCTCGAGAGTCTCAACTTATATTGCAAGACCACTTCTCGCGGCCGAGTCGTGTTACTTTGTCTCCTATCGCCTGTCCCAGCGTTAGCGACAGCATTGCTGATAGAGAGCTTGCCGCTGAAATCTCCGTCGGAAGGGTGGACCGCCAATTGGGTCTTTTGGGTACGGTCACTCCTGGTCGTACTCATACTAAGCTGTACCTTGAACTCGCAAATGATCCGATTGATCCCCGGCCTCAATTTCACAATCGGCAAAAGAGTGAAGTTATCTGTGGGGTTAAGCGCTGTTTTCTTGGGGATTTGTCTTCTCGCCGCCGACAAGATTGGGTTTCCAGTGCCACTCATGATGCAACTCGCACCTATTCCAGTTGCAATTGTCAATCCGATTATGACTTTCCTTGTCTTGGGATCCGTCCTCTTTGCCAAAACTTCACCGTTGAAGCCTCATGCCGACCGATTCCATCGCTTCATTTTGTCGATTTTAGCGCTAGGTGGCGCGTTCCCGATCTACAAGCTGCTATATCAGCAAATTCCAGAGGGGTATCGAGGCGTTGCAGTCGTCATCCTGCCGATATGGAAATTTGCAGCAAAGCGATTCATGGTGGGCAATACGCGCAGACTGGAAGATATCATGCCACTTGCAGTGGCGTTTTGTGTGGATTTCTTGAGTACATTATTTATTGCGGTGTGTATGTCCACGTCAAGATCCATATCTTTGATGCTGCTATTCATCGCAGTTAACATTGGGCAATCCCTGCTGGAATTCCGAGCGATGAGTGCAAACGGGAAAGCGCTGTTCAAACTACTGGACGAACGGAGGAACTCTCGAACTCTTATACGCAAGAAATTCGATTCATTGGACACCACAAGCTTGCTGGTAATTATTCTTGAAGCAATGCACAACTCGGCTTCGTTACCACCAAAGTCGCTGAAGAGAGTCCGGTTGTGGGCATGTCTCCGGTATCCACTCACGACCGAGAGGCTGGAACTTCTTCATACTCTTGATGCATCTGGTGTATACCGCCATGAAGACGCTACAACTGGAAGAAGTGCGGATCAAGAACACCACCATGTAAGCTTACAACGACATGAATACCAGCACATACGAAGTGCATCGATCACCCCGCACTCTGGCGAAGACAAATCAGCTAATCTGCATTCAGACCCAGGTACAGAAGCTACCACTAGGCACAACCAGAGACTGAACAAGATTGTGGTTCAAGGTGTGCGACTTCTGTTTCATGCCGAATACGTCGCTCTCGTCCAGTACGTAGAGGCTATGGTTCCAATAGTCTTCCTGATCTACAAGTCCGTACTCGAGCACTTGCCAAACGTTGTGTACTACCCTGGTGGTGCTAGTGCCTGGGACTTGCAGTCGACATCAAATACTGCGCTGCTTGCGGTGATGGAAGTGGTTTTATTACTCTCTTTCGACACGTTGCTTCGGCACAAATTTGGGTTTTCTCCAATGTACCAGGTGGCGTTTGTGCTCAAAACGGAGTTTTATGTGGTTCAACATATGCTTTTCGGATTTATTATATTCATATTACAGTACGAATTGGAGCATTTCGGTAAGTATTGCGTTGTACGCTTGGAAAATCCGGGGATATTGGTTTTAAGAGCAACGTCTTCATTTGTTGCATATGTGTAGGTGCTGACTTTACGCTTCGTTTCGAATGGCTTCGCCACAAAAATGACTAGGTATCCTGCCAAGATAACACCAACGTGAGCTGCTTAAACTACATATAACAAATTTTGGTCACCATCGCCTACTACCTATCACTACATGTAGTATTGCAAAGCAGGGCATTAAACCCGAAGCCACCACCGTTGACAGCGGCCGTACTGAAGGTGTCGATGATAGCAGTTTCGGGGGAGGTTAGCAAAGTTCGTTTGATTTTATTCACAATGGCGAACCTGCCTCGGATTAAAAAAAAATCTCCGCTGGAGTTTGTAGCTAGCTAGCTAGCCGAAATGCTTGTTTTCCTGCTCAGTTGCAACCGATTCGTTTTCTGTAGAAATAATACGACATGTTGCTCATGAGACGTGAATGGCGGGAAAATGATATTTCTTCTCGAAACGTGTCATTATATATTCCACTACGAGTACTAACTGCTCTGGAGAGCAATATTGCAATACCAGATTGCTTCATTTACGCGATCAAGTAATACATACACGGTGTACTTACTGCCATTTTACCGCTGGGACGATCAAGTTCGGATTTTTCGTTCGTTTTCCTAGCGCTTTGTCTTCGACGCAAATTCGGATTCTCTTCGTTGTATCAACTTGCAGTCGATCTCGAGACCCAAGTTTATCTGGTCAAGGACTCCTCGTCATTGAGGTGTCGAATCTTGTGCGGTACGAGCTCGTCCACTTAGGTAAGCATTTTCTATATCTTCATTTGTTGGGAAAACTTGTAACATTTCACTTTCTTGTTTATTTCTGCAGGGGTCGATTACAGCTTTCGGTTCGAATGGCTAGTTTGTAGTCATGAATATTCACTTGAATTCAACCTCGAGCTATCAAAGCGACCAGAAGGACGACGCGTTGGCACTTAATGTTGGCAACTGCGTCGGTTCCAGATGCTCCTCGATTTTCTTGATGCAACCTCGATGACACATGCGGAGCTCCTCGAATATCGGGAGCACTGGATCAAATGAAGCGTCTTCCCTGGCAGCAGGACGGGGGGAACAGCGGCAAGCCCCAGAGATTACGGACTCCGCTAGACTTTTGTGCAGAGAAGGCTGCAATAGTGAAAAGAAATTACCCCCACGACCAGCTTGTGAGCCATTGCATGCCTTAGAGCACGGAAAGCCCGCCATGTTGAGATCTCCAAATGTCACGTAAGCGTTCGAGGTATTCACGTGACCGGAGTGAGGTGTCGTCAGGCCCCACTTTGCTGCAAAGCACCACATAAGCCAGCCTTATAGTTATCTGCCGCATACACAAGGAGATCTCGCTCCGCTTACCATGATTGCCATCAGGAACCCGTCCTCCAACGAGTTGCCACGTCAAATTCCCGCTACCATCGCTCATGCGCCATCTACAACAGCACCAAGATGACCGGTTACCTCCATTTCATCGTCAAGTATATAGGTTAGCGTCAGGACACGTACCTAGCTTGCATAAGGTTCTCGATGTTGTACGGCGCGGACCCGTCAGCATTCAACTCGACGCCTGTCGGTGGATCGTTCAGACAAAACTCATGCGGCGAGTCTGTGAAAACATCTCCTGCGCAGATGGTGGGGATGCCGTAGCTTCCGTCCCACCAGGAGGCGACACTCACGTCCGAGTCCAGCATCTTAGCCACCAGTGCCCACGGCGGAACAGCAGCTCGTGGGCTTTTGACGAGCACCAGCACATCCTGTTCATTGTTCGCTGTTCCGTCGTCAACGAATTCTTGAAGTTGTTGATGCTCCTCCAGTGGCTCAAACACGTGAACCCTCCGTCTCGCTGCCGCTTCATCCAGCAGTTTGAGTCGAAACTCAGCCTTCATCGGGTCGGACGGCTGCTGCTCTGGCAGCTCCGGATCCAGCAGTGCATGGTAAAATGCCGAGACGCTCGTGTTCTCCTGCTTGGGTCCGTCCTCAAAAAGACTGGCACTACCCAGCAGCCCACACAGCGATTCGTCCCGGAAAAAGTTACCCGAACAAAGTCTGGCAAGTTGCAGCTTCTGCCCCAGCTCCTTCAGCTCACTCTCCCCGACCGACATGGCCAGCATGTGCTGAGCGAACTGCACGTTGTTGTCCGCCTGACAGCCCAGTCTCACGAACGAGTCGTTGTGTGTCGGGTCTGGGAAGTTGGGCGTGGACGTCTGCAAGAAGAATCCGCCGGTGCCGTCGCCTTGGAACGCCACGGCTCCTTTCGCGTGGGCGCTGAACAGGTCGCCGCCTCCACACACGCGCTTGCCCTCGTCAACAAGGTCTCGGGTCCCATTCGGGTGGTGATCTCCAGCGATGCCGTTGAGCTGGTCGTTGAACAGCGCCCAGTACTCGGCGTCCGTCTCCTTCTGCTTGAGCGTGTGGCTAACGGGGTCGTCCCCGCCTTGGCCCAGGCAGTCCAGCCCCACGTCCCGGAAGTGCCGGAACTGTGGACTCTTGGCGTCCGCGTAGAGGTAGCAGAGCCCCGTGGCCCTCGTCTCCAGCGCGGGCCAGCCCGCCGTGGGCACGTTGCTGCAGTCGGGGGCCGGACAGTCGCACGGCGTCGGGACCACGCGGCCGTCGGGCGATTGCACATGCGACGGCAGCTTGAGCACGGCCCACCAGGCCACAGCGTGGCCAAAGCCGTCCAACGCTCGCACGGGCGAGCCCCGCACCGCCGCAACAGCGACCACCAAGAGGAGCACCACCGCCAAGATGGTCGTCATCGATAACGGAGACTTGTCCGGCGTGACGGTCTCCGATCCAAAGCGCGAAGCCACAACTGGCCCTCTCGTAACGTCGGACGAGCCGAAGGATTCGCGTCTTCCCGCGAGAAAAACTTGGTCTGGGATCAGCTTACACGTGCCAGGAGCCTAAACAATGGAGAGCTCAGCGTTGTCAGACAATAAATACCGAGACTTTTATTTCACGACGGGGTCCTTACATGCGGACCTGGTGCTTGGCTTTCATCACTCAAAAAATCATATCTACACAGCGACTTGCTCTTGCTTCAGCCGCTGGTAAGGCTTGCTGCGACCGCGCTGCCCAGCGCGCGCTTTTCCTCTCAGAGCGCGAGCTTCATACCCGGCAGCGCGCGCAGCGAACGGCACGCTCATATATAAAGGCACTTGGAAAATAGAGATCGTCGACGCACGCATCGCGGCGCACACACCACTTGCGTCCCTCAGATGGGCACGGACTGGGGCACACCGCCCATGGGCTTGAGCATCTTGCTGGCGCGGTCCGTCGGGAAGGCCGGGCGCTCGCTGCTCATCTTGCGCTTCTCCCCGACCGACGGCTGGGGCATTGGCGGCGACAGCGTCTGCTGCTGCTGCATGGGGGGCGGCTGGAGTTGCTGCTGCTGCGGCATCGGGTAGTGCATCTCCGACGGCATTTGCTGCTGCGGAGGCATCTGGTTCATCATCACCTGCGGGTGCGGGAAGGTCGGCGGTAAGCCTCGGGTTTGGCCGTCGTGGTGCGAATAGCTCGGCGGCTGCACGTACATGGGGTTGGACCCAACCATGGGGTGGGTGGCCATGACGCTGTGGATGAGCGGGTTCCCGTTGTGCGCCATGAGCTGCTGCGGCTGCAGCGCCGCCATGTCGCCCTGCGGGTTCTTCTTGGCGGCGTCGGCGGCGCTGGACGCGGCCTTGCGCTTCTGGCGCGCGAGCACGCGGCTCGAGCCCACCTCGAAGGACGTGGACATGCCCGAGCCGATGCACGCGAAGTAGCGGCGGTCGCCGGCCACCATCTGCACGAAGGCCTCGAACTGCACGTAGTACTTGACGTTGCGGCGCTTGCACTTGCCCTGGGCCATGTCCTCCGTGTACTTCCAGACCTTGGGCTTGAACTCGAAGCAGGCCACGTTGCCGTCCTGCTGCACGAAGTCGGGCAGGCGCTCGCCCGTGATCCACTGGTCCTTCATGGCGTCCATCTCGTCCGCCTCGACGGAGCGGCCGAGCATGCACTCGCGGATCACGGCCTCCTCGAAGGCCACGGGGATGTTCTCGAGCGAGTGCACGCGGCCGAGCAGCACCAGGTCGTCGAACGTCACGTTGCTGTTGAGCGTGACCTCGGTCACGAGGCTGCCGCGGCACTTGCCCCACATGAAGTCGTGCTGCTTCAGGTCCTCGATCTTGATGGCCGAGTAGTCGCCGAAGACCTTGCAGCTCGGGAAGCACTGCAGGTTGCGGCGGCCGTTGCGCCAGTACTTGAGCTTGAGCGGCGTCTTGACCTTGATCATGGCCTCCTGCGCCGTGCCCGCGGACGAGGACGAGGGCGCAGCCGCCGCGGATGACGACGACGACGTGTACTGCGAAGGGTACGCGTCCACCTCCTTCTTGGTCACGTCCAGCAGCGGCGGGAACGCGTGGGTGGGCAGCGGCAGCATGCTGCCGCCCATGGGCGCGTACATCTGCGTGGCCCTCGTGGGGAACTGCGGCTGCATCGGGTCGTGGTGGTAGCCGCGCGGCTCCGGGTACGCCTGCGAGTACGGGCTCAGCCGCTGCTGCGTCTGCGTGTACACCACGCTGGAGCCGTACGAGTCCGCGTAGGCGGAGGAGGTGCGCGACGACGCGTCGTCACGCGGGTATCGGCCGCTGCCATTGGAGCGGCTGTACTCGAAGGGCAGCGGGTCGGCTGCGTAGTCCTCGGACGTGCTGGGGCCCGCCTTGGTCAAAGGTTGGTACTGCAGCCCGGAGGAGGACGCAGCCGGAGTGAAGGGCTGCTGCGCATACGGCGGCATCTGATACACGCGATCCATCTGCGGTTGGGGCTGCGCGGGCAGCTGCAGGCCGGCGCTGGTCTTGGGGCTGCGGCCTTGCGGGGGGGACAGCGCTTGGCTGGAGGGCGGCGCGGAGCCGGCGCTGCTGGAGGGCGGCGGCGGCGCGTACAGCTGGTTGAGCGTCATGCCGACGGCCATGGGTGGGATACCGACTGACAACAGCGAGGCCGGAGCGCCTACTCTCGGGCGGAGCAAACGGGAAATGAAGACTCGCCCGGAGCCGCGGCGAGACTCGGCCGCCCGTTGTCTACTGTAGCGACGCGGCCCTGCTGTGTCCGCCAGAGTGGGTGGCGACGTGAGAGAGTGCAGCATCTCCCCCTCGCTGTAGGGAACCAAATTGCCCCTTCAAGAGACTGCCGGCACACACGTGGCGTCGTTCGCTGCTAATGCATATGTATGTGCATGCAGGCAGGCACTGCCGAGCTAGGCAGCCAGGGAAAGCCTGCGTGGTGGCGAATATTCGTTCGTTCCTGGCTGCGCGGCCTTCCTTCCGACGCGGAGCCAAATGCTGCGGATTTTGCATAGTCGGCGCGAAACGGTCTCATTTTTTTAAAGTCCGCCGACCCATTTCAGTGGCTTCTCACCACGAAGGCCGGACTGTATCATGGTGATTGGTTGTGAAGTTTTCCGGTCGACACCAGAACACGTCTGGTTTGGATGCGGAGTTTCGCGCTTGATCCTAGGCGTTGATAGTTGAGACCGCCGGTCAAGTTGGCTGCTACACGCTGCGCAGTGTACATGTATCGGCTACGAAGTGAGATTCGGTTCGGCGGCATCAATCTTATTCCGGGCGGGGATTCAGCGCACGGTATCCCGAACGCTTAAAAGCGATGGCAGCAAAGACTTTGCCCGACAATTTCGCTTCATGCTTATTGCCTGTTATTATCTTTGCTGTTGCTGTTGCTACTGCTGCTGCTGTAAGACAGCGTGTCAGCGGGGTTGCTGGCCGAAAATGGGTCCTGCGAAATGGGTCCTGCTGCCGCGTCTGCGCGGCGCAGGCGGCCGGCACTGTCGTACCAGTGCGTGGCCGGGCTCCTGTCCCGGCTTTGCGTGACGTGGCTCGTGATACGTTGAAGAAATTATGGCGGAAAAGGTTCGAATTGTTGACTACAGTGACCATGTATTAGCAACTGTCGGCGAGAAACCCGTGTAGAAAGGCCGATTTGTGATTTCGAAGCAGGCTTTTACGGCGCGCCAGGCAAGCTTTTGCTGTGTGAGTGAGCGTCTGAAGCCTTGGCTGCTGCTCGCCGCGCACGCACATGGCGTGGGGGCCCATGTGCCCGTGAGGCAGCGCGAGCAATTCTCCACGCGCAACGACGTTGCCTTCAAGTCCGGGGGCGGATCGAGCGCCGTAGCTGTTGGGCGTAGTCACCGAAGTGGGCCAGAGAGTCAGACCCCAACTAGCGAATGCATAGTGGGATCAAGTGACACAGAGGCCGTCGTCGATCGTGATGGTCGACACCAACTCGAAGCCATCCGCGGCGCGAACGAACGGCGGCGTTGGCTGCCTCGCTCGCTCGGTCTGGGCAAGAGCAGACAGCACGCAGCAGCTCGCCAGCCGCCGGCAGGATCCTTACCTCGCCACGCGCGCGTGAGGCCGGTTCTGCTGCGATTGTGATGACCGCAGGGTTTTCCTGGCTGGTGACGCCCAGCGAGCACGCTGCGGTCTTCTCCGGTACGGTACGCTCGACTTCAAGCTGGTTCCCTCGTGAGCGTAAGTCGGGCGCGCGCCAATGATTCACAGACTGCGGCGCCTCTGCTGGATTTCACGAGCTCTCCTTGCCCGCCGTCAGGTCGCCGTTCGAAAATCTCGCTCACGCCGGCCTCAGCAAGAGCATGCCTTGCCTTGCCTGCATTCACCATGCCGGTCGGTCTCGGCAATGCCGGCGTTGTCGACCGTGTGTGTGCTTGCGGAGACGCCCCGCGTGCTCGAGTCATCACGCTGGGCGCCAGTGGGAGCGGCTTCAGCGTTGCGGATTTGACTTGGCCCCACTATTCTCCCGATAGTCGCATCGGGGTCCCACGTCCAGTATGTAAGGCGAGTGCAGACAACAGCTCCGGTTCCAACTCGCCGACATGAAGCAAGTCGGCAGCGCCGGTCACCACCGCCGACACCCCGCTGAACGGAACGCGCATTACAGCTATAAGTCGCTGGCGGCAGCAGGCAGCATTGCGTCCGGCGGGCACTCCGAGTGGCAGCAAAAAGCAGGCGAGCTCGCGGGCCGGTCTCTGCTCCGTCCGCATGCCAACACGATGTGTTGCCTTCTGGCGACCATGGCCCGGCTAGCGCAGACGCCTTCATTAGCTCACGGGCGCGGCCTGTGGGCAGCTGGGCGCGCGGCAGAAGTTTCATATCGTCGCGAGCCTGCCGTGCTTGCTGCTGGCATGGGCTTCGCAGCGTCGCCGGCGGGAGCAGACTCTGCTCCTGGCTGCGGAGCCTCGGACGGGTTGCGGCGGCCTCGTCCGTGGCGATGGCTCCACTCGCAAGCTGCAGAGCGGATCTGCTGGATGGTGAGCAGGGAGTGGCATGCGACTTGCATGCGCGCCGGGGGCGGAAGAAACCGTTGCAGTGCCCGGTCCTTGTCGGCGCCACGTCGACGGTGGGATCAAGATGTCCTCAGCCGACAATGCCACGAGGCGAGCAGCTCGTGATCCACGAGTCGTGGCCGCAAACACAGGTCATCAACATCGTGCTGAGCAAGGCCGCCCGCCGGACAGCGGATGGCAACGTGGCCAAGGCGCGCTTTAGGTAACATCACGACATGCTGCTATAGTTGATAAATAAACGACCGCTTCAGGAAGAATGCAACTCCACACTCCTAGACGAACACACCACTAAGCTAAGCTTAAAGCTTACATACGTTCACGCGAGCTGCATGGATGCCTTGTACTCGCGCACGTCGCGCTCGCGCTGCTCGGCCTCGAGCCGCTGCTCCTCCTGGCGCTTGGCCTCCTGCTCCGCCACCTCGGCGCTGTGCACGCGGTGGTACGTGGACGAGATCGGGATGTCGTCGGCGCTGCGCTGCGACTTCTTCGGCGGCGACGGCGGGGGCGACGGAGGCGACTGCGAGCGCGCAACCTCCCCTGGTCGCTGCTCTACTGCCCCGTTCACCTCTTGAGCCGCGCTCGCAGCCTTTGCCTTAAAACCTCGAGGCTCGTCGCCGCCGTCCTTGGGCGCCGGTTCCTCGTCGTCCGACTTGTCCATGAGCCTCCCGTCGCCTCGATCCATGAGCATGTCCTGCACGGCATTGTCCACCGCAGGCTCCACTTGGTTCGCGCTCACAGTCGACGGGAACATGGGCGCCACTCCGGTCGTCGTGGCCGCGTACTCCTTGCCGGGCGTCGAGCCCGGGCACTTTGACGGGCAGCACCCCATGGTCTTGCAGCACTAAACTCCAGCGTTCTCCTGGTGGAATGCAACCTGTGCAATTCACTTTCTCACACTGCGAGGAATGCCAGCCTCGAGGTCAAGCATGCGCATTATTGGTGTCAGGGGCTCCACGTCCTCTGCATCGGATCCCGTACGAATGGCTACGTTTGTGTTCAGAACATGAGGTTGAATAAGAACCTGTCAAAGCTGATCAACTTCAACTTGAGCTGCTCCTACTCTCCTACTCGCCCAGGAAGAGCGCCACGCCTGCGAGCACCCAGCGAGCCCTATCGCCTGCGATGGGCATGGATATCTCCACCAGCATGCGCTCGCGATCGGTGGCGTAGTACAGCGGCGTCTTGATGCAGTTTTCCTTCTCATACATCTCCTGGGCGTCTTCGCGCACGAAGGCCACGTAGCAGGACGGCACGGCCACCAGCTCCTGGGCGTCCGACACGGCTTCAAGCAGCGTCCCGCCTTCGAACGACGCGCCCTGCAGCAACAGCCTCGTGAGCTCGAACCACTCGACCTTCGTGCCGCTCAAGCGCTCGCGCTCCCAGCACGACAGCAGCTTCATGCCGTCCATCGAGCACTTCTGCTCGCGTGCGCTCTGCTGACGAAGAGCGTTGAGGAACGTGCCCGGGTGCAGCAAATCCGACAGATCCAGCCCCTTTGTGAGCAATTGGCCAGTCCCCACAGCTTCTTGCCACTCGGAGAGCGCTCGCTTGCGCATGGCAAGCCCACGCAGCCAAGTGGCCACGTTCTCGCTGCCCTCCCACTGAGAGGACCATTCTGCTGGCACTGCGCCCTTGAGCAGGGCAATTGCAACCGTCTGGATGGCTGGCGTTAGCAGGCCGGTGCCGTAGATCACCTTCTTCAGAGCCTGTAGACTTGAATTCACTTGTTGTACCAGATCCAGCGCGTACTCGTTCTCCTGCGCCACGAAGGCATCCGCCGGTGCCATGGCTTGCAGGTTCTTCCCAGAACTGGAGGAAGACGAGGTTCCTTCCAGTTGGAAACCAGTCGTGAGTTTGCCCCACGTCTCCAGCAATGGACCGAGCTGTGCACGCCACTTCTCGCGGTCGAACGTCGTCGCTTCGGCTTCGCTTGAGGAGAGAGCTTTGAGCTGGGCGATGACTTGTCCGGAAAGCGAGCGCTGCATCGAGCGCTCGATATTGTCTGGCAGCCCGAACATGGCGGGGGCGTCGAGGTCTGGGAAGCGGTCGATGATGTCAAGGTAATCGGCGTGCTGCGAACTTTGTGGCAGCTTTACGCCACGCATTAGACTCTTCTGTCCTGATAGCAACTCTTGGCCGAAGTACTCCGTCAGGTTGCAACGGAGCACGCGCAGGTCGTACGGGTTGTCGATACGCCCACCGTAGATTGCATTCTCCATCAAGCCGTGAAGCGTTTGCCAGTCAATGCCGCTTGAACCGCCCCCGCTGGTCTGACATGCCAACTCCATGACGTTAGAGCCTGCGCGGAAATCGCCGAATGAAAACTCATAAAACTTGGTCCAGCCCTGCGGGATGTACGTGCGTCTCTCCTGTAGCAGAGCATGGAACCACGCCAACAAGAAGAGAAGCTGAGCCCGAGCAGATGACCCTTTTGCGATGAAGTCCGGATTCCACGCGGCGTAAGTGCGCTGCAAGTTCTTTTTCATGCCAGGAGGAGACTCGAACGTGATCTTGAGACTTTGCTCCAGAAGAACAAGCGGGAAGGCATCGTGCGGCTCCGTTGTGAGCCAAAGGCGGAACTTGTGGCTCCCATTCAGTGCACTAAACTCTTTTTCAAGCACAGGCAGCCAAGCGATGACCAGATGAAGATTCTGCAGACACAGCCACTCACCATGTTCTGCCGTTGACTTGAGCAGGTTCAGTGCCTTCTCTTGCTGGCCTCCGCCCATAGCGACTTCAAAGTAGTGCCCTTTTCCAACGACAGACGTGGCGACTTCCTCCAATTCCTTGGAAGGATCAGCTCCTGCCGTAGTAAGCAAGAGTACAGGCGTTGTGTTTGTCGCTTCTTCGGTTCCGATAACCTTAAAGTCTAGCGACGGTGGAGTGAGCGACTTGAGTTGCATAATACCACAGATAAACTGAATGATGGCACTTTGCAGTCGATCGGGACGCAGCGCCTGAACCACGAGCAGCTTCTGAAATGCAGATAAACCCCCAGAAGACCCAGACTTGTCCATCTTCGGGTGGAAGTTCTGCTCGCACTCCATCGACTTCGACCATCGGATCCACATGTCGTGGCTCTCAAACTTACACAGCTGTGTTAACCTCGGCAACGCCTCGACAAACTGCGTGTAAGCCTCTTTTCGCTCTGGCGAGGCCCATTCTGGCAGCGGAGTGTTACCACCCGATCCCTTTTCAGTCTCCACCAATTCGCCACAGAAGAACTCGTACTCGTTCTTCTCGAAACACTCGGGGTGCATCCCGTGGACCAAGTGCATACCAAACATTGGTCGGTGCTCTTTGAATAAAGCACGGCCGACAAACATCAGCACCTTGTACTCCAGAATGGGGATCAGACGCAAAATGCGGTCCTTCGTGCTCGAGGACTCCATTTTAGTGGCTAAAGTGGCTTTGAAGAGCCCCAAGAACGAGGCCAACGAGAAGCGGTACATGTGATTCACCGCACTCAACTGCTTCACGAGGAAGAACATTTTGGCACCTTCGTGGGCAAACGGGCAGTAGGTGTCGCGCTTTTCATCCAGCTCCTCCGATTTCTTCGCTGATCGCTCAAGAGCGTTCTCAATTTCGGCACTCGTAGCTTTTGTCTTCGTGAGTGACTCAACCAGGATAGTGTTCTCCAGAATATCTCCTTCGGACGTGGCAAGCGCCTCCACGAGCTGCTTCTCGAGAGCTGCCAGCTGCACTTTGCATTCTTCTTCTTGTCGAAGCAGCTCACTCTTCTCCTGTTCAAGTTCAGGCTGCTCGTGCTGGATGGTGACGCCGAGAAGCTGACCCTCCAGACCAGATTTTGTGACTGTGAAATTGACAACGTTGACGATTGCCAGTGCGTCGGGGGCTAGTGGCGGCGACGGATTCCGCGTGACCAGATACAAGCGGAAGTTTTCATTGTAGTCGATCACCTTGTCGCCTAATGCGACGACAAACCGCGGGCCTTGGTGGATCAAGTCTTTGCGAACCAACGGATACAAATAAGGCTCAACGTTGTCGACTTCCAGAATCACCAGAGTTTTACCGAAACGCACAGCTTGCTCGACGAGATTTACAAACCGTGCGTCTTGAGATTGCACTATGGACAGCGGACGTGTCGTATCCTTCGCCAATTCAGCTTGCAACCAAGTGGTGCTTGCGCTGGCGGGGTCAATGATGAACGGACATCGCTCGCTGCTCGAATTGGAGACAATCAACGCATTCTCCATCGACAAATTATCCGATGGGAGCCCCATAGCCTTCCACGTGAGCAATTCACTCTCCGTGCTTAGCAACTTGCGATAGTCAAAGTGTAGGCTGCTCGCGGAGCCCGTAGCGCTGTCAAGGATGTCGCGTTCCCACTCCTTCACAACGCGCTTCCGAGCATCCTCGGAGCACTTGCCCAGGAATGTTGTGAAGGCGGAGGCGAGCAGCATACGAACTGGCAGATCGGTGAGACGATGCTCCAGTTCCTTTACCTGCTCCGACCAGCGGTGCTTCTCGCCTCCAAGCTTGCTCAGTAAGCCTTGGGCCTTGGTCAGCGTCTTCTCAGCCTGCTCCAGGTTCATCTTCAAGATCTCAGCCTCCTTGGTCTTCTCTCCGAACTGCACCTTCATCTTATCCACCTTGACGTCGATCTTCTTCAACTCGCTTTCGCATTGCAGGAGACGCTGTTGAGAAGCCTCGAGAGATCGCTTCGCTTCCGCTAGATCATTTTCCAGCGGTTCAATCTTGTTGAGGACCATTGAGTACTTGAGATTGGCCTTCACCCACGTAGCTAAAGGTGCAGCGGCCACACTCACACGATAAATAGTTTCGTGGTCGAACGAAGAATTCTTGCTCTTGACGAGTTTTGTGACTGTCTTGGAGATCTCCGGTGTGATGCGATGGGCATCGTAGTTGAGGATTTCGTCCTTCACGCCACGATTGCCCAGGAACTTCTTCATCGAATTCCAAGACGTATCCTGGATGCCCAACAACATCAGCACCGCTGAAAGCACGTCGTGGATGGGCTCAGGAGGCATCTTGAGCGATCGGATCTCGTTCAGATTGTCGCTCTTGATATTGCCCACAGCCTCCATGGCAGTCCGAAGAATAGGCGTAATCTCACTCAGCTCCTGCTCAATCTCGTGCTTGCGAGCGTTTGTGGCGATTTCTGCCTTGGCGAGCTGCTCTTTAAGTTTCTCAACCTCACGTCGATTGTCAGCCGCCGAGTCCAAAGCGTTCGTGATTTCCTTCATGGCCTCGTCAGCCGAGACTTGGGCAGCACTCAAATCCTTCTTCTTTAATACGGCGTTGCGACTCAGCTCGTCCACAGTCACACTAGCCTCTTCCAGCTTGCTCAGACCGCTCTTGAGGTGACGGATCTCCTGTACAATTTGCTTGCACTTCGCCTCGAACAACGTTCGCCATGTACCGAGGAAGCAAATGAACTCGCGGGGTGTAGCGCCAAACTCCTTGCAACTCGCGTACAGACTTGTGATTAGTGGAGTAGTTTTGATGAGACTGTCGACGAGCTCGGAACCGTTTAGCAACAACTCCGGTAGGCGAGCCATACTGCTGGTGTTCCATTCGCCCATCCAGACGATACCGCACCGAGTGTAGAGCGCTGGATTACTTTCACAACGCAGTACAAACTGAGGGTTTCGCGAATCCATAGCCAGCACCACGTGTACAAACTGCCGAACTCGCGACACGAAAAAGTCGTATACCGTTCGGATATGCTCCTGCCCGCTAGCACCAATACTTTCGAGCATGAGTTCCTTCAGTGGCGCGATCTGTGGCTCAATCTCCTCGTGAGTGTACAAACCGGGTACTTCTCCGGAACTGAGCAAGGAATTGGTAAGTTCCAGAATGGCGTCCTGTGTGAAGTGGTGGTCCTCAAGGTACAGCACGTAATGCTGGCCTTCAACGCCAGCCTTAACTAGCAGACTCTTGAGATCAGTTCGGAAGCTGCTGGCATCGTAGTTCCGAGTGAGGCTTGGAGAGAACATCGTGTAGTTCAACATGTACGCGATGAGTGTGGTGGCCGAACGTCGACCGACACCAGAATTCCCGACTAACAGCATTGAACCTCCTGGCTCCGACATGACGCGTTCGATGATCGTCAAGTGTTCCAGGATCTCATCAAACAGAAGCATGTGCAAGTCCTTCTCTTCGCGCTCGTAGAGCACCATCCCCTGTGAGACCACTTGGGAGAACTCATCACTAGCAATCCGCTGTAGTGATACCGCTGTTGCAGCATTGCCTGAAGTGGCAGCGTCTCCACTAGCATTTCCTCCAGCAGTGCGACAGTGCAGTGAACTAAAGTATACGTCTTGTAGCTTTGTAGCGTGGCGCCATTGCTGCTTCCAAACAGTGTTGAGAATGCCGTCAAACTTCGACTTGGCCTCGTTGTCCACAAGACGATCACGGAAAAGTCGACGCGCCTCGTGTGCTAGTGCATCGAGGACATCTTCGTGCTCGAGATCGTATCTCACGAGTGCAAAGACCCATTTGGTTAGATCACGAGGCGTGAAGAGGTAGTGACGCTGCTCATCTACTGTGAACTTGGTCTTGACGATGTCGTACACTTCGACCATGCTTTTGGCCAGTCGGTCACGGTTAGCGGGATCTCGCCAGGTAGCTGGTAGGTTTGGTGAGCTGGAAGAGTCGAATACACCCTCCAAGAAGGTCGAATACACCACTGCGAGTTCATCGGTCGACGGATAATCCATGTATGCCACCTTCACGATCGCTGTAAATCGCGTGGAAAGAGGGTGTCGACCCACTGTGGTTGCAGCATTCATGGAGGCGACAAGCTGAATCTTCTCAACTCCGAGGAACTCCAGGTGCTGGTCGTAGAAGCCGTTGAACGTGATCAACTGCTGAAGGAAGGCGATCAGCATACAGGTATCGTACTGATCCGGTTTAGGCAGGTTGATGTCCTTGAGATAAAGCACGAGTCGTTCAGCGTCTCTAGGACGATAAACTCGACCCGTTGGCGTCGAAAACAGCGAACAACACTGAGCGATCTTGTGGATAACGTGGTCAGCAGTTGTCTGCGCATTGCAGTGAAGAACGGAGACTGTGACGCTCTTGAGGTTCTTGAAGGCTTGGCGGATCAACATGTTCTTGCCGCTTCCTTCCGGTCCAACTAGGATAAACGGCTCCATCTTCTCTACCCATGGTTCAATAAGCTTCAGGCCTCGTTGGACACTAACCGTAGGTACTACAGCATCCATTCCGTTCGACACAAGGTCTTTGCGGTCCATTTTGCCATCCATAGCGCCATAGGTGTCCCGCTTTGTCTCGTATGTGTAAAACGTGGAGCCTAGGCAGTAGCAGTCGAGCGGGGCGCTCATATCGGGTGGACGTTCGTTGGCCATCATGAACAGAGATTTGGCGAAGGACGCACGAGACCCCATGGCCAAGTTGGCTCCCAGTCCTCGGATCATGGCACAAACGAACTCTGACCGCGTCGTAGCTGTCGCCACATGACTCAAACCATTCATGATGGTACCAACTGTAGTCGTAGCTACGATGGCGTCGTACTTGTGCAGTTCCTCCAAACCTCTGGTGAACAATTCGTCGATCCACTGTCTCAACGCGTCGCGCGTGTTGCTCGTACTGGGATCAGCTGCAGGTGGGAGCGTAAGAAGCCACTTACTCACTAGTCTCTGGATGACCATGTCCTCGTCGGATAGGAAGATCATACCCATCCGTGAAATTGTAGCGGGCGATGCGAAGCGGAGATCATGCGTCTCGAACACGAAGTTAACGTTCGGCCCAAAGTTGATACGCTCACCGTTGGGCAGTGTGAGTAGATGGTTGTCGTCTAATACAGAGTTCAGCGATTCAATCCACTCTGGGTCGACGTCGCCGTCGCAAATAATCCAAGAACGCACGTTTTCCGGTTCTTTGACTACTTGGCGAGCTGCAGCAGTAAGCACGCCGTCTTCCCACTCACGAGTGTCAAGATCCATATGACCCAGCAATCTCTCTCGCGGCATCGACTTCGGATTCATAACATGAGTCTTCACGAGTTGGCCACATCGGATCAACGCTTGCTGAAGAACCTGCCACACTGTGGACTTGCCACTACCCGATGGCCCTACGACCACGCAGCCCATACGCTGGTCCAGTGATTCCTTGAGCTGCAGCATTTTCCTGATCTGTAGCTCGTCGACTTCCAAGAAGAACGGTTTATTGGTCATGACCTCGCGAATGGCGTCGCCCAGCGCTCCACCAGCTAGATCAGCTGACTCAACGCCAGGGAAAACATCTCCGATCAAGGCCAGGAAGCGAGTCGAGTCCACAAATGTAAGCTTTGACAGAGTGTTGATGCGCACGGCCTTGATGAGGATCTCCGTTTCTTCCGCCGTCGTCATTCTCACGGGTTTACTGTCTGCAGATTTGGCTTCTTCTTCTCCACTGCCACTCGATTTGCCACTTGTAGCGCGCTCTTTCTTCTCGGCTTGGAGAAGTTTCCCAGCCGTGTTGAGCACAGCTTTCAGCGCGCGCAAACCCCAATCGTAGTGCTGCTGCCGCGACAACAATTGTCCAGAAAGTGAGTAAAGCGAAACAACTTTCGACGCGATGTCTTTGGCCTCGCTGAATCCTTCAGAGTATAGAATAACTTCCGCGATGAGATTGTTGTCCGGTCGGCCCATAGCTACAGGACGGAACAGCGCCTTGAGATTATCAGGAAGCTTCGATCGTCCACCGTAGCCTTTTCCAGCGGGATTGAGGGTCACGAAAATGCCGGCGTTAAAGTCGACGTCCACGGAACGGTTCAAGAGGTTAATAGTCCCTGTCTTCTCTTTGATGGCGTCCTGGATGACCTGAATCTGCTGCGAAATAGCAGAAAGCTGGTCCTCTTTTAGTCGATTGAACTCATCGAAGCAGCCCCAGGCGCCGCATTTAACGAGTCCGATGAAGATGCGGCCCATGGACTGGAAGTCGATGCCTTCATCGCAGTTGAACACGAGAACTTGGCGTCCAAATTGGCCTCCTAAAGCCTTTACCGACTCCGTTTTGCCTGTACCGGCAGGTCCGTACGGATTTCCGCCAAAGCCCATGTGCATACCTTGAGTGAGCGTCAAGTAGCACTTGTCCGTCAGCGGGGTGTGGACCAACTTTGGGGCATTGCCCTGGTATTCGTACGTGTAGGCAAACTCCGCGTCGTTCATGCGGATCAAACACGGCGGTGGGTCTTTGCTTGACGTCTTCCGAGTGTCCAAGTAGAAGCGAAGCTGCTTCTGCCAGATCCAGTCGGTCACGGAGCGACAATTAGCGGCCAAGAGTTGGTCACACACATCGATATGGTGTACCAGATCCAGTACTAGCGCCTTAACTTTGAGACTCATCAGCAGCTCCGTGCTCAGATCCAACGATGTCAGTTCACGTAGCGTGTCTTGTAAACTACGTTTGAGCTCCTGAACTCCACCACTTTTGATGGCCGCCTCGGCTTGTGAGCAGAATCGGATTTGCTCGGTCAAACACAACACCTGAGACGGGAAAGCATGATAGTCCGGTGCGCTAGCGTTCACGCATTGTGCTGTGAGCGCTCGAATAGTACGACGCATTTCGCTGGTGAATGTTTCGAGCCATTCCTCGACGTTGCTCGTGACCCCTACCGGTGTGTGAAGCTCCACTCGTTCACCCGCAGCGCTTAGCATGGCGACGATCTGGTCTTGCTGCTCAGAAAACTCCACTCGGTACACACCCTGGTAGAGCTTTTTGAGGTGGCTCTGGATCACTGCGGGATTTTGAGCTTGACCCAGGATCTCGAGTAGGTCTTCATCGCCGATGAAATAGAACCGAGGCATACGCGAGCGCTTCTCCTCGAGAAAGTCTGCCAGTGCTTTCTGGCAACGTTCGAGTTGATCTACCATTGTGGTGAGGCGCTCAACTAACTGGGGGAATAGTAGTTCATCAGCGAGGTTGAACAGCTTAGGATCTCGTTCCACCGCGCCCATGATGTCTGTGAACTCCTCATCTACCCGCCGGAAGCGACTCTGCTCCGATGGCAAGGCTCCTTTAGAGAAGATCGGTTCTAGAAAAACCCACTTGCGCTGGATGAGGTTGAGTTGCGTCAGTACTTGGTCGAGCGTGCTCATCTTGATCTCGTATTGACTTGCCTCGACCTCAAAAGGCTTGAAGAATTGCGACTCTTTCAGAGAGGCCAACAGCGACTGGTTGTCGCCTAAAGCGAGCGTCAGGTCCTTCCAGTCTTTGATGATTGCCACGCGACGCCCATCGTGTTCATGTGCCAACAACGCGAGCTCTGCAGTTTCTGTCCAGGCACGAAGTTCCTGTAACGCGTCACGAATTGTAACTTCGCCTTGCGCTCGAGCGTGAAGCACCTTGACAAACTGTAGTGTAGCAGGTAGTTCCAGCACGGGGAACACGTCCATGAAATGCTGGACGGTTAAGTTGTGCTTCTCCACGCCGCGAGGGAACCCTAACTTTCGGAAGAGCTGTGTCCAGTGATCATCCTTAAACGGTTCACCGCGACAAAGTTTGAGCGTAGGCATCGCTCGCTTCACGTTGGTATTGAAGTCGTTGATCTTGTCAACCACGACTGTCCGCTCCGCACCATGAGCTGCCTGCTCCTTCACCGCATCGGCCCATTTCTGAGCAGTATCGGGTAGAGCGAACATGTTGGTGCAAAATGCAAACCAGTCTTGTGTTGCAATTGCTTGGATCTCTTCCCGGAACTGGCGGTATGTGTCCCAGTTGCGCTGCAGCTTGCTAACATCATCGTCGAGTGCTGCTAAACCGTCGAAAACTGGCTCAGTCATTGAAAACGCAGCGCAATTGGACGTCAAAGTCACGCTGCGTGTTTTCAGCTCGTCCATCTTTTCTCGCCATTCAGTCATCGCGGAGTACACCTTGGCAAGTGCTTCGTCCTCCCACGAAGAAACCTCCACGGGACGCAGCGCCGTCCACCGCTGGCGGAACTTATCGATCTCAACGTTGCACTCGACGACCTGTGCTTCGATCTCTCCCTTGAGACTTTCACGCTGCTCTTCAATCATGTCGTTGAAAGCTTCTAGGGCGATTTCAAAGTTCTCCCAACGCGTTGGAAGCTGCGATAAGCGATCTTCTACCTCACTCGTGTCCATGGTCGCTCCACTCATACCTGCGCTGCTGCCTCCACCAAGCACGGCCAGCAGCAGTATCTTCTTCTTCTCAGCTTTCTGGAACTGCGAGTGAGTGTCGCCCTTGCGTGCGTCGATGTCCTTCCACTCCAACTGAGCAGCACTAATTTCATCGATGGAGTGTGGACGCTTGTTCAAGCTCTCCATCGATTCCTCCACGAAATCTTCCACGATGCGGATGTGGCTCAGTGTACTCTTGCGCAGCGAAAGTAGCAATGCGTCCGTAAACCGCTGCAAGTATTCGTCTAGTGTGCGCTTGAATGGTACCAACGACACGTTGATGCAGTCGACTTTGACGAAGTCCGAGATCTTCTCGCTCTCCTTGCGCTTAGTGCGTATAGTTTTGAAGTTGAGTTCCCAGTCGGCAGGTTCCTGTAGTGTTGCCTCCATGACCGCATCGAGGTCGACGTTTCCACCGCCTCCAAGTCGCGCCAGGAATCCCCAGTGTTCGTACTCAAAGAGTAAGCCTTCCAGTCGTGTGAACAAACGCTCGCACGCTTCGTAGACTCGCACTAAGTTGCGTGCATTGGCGTCACACATGGCAGCAAACACTTGCGAATTTGCAAATCCACCAAACTTGGTGGGTCTCGCGACGAATTTCTTCATCGCTTTGTAGTATGTTGTTCGCAGCTCCTCCAGTGGAGGTTTCAGCACAAGTGTAGTTCCCCCCGAGGCAGCAGACGCCAATGCTGCCGATGCTGTCGGGAAGTGCAGCTCGGTTTTGATCTCTTTAATCTCAGGGAGGTTTTCGTTGAGCGTTTCAAGACCGAGTTGGTAGCCAGACTCGAGCACCTTGTAGAGCTGGTGATCCCAGTACAGGAACCACTTCGCAGTACGTGAAGAGTCTTGTTTTCGCGTGGCCAGTTGAGCACTGCGCTTGATCTCGTCCCAGCGCTCCTTCCACTTCGCCGGATGACGCAGTAAATCAATGTCAAGGAGAGCCAACATATCTTCGCCTAGCTTCTCGTGAGCGCGCTTGAAGCGCCGATTCTCAGCCGCCAACCGATCCGCTGCAGTTTGGAGCTGGTTTACGTACTCGTCGCATTCGTCCAAGTTGGCCCACGTCACATCCTTACTTTTGGTTTTCTGGTTCTGGTTCTGCGCGATACCGGGGCGTTGAACGGCGTCTTCAAACGCAAGAAGAGAGTCAAGTAGCATTGGCTTCTGTTCGTCGATGATCTGAGCCTCAATGCTGTTGTAGAAGTTCGCCACCTTCTGCAGTGTCACGCCGAAGCGGTAGTACTTCTCGGCTTCTTCGGCCACTTGACGCACTCGAGTCGGCACCCATGCATCGCCAGCTTGGGCTGCTGTCTGCTGCGACGAAAGCTCTGTGAGCTGGCGAACGTCGCGCAGCAGCGTAACGAGGAACTCACTGAAGTTCACGACGAGGTCGCCACTTTGCTTGTCGATCTGCATCAGTCTTCCCCGTAGTCGAAGAGACTGGCCGCCGTTGTTCTCATCGTCTTCATCTAGAGCGCGCAGCATGGAATCCTGCCAGTCGCGCACGCGATCGAGTACGAGCCCGCTCGCCTTAGCCGCTAGCTTGTCACACTGTTGCGATAGCCGTGGAAGAGCTGGCAAGTCAGTCAGAACACCACGCGCTAAGCGCTGCATGTCTGCCACTCGTCGACCCAAAGCATGGGCCCACACAATGACGTTGACGTCGCTGCTCAACGTCTTGCCGACGTGCATGCCGCTCTTCTTATCTCTCGATCCGGCACTACTCGAGCCAAGGTTTTGCTTCCGCGTCTCGAAGTCGCTGTCCAGCTGATCAACGTGCGCCAACAGTTGTGCGAGCAAGGCATCGCGTTCACCAGCAAGCGCTTGGGCCAGTGTTGGTCGTTGCAGGAGATGCTGGTAGCGCTGCAGCAAGCGGGCAGCTGCACTGGGCTTTGATGTGACCGCGCGGAGTCGTTCACGAAGAACGACTGCAACTTGCGTCTCCATAGGAGCGAGGGAGCGATCGAACTCGCTCAACGCGCGTTGCCACGCAGGTTCTGTGTACGCGTTGTAGTACAACGGACGGAGCTGCTCAAACGGCTTAAAGCACGACTCGGCAAGCTTGTCTTCTTGATTCTTTCCGCCTCGTGATGGCAAAAGAGCGTGAAGTTCCTCGTACGTTGTGCGTACGCGCAATACTTGATCAAAACGAGCGCTTAGTAGCTGAACACGCTGCGCTTGAGGAGACACTGAGCCCTCCCAAGCATGCTCACTGTGTGCCGGCCAAAGCGTCCCCGTCAGGGACTCGATGGTGCTCCGCCACTTCTCGCACAAAGCCACCCCCTGCTGGAGGAGTTGGTGGGCCGCGTGGAATGGCGCTTGCCAGACATTAGCTTCTGTCTCCTTCTCGCCATTCAGCGTCTTAGCTTTAGCTAGCACAAAGGCATTAATGGCGCCCGTGACAAGACCAAGCAGGTGATCCATTCGTCTCTGCGGGTACACCTGGTCCCGCGCGAGATCGAGCCGCCACAGATCATCCGCAACGTTCAAGACATCATCCAGCAAGTCCGTCATCTCGTCGAAGCTGAGGTTCCCCAGCGGGTCAGTGAAGCGTTGGTGCACCGTGTCAAAGGCGGCGCTAAACTTCTTTGCTCGTCTCGCCTGCCTCGAGTCCGTCTGCATCACCTCCCAATAAGCGAACTCGTCGCTCATAGTGGCAATACTCATGAGTCCATCATCCCCGCCATCACTTGGCGATGCTTTCGCTTGCTTGGAGTCGCTGCTTCCTCCCTGGATCAAGGCCGTCCCGGCCAGGCCAGCGTCTAGCTCCAGTAGCACGTCCTTGAGCTTCTGCGACAACTGACTCGCGCGCGCGTCGTCACGCAGCAACAACGGCGCGTACACTTGGTGCACAGTCTGGTAGAGGCTCTGCAGCGGCGTTTGCAACGCCGACGTCAGCTGCACGCTCGTGCTCATGTTGTCCGGAGTTAGCGGCACCGCCTTCTGCAGCTTGAGGAACGCCGCCGTCTCATCGTTGTTCCCACCGTCCTCATCTTGCAGCGAGTTGGTGAGGCGGATCTCTTCGCTGCCGCTGGCCAGCCGCGCGTGCAGCACGTTGCACTGCAGCTCGTCCAGGAACTGCGTCAGCGCCTGCTGCGAGGCTTTATCCTCGCTCAGCCGCGCGTTGCGGGGCGCCCAGAGGCCGCGCAGCAGCCCAGCCAGGTAGCCGCGCCTGGCGTCGCCGACGTCCGGGTCCATTCAGCTACTGGGACGCGGTAAGATCTTAACTGGATGAGGCGAGAGACGAAGTGAGCTACATGTACGAGGAGGCGCAAGCTTTGGATCGCAAAGTCAGCCTCTTCAACTTGGTGTAAGTCACACATTGCAACTTCAACTATGCGTTCTGACAGGGTGTCGCTTCGGTATTTAGGATGGGAGTTTTTTTAGCTGGGGTTATTTAGGTCTTGGAGCAACTGACAGACGCTGCGATATCGAGGCAGCATAATGCTAACGAGGGACTTTGCCGAGAGGTCTTGGTCGGAGGATGAGTACTCTAGCGATGAAGGCGATCTCGTGGACATTTTGGAGAGTTACACAGATAGGTTAGGAGCGTTATGTGGCGGCTTGGAGGAGGATGACGAAGAGTCCAGCGATGAGGTCGCTGTTGATGTCGGGGATGATACGATCGCGTCGTTGGAAGAAATGACAGGCGAATGCGCGGCTTTGCTTGCGTGTCTTGAGGCTGAGGGGTATAGGTAAGGGTGAAGCTATTGAGGCGTTCAAACTAACCCTAGCTAATTCACTCTCTCCAAATTGCTTTATAGCTTCGATGGAGCTGATGACAGAGATTTTGAGACGCCTCAAGAGGTGAATATTGTCAATAGTGTAAGTGTGGAAGAGGAGGCGGAGGGATGCCAGCCTGAAGAACTTGCTCGCGAACTTGATAGCTTTGCGGACGAGTTGAATGAGTTTTTATCCAAACTTGGAGATACCAGTCCATGCTCAGTGGATAATTCAGCGTTAAAGCATGATGGATCGGGTCACAGCAGCCACTGCCACAACAAAACTGAAGCTGTGGTGGATATTGCTGTGGTTGCTGGCAGCGACGGTGATGAAGCTAAGATTAAACACAACAATCATGCACAGCCACCTCCCCAGGAGGTTTTCAGCCAGCGAACTAAGACCGCCATAGCCCAGCACGTGAAACGGTTAGCGCTTCGTAAGCAGCGGCCAAACAGCAGCGGGAAACAAGCAATTCTGGATTTCACTCATGACTTGCGGGCTGGCGCTAAACTAGAACGTGCTGCCGGCGCTCGAGTCGTTTGGTCAAAATTCCAGAGCTCGAGCTTTCAGCAGCATATTACGCGTCAAAACTTCGCGAGGCGGAGAGTTAAACAGAATCAAGAGGCCCAGCGCCTCGTTGAATCGACACGCTTGCGAGGAGCAATCGAGATCCCGCACCGCCGCCCAACGAAATCCGAAAAACGGGAATCTGGAACGCAAGCAACGTACCTGAAGCAGTTTAAGCCAACTTCAGCGCCTGCAAGTGAGTTCGATCCACGTTACCTGTGTGCTGTATTCCTCTACGGCCTTCGTCGCCTTGGAACTACCTTTATTACGTTTAGCTCGCTCGCACAACTAGAGCAGCGTGTACGAGCAAGATTTGGAATTCACGAAGTTGTCAGCATTTATCGTGAAGTGACCGAGCTAGTGGTACCTGAACGCGCTATAGGCTATCACTCCAGCAAAAGGCACCGCCTGAAGCGCCTCCAGCGAATTTCAAGCCTCGAACGCGTGAGCGATGGAGACACGCTTTGCGTAACCCAGAATGCCTATGACGATATGACTATCCTGTGCGACTGGATGAAACAGCGTCAGCGAGTAGTATACGACTTTCAGCACCTAGCACCTCAGTCATCTTCTATCGTATCTGCTGTCTCTTTTGATGAAGTCACGCCACCGAAGCCAAAGGCAAGCGTGAATGCTGCAGCCAAACCACAGCTTTGGGATTCAAATGGCCGAAGTATCGGCGTTAAGACACGTGAAGCAATTTAGTGATAGAGCAAAAGACAAGGCTCGAAGTGACCCAAAGTCAAACAAACATTCGATTGTCGAAAACTTAGACGATTAAGTGCACGAACGGTGGCATGAGACGCAATCCGCAGCCTTCAACCGGATACTTCTTGGATCTCCCCAATATGCGCGTGTTAGAAGAATTCACGAGACAGCTAGACGACTTCATCGGCGTCAATGCGGTTGCTTGATCGACACCTACGAAGCAGGCGCAGCACCCACTCCTGCTCCTCCCGCAGGGGCGAGCGCCGACACAGCTGCCGGAAGTGCCGCACCCAGCAGACCTGTCGCATGACTGGCCAACCCACTCACGTCACCGCTCGCCGCCGACGTGATGAGACCCGCAGCGTTGGAGAGAACCGCCGGGTTCGAGACGAGACCCGACAGCAAACCGAAGAGGTCCTCCGTCGACATGGCGGCGACGGCAGGATCCACCGAGCTCGGGTTCTTGGACAACAACTCCTTGATGTTCTTGGCGAGCTGCATGCGCTCGTCCGGGGTGGTGACGCTCGGTTGGTTGGCCGCCGTGACAAACGACACGAAGTAGACCAGCGCAAGCGCGATCGCAACAATGGGCATCTTCATGGTGACCGGGAGGGAGAAGCGGGAACTGGGTCGGCTTGAGTGGTTCGAGTCCAAATGAACAATGACAGCGGTCTGAGTGTGCAGATACTAACGGGATTGAGGAAAACACATAACCTAGAAATCTCGAGTTCAAGTACGCCAGCCCCCCCACAGCCCCCTCCCAGGACAACGTTCCATTGCTGGGAAAGGTTTCGATTCTATTGGATTAAGGATACCGCATGCTTGGGGTAGTGAAGTGCTGGGATCGTCATTCGCCGATGAATGAATACTTTCCAGCATTGGACCAGCAGTGACGTATTCTTACCGACGCCATTTAGATCGTTACAAAACAAGGCAGTAGGAACAACGACACATTGCAATTCATTCAAAACTTCGTCAGAAACGCTCGACGAGATTGTTACGTCACTAAGCTACGCGGTCGCTCCTTTTCGACTTGCCAACCGCCAGCGCAAAGGCATCCGAAACTTGCCATCTTGGAGAACCGAGGACTAATAGTGTCGGTAGCGGTACCCGTACCCGCCGTAGCCGTAGTTCGGGTAGCCACCATATCCGTAGTTCGGATAGCCATAACCATAGTGCGGGTAGCCGTAGCCGTAGTGCGGGTAGCCGTAGCCATAGCCGTAGCCACCGTAGCCTCGGTAGTAGTCTTCCTTATCATTCGGCGCCGCACCTTCGGGTGGTCCTTGCGCCGGCGCAGCCTCGGGATTGGCAGCAGGGTCATTTTCAGCCGCAGTGGCGAACGCCGTCGCGGATGCCAGCGCAGCAACAATCGCGAAGATCTTCATCTCGATTGAGGTCTGCTTGCGGAAGCTTGACTTGACTTGACTTGCACGGGACGCCCAATTGCCGAATGAGCACATTGATGAGCAGGAAGCATTTCTGGGAAAGGAAAGGTTATCGGGTGACACAGTTAATGGTCGCAAGCCTTTAGCCTTCTCCAAGTGCAACAACAGCGGTAACTTACTGTGGTCCGAAGTAATTTATTCGCGTGGATTCGTTCGCGCACCTTCGAGCAACACCGCCCCTTAACCTGTCTCGCACCTAAGCGGAGGATACCACGTCATGTAATTTATTAACTTTACCAAGTATTAAGGTTTAGAAGCAATTTGTATCAACTTTACCGAGTATTAAGTTTTAGAAGAAGGACTGTATTTTTGTTTCTTGTTCAGTTTAATTAGTGCATTTTTCATAATATAAATTATCAGTTGGGAAATTGACCCCAGAGAATAAGTATTCGCCTAAAGACTTCCTACAAAATCCAGAACTTCCCGTGTAAACACCGCATTAGTGTCAATCGAGCGAGTTTGGCAAGATTCTACACTAGTGCTATCTCAGTCGACTACGTCATTAATCCCGTGTTGCGTCTTAGCGTTGGAAACGCGAACATTGATTGACAAATGATTAAGGTGAACGCATATCATCGGTTTGGGCTCCGATCTTCGTGGTGAACTGCGCAAGCAAGCCCTTTAGACTTCGGCTTCAGCGCGAACACGGAAGCTGGGACAACTCCATCAGCACAACAAACACGGTAGCTTGATCGACGCCTACGAAGCAGGCGCAGCACCCACTCCTGCTCCTCCCGCAGGGGCGAGCGCCGACACAGCCGCCGGAAGTGCCGCACCCAGCAGACCTGTCGCATGACTGGCCAACCCACTCACGTCACCGCTCGCCGCCGACGTGATGAGACCCGCAGCGTTGGAGAGAACCGCCGGGTTCGAGACGAGACCCGACAGCAAACCGAAGAGGTCCTCCGTCGACATGGCGGCGACGGCAGGATCCACCGAGCTCGGGTTCTTGGACAACAACTCCTTGATGTTCTTGGCGAGCTGCATGCGCTCGTCCGGGGTGGTGACGCTCGGTTGGTTGGCCGCCGTGACAAACGACACGAAGTAGACCAGCGCAAGCGCGATCGCAACAATGGGCATCTTCATGGTGACCGGGAGGGAGAAGCGGGAACTGGGTCGGCTTGAGTGGTTCGAGTCCAAATGAACAATGACAGCGGTCTGAGTGTGCCTGTGCTAACGGGATTGAGGAAAACACGAAAAATCTCCGGAAGTATTCACGAGGATAAACCCTAACTGCCAAGTTCAAATGCGTAAGACCCCACAATCTGCCTACCGCCTCATGCTTTAAAAAAACAATTTGCTGCACGTGATACATTTGAAGGTACAAAGCCTCTTCATTTTCCAGTCAAACGAAAAAGTTTTCGATTTCAATGTTAGGATAAACGCAACTTGATCTCTGTGGTGAAAGTGCACACAGAACACCACACGTGTCGGATGCCAACCGGTTAAAGGCGTTTCCCCTGCTTACGACGACGGCGACGTAGCACCAGACGCAAAGGCCGGCGGAGAGTTATCCGCAGCAGAGCCCATCGCGGTACCAGACATGGGAATCTGCCGCATCGTCGGTCTGTTCACGTTGAATCGAGTCGCCACTGGGGTAGGCGGCGCCATGACCGCAGGAATCGCCGCAGTGGCAGCACCAACCGCGTAGCCTGTCGCCGCCGCGGGATTGCGTTGAACGGCCGATAGGATGGAATTGATAACGTTGGAGATCACCGCCGGGTTCGTCGCGACATTCGCCGTCGTGCCGCTGGTGTTGCCGTTGTCCGGCTCGAGTTGCTCGAGTTGCTCGAGCACGAAGTTAGCCGCGGCCGGGTCCACCTCCTCCGGGTGCGTAGCCAGCTTCTCCTTGATGATCTTGACGAGCTGCACGCGGTCGCTCTTCGACAAGAGGATGTTGCTCTTGTTCACGATCACGTTGTTGTTCTTGGCGTCGAACGTGTTGGTGATGACTCCGACAGGCACGGACACCAACGTACCGCGAAGCCCGGGGGTCGTAACCTGGTCTGAGGTCATCCCAGCGTCCATGGTGGCGTGTTCATCAGTAGCCGTCGCGAACGACACGAGGCAGACCAGCGCAGCAACGATCGCAGCAATCTTCATGGTAGTTGTAGTCTTGCAACAGATAGGCCGACTTAAGTGGTTGGAGTCCAATTGAACAATGCCGCCGACGTACCTGAAACAGAACAGCGTATGAATCCAAGAAAGCACGAAGAAGTACGTACACACACATTAGCATCGAAATCTCCAACAAACTCTCCAAGATCAAAACCCGGAAATTCTGGTGAAAAGTGACCTCTCCATTTAACAAGAACACGAATCCAATTCACCCACGTGTATGAGTTGATCCTTAGACACTCTGCACACTGTGGAGCTTGAGTTCGATTCCATCGTCGTCAGCGGCGTCACTGGCATCAACGACATCGGGGGACTTTTCCTCAGGTGTGGTGGCGGAAGGCGAGTCACCCAACGGAGAACTGTGCAGGGCATTGGATCTGGGGGTGAACTCGAATGTCGTCTCCTTGGAGCCGTCCTCCTGCGTTTTCTCTTCCGTCGGCAACTTGCCCTTCAGGTACATGTAGTCGTTGTACGCGTTACGGTACTTGCGGTGGATGATGAGGATCCCCATCATCAGAAGCAGAACCACAAAGCCAATCACGACAATCGCCACGTAGACCGAGTAGAGAGCCTTCGTGTCGAGAACCACGGCGCTTTCCGTGCACGTCGAGATAGAGTCCGTACTCGCCGATTCAGAGCCACCGTAACACGCCAGCTTGCGGGAATACGAAACCAATTGCTCACCGCCGTTGCAAGTCGACCGAAGCTCGTTGAAGTAGTCGTCGTCACACACAGGGCAGGCGTACGCAGTCTTCCAGACGATGTCCCAGTTGCACCTGTCATCGTCTTGAGATGCTGACGCTGGTTTGCTTGTGGTTCCTAAATAAAAAAATGTAAAGCAAAACCGGTATCAGTATTGTGTTTTCAATTCGTGCAATACATGCAATCGTCTCTTACCGCTGTTGAGGTCACACTCAAAGTTGAACGTGGTGGAATATGTTTTGCCATTGACACACGGCGAGCCATTCGTAAAGGAGACCTTCACACCTGCACCGGATTCCAGCGGTAAGATGTCCATGTGGCTACCACCGTTCACGAGACTCCATTGCTGCATTACAACCAAAAGTCAAAGAAAGGTTAGTGATGAGCGCAACATTCGAAGGATGAATGCATAGCTTACCGCTGGGGCTGAGCACATGACATTGCCGTACACGCCACTGTTCTGCTGGAAGTAGTTGCCAGCTTCGCGTGGGTTCATCATGCTGGCGAACACCACGTATGCAATCTCCGAGGTGGTATCCACCTCCTGGTCCACAACCTGCCCCGGCACCTGCTGCATCCAGCTACTTCCAAGAGGACGGAAGAGACCCGAAAACCAGTAGTTTTGCTTGTCAGCTTGGAAGGCCAGCGAAGACTCGACGGGCTTCGTGGACTGCAGGCTCGTCGAGTTTCCATACACCGTGTCGTCCAGAATCCAGCTCTCGTTACCCCAGACAAGCGCCTCCAAGAGCGATAAGTTGTAAGTCACTTGCAGACCACCAAGCGCTGAAGTTACTTCGGCAGTAGACGACGACGAAGACGGCGACAACGTCACCGTGTCCGAAGTCGCACTAGCATTGAGCGTAAGGGCCTGAGGAGCTGAACAAGCCACAGCACCGGGGCTGCTGTACGTGTTTTCACCACACGGAGTGCACTTCGCAGCGCCTTCCTTCGAGTACGTGTTCGCGGGGCACAATCCGCATGCCACGATTCCAGTCGAATCCCCTACTTCAGCAAACGAACCGGCAGGACAAATGCGGCAGCCGTACATTTGCGTGTCGTCGTTTGGGGTGACGGGCTCATACCCTGAAGGGCACTTATCGCAGTTAATGCCGGCACCTTCTTGGGTGCCCATGAATCCAACGTACGTCAACTTGGCTTCGATAGCACGCTTGGCCTCAATACTGGTCGCGCGCACCACGAAAGCGAATTCCTTGACAGTTGCAGTCGAAACGTTGATAGACACAAGCTCACTGAACGTGCCGTTCTCACCACCATGAAGCAGGTGAACAACGCTCTTGTCCTCGCCGGCCGCACTGCTGTCGTCGTCACTGCTGCTCGGCGAACTTGAAATCTCTAGCGCCTTTTTAGTTTTCTTATTGCTCTCGCCAGCATCTCGGATTTCCAGCTCAACCCAAGCTCGAGCGCCTTCGTTTTCGAACGTGGGGACTCCGCTCAACTTGTACGTGATGTTCAGCGAGCCCGAGTGCGCAAACGGCACGTGGAAAGTCAACGGTGAACGGCTCGGTCGGCTCCAGCCGCTAGAATCTTGGTCCTTGCTGGTGTGCTGGGAAAACAATATCCCGGTCTTCGTGAGCTTCCAACCAACGTGCTCCGCTGTCTCTGCATCAAAAATCTGCGGCCAGTTACTCCACGCGTCGGGTGTTCCTGCTCCGTACTCCAGCGCGTTCACCACCACCGTGCCAGCAGGACAGGCCTTACACGTGCCCGAGGCGGTCAATGCCTGACCGGTACCGCAGGCCTCGCATCCGTTCCCTTCCGTCAGCTCGTAGCCGCGTGCGCAGCTCGCACACTCAACGCCCTTCTGCGGGGCGGGGAGTTGGATGCTTCCCTGCAATCTCGTGTCACACGTCTGCGGCTCACTCCACGAGTACGTGACATCGCGAGCGCCGTTCTTACAGGCAGTGTACGTCTCCTCCAGATCGTCCATCGAGCAGGCACGCTGCTCGACGCACGACGAGATGCCGATCGAGCCCTTCGGCGCGTACGTGTCGGGCGGACACGAGTAGCACGTGAAGTCGAGCTCGCTGTTGGACTTGGCGTCCGCGTACTCGTTCGGTCCGCAGAAGGCGCACAGCGAGCCGCCGCTGTTGGTCATATCTCCTCCGCACGTGTGGCAGTGCAGGTCGGACCAGGCCGTGCCCACCACCTCGATCACCTTCAAGTAGGCTTTGTCCTCCCCGGCGTCGCCCGCGTAGTCCTTCATGTAGTTCCACGCCAGCGTGTGCGCGCCGGCCGAGACCTGCACGACGGCCTCCTTCCAGCCGTCCGACTGCGACACCAGCTTGGCGCCTTCGTCATCGTCGATCTGGAACATGAGTCCGTCGTAGGGCTGTTCAGCGTCCACCCGGTACTTGTAGGTGACCGACCCGTCCCGAACGAAGGTGGCGCTGACCCGCAGCGTGGAATAAAGTCTCGAGCCTTCGAAGTTCTGCATCACGCCCGAGTTCTCGCCCGACGAGATGTAGGACCCGTCGGCGGACGGTACCCACGGGTTGCAGTTGTGCTGCCACTGACCCGTGTACATGTTCTGGGTCATGCAGTCGGTTTGCAAGTCGGCGGAAAGCGGGGAATTCCACGCATTGGTGCGCTGCGAGAAGAGTTTACCCCCTCCCAGCGAGTACTTGCCCTGCGGACAGCGCTCGCAGCCCGATACAGGCACATCACCGGAAAAACTGTAGCCATGAATGTAGGGATAAGGAAACTGGGTGTAGCCATGATGGTAGGGTGGGTAGATATACTAGGAACGTACTTGGCGCCGAGGTAGTAGCCTTTATCGCACTGCACGTCGCAACGGAGACCGTGCACTGGAGCTGTGAGCCATAACACACATAAAACCCAAGTATACGTGGGTACACATGTCAGTCACCCAAGATGAATAAAACCCACAATGGTTTTTTTTCGCAGTTTGCTTACGTTTCGCGAGCACCTGGTTCGTGCTGTTTGCTAAACACGTGCCCTCTGCCTTCAGGTAGTAGAAGAGCGTGCGCTCGTCGTCCACGCAGTCGCTGAAGCCATAATGGAACTTGGGCCCGGCCGCCAGCGTTGAGCCCGCCGCTGAGGCCGCCGCCAGGAGCCAAACCGCCGCCCGCATCGCCCGCCACGAGAGACTCGCGCTTCGATCTTGAGATGTGGGGACTGACACGCGTGATAGCGCCGGATGTACCCAACCTTTACACCAAAAACACGCTGAATAATCAGGAGCTCGCTTAAGTGCGAAGGTAGCCATGATGACCAAAAAAGGTAAGTTGAAGTGGAAGAATGGGGTCACCCCGGTATTGGGAATTGGGATTTAAACGAGCACGTTATGACACGTTGGCGCTCCTTGCACTAGCTATTGTAGTGCGAGAGATGGAATGACCGTGGGTCTAGTGGTGACCGCCGTGGCCGTAGCCGTAGCCGTAGTTGCCTCCATGGTAGCCGCCGTAGTTGCCGCCGTAGCCTCGGTAGTTCCCACGGTAGCCGTAGCGGTAGTCCTCACCAACGTCGGGAATGGACTCGGGAGCGACGTTGTCGGCGAGAGGTTCCTCAGCTGCGACGAGAGCAGCCACGTAGACCAGCGCAGCGATGATAGCGAAGGTGGTCTTCATTGCGAGAGTCGGCGTTCGGTTCAGAGGGTGGCTTGAGAGGAAGGCGGTCGATTGAACAGTGAGCGAACTCGTGAGACTAACGGCGGTGGCACCAACAGCAACCGAGAGCTTTTCGGCGAGAGGGCTAACGGCGTGATAGTTTTTGACCATTAGCTGTGTCATCCACCAAGCTCTTCCTTTTCCAGAAATGCTCGGGCCCTTGATCCGCTCATTCGGCAATTGGACGTCGCGCGCGCAAGTCAAGGCAAGTCAAGTCAAGCTTCCGCAAGCAGACCTCAATCGAGATGAAGTTCTTCGCGATTATTGCTGCGCTGGCATCCGTGACGGCGCTCGCCACTGCGGCTGAAAATGACCCTGCTGCCAATCCCGAGGCTGCGCCGGCGCAAGGACCTCCTGAAGGCGCGGCGCCGGAGGACTACTACCGCGGGTATGGTGGCTACCGCTACGGCTACGGCTACCCGCACTATGGCTACGGCGGCTACCCGCACTACGGCTACGGCGGCTACCCGAACTATGGCTACGGTGGGTATGGGTACCGCTACCGACACTATTAGCCTTTGGTTCTCCAAGATGGCAAGTTTCGGATGCCTTTGCGCTAGCGGTTGAGAAGGACAAACCGCGCAGCTTAGTGACGTGACATCTCGTCGAATGTTTCTGGCGAAGTTTTGAATGAATAGCAAAGTCGATGTGATTCTAATGCTTTTCAGTGTTTTTCTTGATCTACGACGAAACGGGGGATTGGTGATCAACAGATACTATTCCTTCTTTTGCTATTGATCCGTGGAGCAGAGCAGAGCGACACCACGCAGCGTCCAATGCAACGGCCGATGGTCTCTCGAAGCAAGTGGTACAGAGAAAATGTAATGCTTGTCCGTCCGCCTGGCATAGCGATAAACTGGGGCTTCGTAGGCTCCGTAGGGCCCATGGTCCTGAGCAGCTCGGGTTTTCTTGTGCGCCTTGGTAGCGGCCGTGACGTAGATGGTAGGGAGTGGAGCGAACAACCGCTTGGGCTCCTGCTCCACCAACGTCCCGTCTGGGCGATTCCAGGCCGCGCCGTCCAGCATCAAGCCATGAACCAAGACACCTTCGCGAGGCGGCTGCTTGATCTGCTCCAGCCGCTCATAATCCGTCACCTCGCTGTAGTAGACCACGTCGTCCAACGCCCAGCGCTCACTCGCATGCGCTCGAGTTGACTCCTGGGCCACCGCCGTCAAAAATCCCTGCGGGTTTGAAAACCCCGCCAGCCAAAAGCTCGGTGGCCGACCGCGATCCAGCCACACGCGTAGCTGCGTCACTCGATCAATGAGACCTGAGACCCACAGCCCCAGTGTTCCTGCCAGCCACGCTTGCTCGTTGGCCACCCACGACGGAGGCACCTTGCCATCAAACAGTGCTTGGCTGGTCTCACGCAGCGACGCTGTAAGAAGCACCTCGCCAGCCAACGCACGCTGGGTCTTTATTAGAGAAGCGCGGACAAACTTCAGGACGTGTCGTAGCGCTCGAGCTTCCTGACACAAGAAGAGGTTCAGTGGGAGTTCCAGGCCACCTCCAAGAACCTTTGAGCGCAGAGCCTGTGCCAGCGATTCCTCGCTCAAAGCCTCTTCTCCTCCTTGTGGAAGAGCTGAGAGCAGCTCACGGATCTTGTGCTGGATCATGTCTTCTCGAGTCTCCACCACGCCCGGTTTACTGGCAGCAGTAGAGCTCCCGGAATTACTTTCAGCGTCGGCAGGTTGCGTGTCGACAATCGTTCCAAGCAGTGCTGAGACTTCCTTGACGCGATACGTAAGATCGGCGTTCGGGTGCAATCCGAATACTTCTGGTGAGTCTACGCTCGGGAACCCAGCAATGAACCGATGGTACTCTTCGATCTCCGCCATGGAGGAATCCGGCAGACAGTAGTTGAACAATTGGCCTGAAGAAGACACGGTGCCCGTTCCTGTGGAGAGCTTCGCCTCCGGGTTAAAGGAGAACGAGTTCCCGAGCAGCGTTGGATTGAACCACGCGTCGCAGTAGGCACGGAAGAGTCTTCGGTCCAGCTCGTCCGTGATCCGACCACCATAATGCACTTCAGCCACCATATACTGCACTGTCGGCCACGAAGGCGTTGGTGATGTGTACAAATGGCGCTCCAAGAAACTCAACGAAGCGCCCATATCCCCAGCGTTGAATTCGTACGGCACACTGAACCCGAGCGACCCGAACTTGCGGCGCTCGACCACCACGGCATGCAAGAAACACACAGCAAACAGAAGAGTGCGCCACGACGGACTCTCGAGTCGATCCAGTTTGTCCTGATCCACCAAAACCGTAAAACTTCGTAACAAGCCTGCGCGGAGTCCAGCGGGTGGTTCGTTCGTCACTTTCGTGCTCCTATGCAGCAATGCAATCGGGAAATCCGGATGCGGCTCCGAAGTTAGGAACAACCGGAACTCCGGAGCACGTGCAGGAGCTGCAGCATTGCTACTGTTGCCTGCGTTTCCTCCATTCGCAGCTGTGAGCGCTTCACACAGTGAATCCATGTAGTTTAGGCCTAGATGGCAGTTCTGCAGCAACACCCACGATCCATTCAACATTGCGGAGGCCACAGTACGAGCTGCCACAGCCTCCTGACCCTCGCCCATGGAAATGGTGGTGACACTTTGACGCTTTCTCCGTGCTAGCTGCTCAATAGACTCTGTTGGGTCAGCTCCAGGGGACAGCAAGTACAATACAGGGGTTTCAGCTCGCATCTCCTGGTACACGCTTTCCACTGTATCCGTAATGGGCTCAGCATAGTGAGGTCCTAGGGCAGGAACCCTCGACAGACTCACGCCAACGCTGCCTTCGATGAACTCGATAGCGCGAATAAAGTCAAGAACCGCAGGAATTGTTCGGTCTTCACGCAATGAGCGAACAAGTAGAAGCCGATGGAAGTGGAGGTTGGCTGTGATAGCTCGAGGGTCGAAAAGTAGTCCTTCGTAGTCCGGCACCGCTAGCCGCTCAGGCTCGTTATCCTCGAACCACTTGCGCCACGCACTTTCACTGCGCTCGAGATCACCGAGCAGGTTGCGAAAATGTGGTTTTTCACTCGCGAGCTGCACGGCGTTCAGCCATGCACCAGTTGACATCCATACAAATGGTTTAGGTTGGTCACTCGACAACTTTCGCGATGCTCCAGCCTTGAGGAAGAGCGTCACGTCAGCTGGTGTTACGCAGTCTGCAGCGACGAGAATCTTCAACGCGATCATAAGCAGAAAGCTGAGGCGATGGCGATCGTACAGCCCGCGGTTGACATAGCGGAAGACAATGTACGTGAGAGTCTCCAGAATGTACGTAACACGCTTCGAGGCGAGAGCGGAGCGTTCCGCTTCCTCAATGGCACGGACAAATAGCTGGAGGAATTGATCTAGTGACGTCTGGTACATGGCGTTTACCGTTGCAAAGTCAACAATGCCGAAGTAGAGCACAGACCCACGCGCGGCGACTGGGCGGTAGTGTTCACGCTTCTCGTCGATGCCTCGCTTCACCTCCTCAGCTGCGAGGATTTTGTCGTTGACTTCTGTCGCTTTCGCCTTCGTGTTCGCCAGGACAGATACCAGCTCAACATCGTCCAGCAGGTTGGCTTTGCTCGCTGAAAGCCGCTCAAGCAACAACGCATCAAGCGCCACAAGAGCCTTCGCGTTTGCATTTAGCTCGAACTGCACACGCTCGAGCTGCTCTTCAAGCGACCGCTGCTCCTGGCGGATAACCTGAGCTAGTAGCTGTTCCTCCAGACCTTTCTGGGTCACTGTGAAATCTACAACTAGCGTTCGAGCCTGCAGTTCTGGAGAGAAGTGCGGATTCGGAACTCGAGTCGTCAGGTACAAGGCAAAGTCTTCCTGGTACTCGCACAATCGATCCATGATCTTGACAAACTTTCCCTTGGCGCGAGCGACAAAGTTTTTATCGAGAACGTTCGCCATCATTGGATCGGGATCAGCACCATCCACACCGTCTAGTACCAGTGCTTTGCCCTCGCCGACGCAGTGCTCAAGAATTTCACGTAGTTTCGGGCTGCTTACCGAAACAACCCCCATGGAAGACAAGCGTTCGGCCTCTCGATGTAAGACCCACGCCAGTGCTTGACCTTGTGGGTCAATTAGCAACGGGAAACGAGGAGCGCGCGCCACCAACAATCCATTCTGGATCGAGAGCGGGTCCGACGGTAAGCCTTGCATCTTCCAGTCACTGACAGTACCAGCATCTGCGAGAAATTCTTCCAGAGCCAAGCCACTCGTCAGAGGAATCGTGAACACGGGTTTCGCTTGGCTAGCATTATTGCTGCCTGGGCCTCCTGGTGCTGAGGGAGTTGGTATGACTCCTAGTTCGTACGGAAGGCGCTCACGCAGCAGTAAGTCTCGATACTCTCGGTTGAACGGTCCGCAATAGCAGAGAAAGGCTGCGGCTAGTGCACAGTCCCCTACTAGATGTTGCTTCCGCTCCACAAAGCGGTTCGAGTCTTCCGTCCAACGCACCTTCTCGCCGCCAAGTCCTCCGATTAGTGCCGTAGCTTGCTCCATCTTGCGTTTGGTAGCTTGAGCGAAGGCTTCCACTCGAGCCTTTTCAGCCATTTGCGTCTGGAAGTCCTCCTGCAGTCGAGTTAGCACATTCTGGCACTTTTGTAGTTTGTCTTCGGAGCTCTGAAGTCTCGCTTGGGCAGCTTCAAATTTTCCCTCGGCAATGCGCAGCGCTTCCAGCTTGGGTTTGACCACTTTTGACGCCTCGTGATACATGCTCATGGCTTTGACCCAGCAGAACAATCCCTCTGCAGCTTTTGACGCATTCTTCGCCACTGGGGCACTAAACCCTGCAAGCTCCATGTATGGAGCCATGAGCTCCAGCGTTTCATCGTTCATTTGGTCCTTCTGGTGCTTCGAGAAGTAGAAAATATTCTGCAAGAACCGCGTGTCAGCAAGCATGCCGGACTTGGCGATCTGGAACGAGTCCAGCAGGAAGTCACACGTGTGTTTCTCCTTCCCAACGCCTAGCGTCACCGGCGCGCGTTCGACCTTGAGCAACGGCGCCATCTGCAGGATAGCCACACAGTCGAAGATAAGCTTAATGATATCGCCTGGCTTCGCTAACTTCTTGAGTTCATTCAGGTCGTTCGGACGAATGCTGCTCGCGGCTCGCTCCGCCTCATCGAGGAAGGGCTGAGCTCGCTTGAGGTCCTCCTCAGCAGCTTCTTTCTCCGCCAAAATAATCGCTGCATCGGCCAAGCACTGCTCACGGATCTGCTGTACAATGTCGTTCTCCTTTTTCGCCTCGAGAGATTTCACCTGCAGCGTCTCCAACATTTTGTTAGCCGCTGCTTCCGCTACCACCAACTTCGCTTCCTCCTCCTTGAGCACCACTTTCATTTTCTCCACATCCTGCGCACCCTGACCTAGTTTGTGAAGTCCCAAGTTCACTGCGCCTTCTTGATGCCGCACTTCACTAAGCTTTTCTGCGTACAGCTCTTTGTACGTCGTCAGAAAACTGAGAAAGCTGCGCGGTGTTTGTACAACTCGTCGTCGGCGTCGTGTGAAGTACTCTCCACTAACCTTCTCCACAGCTTGGTGCATTCTCCCCATTTGAACCACCAGCGCTTCCTTGGTAGCCGGAGGGGTCTCTAGCCCAAACTTATCGAGGTATCCTTGACTCACAGCAGTCAGCGCTTCCTCAGGCCACGGCAGGAACCAATCAATCGTACAGCCATTGACGAGATGCGGGAATTCACGACAGCGATCCGCAAAGCGTGAACTCACAGGTGATAGACACAAAACTACGTGAAGATTCCGACGGACACGGTCGTGGAAGAATCGGGTGAGGTTGGGCAGCGTGTCAGCGCGGTCGGGACATTCACGCTGCATGGCACCTCGTAACTCGCTCGCCATCGCAACCAATTCGTCGCGCGGAAACAAACCCGGCACTTCACCCGTGGCTAGAAGAGCGTTAACCTGCTCCAAGAACGAGTCGTCCTTGATATCGGCTTCAGTGAGTAGGAAAACCACCCCTTTTCCAACTTGACCCGCAGTCTTGCACAGCCCACGCAAGTCGTCGAGGAACGCCGAGAGTGTGTACGCTTTCGTGACTGATAGTTGACAAAGCTCGTGACCGCTAAGAGCAGCAGCGAGTCGTGCCAATGACTGCTTGCCCGATCCGCCAACACCAACCAGCATCATGTTGCTTTGGGCGAGACCAAGCACACGAGTTATCCGAGCCAGGTGGAACAGCGCTTCCTCGAAGAGGATAAGAGGAGGCAGCGCACGTCCAGGATTCTCGCGGTTGAACTGCGCCAAAAGTTGCTCCACTCTGGTTCGTAGAGAGCTTACGCTAGCCACGGGCTCATAGTTGCGAGGCAGGTCCCCCACGGGCTCACCGAACTCGTCTAAAGGCTGGTCTTGGAGGAAGTCCACGAACACCATGGACTGACGTGCGCTCAGAACTGAATGCAATGACTGCTGACGTTGTGGAATATGGTGCTGAGAATGTCCATCAGTACCGGTCGACTTCTCCTTGTTCGCTACGGAGCTGGAGCTACCTGCGTTTCCAGCTAGTTTCGAGACTAATCCTTCACCGACGACAGTGAGTTCGTCTCGAAAACGCTGCTTGTCTTCAAGCGAGACGAGTCTGTCGGCGAATACACGCTCGCTTTCATGTTGCCAAAGTCGAACCAGAGATCGCTCCGAGGCTGTTGCGCTCTCGACGGGGGCTCGCAACAAACCTTGGAAACTGCGACTGAGCTCGCGCAAGCTAAACACGTAGTGGAACTTCTGAGGTGTAGGTGGCATTGAGCGGCGTAGCCATAGCCAGAGCTGCACTGAAGCAGCAGCAAGACGATTAATCAAATCGAACAGATACTTCTTGGGTATAGCGCTCGTTGAACTGCTGCTGTCGATATCAGGAATGAATCGCCAGCGCGTTAGCTGGGCGAAGATGGCCTCAGCGACGTCGGGCGAAGGCGGCAGTAAGTTTAAGGTGAAGAAGTGGCGTTTAAGGCGAGCTGGAGCGTCATTCTTGCCTGCTTGAGGGAGACCCATGGCGGCAAGGAAGCGCAAACCCTCAATAACTTTGATATCACCCCGCTTGTCCTTGTCGAGGAAGCACAATGTCCGAGTTTCAACTAGTTGGCGCACCACTTCGAGCGTGGGTTGGTCTCCCCACTCATTAAGCGCTGGCATCGACAGATCATCCATGAACAGTGTTAGTTGTTGGCCGTTTGACGGACCAAACGTTTTACCACCACGTTTCTCCAGATCGGCTTCGACTGTTGCTTGGAAGGCCCCACCAAGAGTGGCGCCCGAGAAGATCAATGTTTTGGACGCCATACCATCTCCACCGTGACTATTGTTTCCAGATGAACGGTTCTCGAAAAATAATCGTGCAAGGGTAGATTTGCCCGTCCCGGGCTCACCTACAAGCAACACGGGGAGCTGACTGGCATGAAGATGTTCCAACAAATGCAACGCACGGGCGGTGTCTGTTGTGGGAATGATCAATCGGCCCACGTTAACAACGCCACTTGTTCGTGCTAGGAGGTTCTCGCAGCTATCAAGAGCCCATTTTTCCCACTCCAATGTCGACGGGTGCAGGAAGTGATCAAAGATTGTTAGCGGTTGGGCAGGATTTGTGCTTCCTGTTGACGCCTTTTGGTGCCCTTCATTTGAGTCGTGAGCGGTGGGTACAGGGCCTAATGTCGCGGTCAACGGTGGGAATGTCGTCGCAGGGGCCTTTTCAACTAGATAATAGTGCAGCTTGACTCGGTCGTCTAGGTCCAACACGCCACCGACCGCCCAAGCAAGTGAAAAGGCAAACAACCGCTCCAGTTCCAGCTCCAAATCTGCAGAAGAGTTCTCACTCAGCTCGCAGCGCTCCATCAACGATTGTAACAGGTTCAAACAGGACTGAATCAACGCCACTCGGGGCGCGTTCATTACCGGGCGGCATCGCCCGCTAAGAAACTCGAAAAGGTGACCAGAGCCTGTGTTAGGAGCAGTCTCACCTCCACCAACCAGCGTGCGTATACTTCGGGCCAAAGCTGCTCGCTGCGAATCCGGTCGCAGCCGAAGCCACCTTTGCGCCACTGGTTCCCAATCCAGATCTGTATCACTCACGTAAACGATTCCAGCGCGCGACACGGTCGCAGGTGAAGCATTGCGCAGGTCCTCGACCTCGAAAAGCAGCTTACAATTATCCGTCATCGGTAGACGATCACCGTTGGCCAGCGTCAACAGCTTATTGTCATCCAGAACGGTGTTCAGGTTTTCGATCCAAACAGCGTCAACAGGCCCGTCGCAAACCAACCAGGCGACATCTTTACGAGATCGGTCGTTGAACTTGGCCCAAATAGCCGCGAAAACACCATCGACCCATTCTCCAGACAACCGATCGGTCTCGCCGAACAGCTCTTCTGCGCGCACTGCCTTTGGATTCAAACGTACTTGACGGTGCGGCGTACGCGTATGGAATCCCAACGCCGTCTGCAATGTACGCAAAATTTCGGATTTCCCCGAGCCAGCAGGGCCTACAAGCGCGATTCCGTGCCGAACAAGCTGGGTCTCATACAATTGGGTCACCTTCGCGCTCCATGTTGCAGGGGGTGGCCAGCTTTGATTTTTTTGCAGCACATCATCGACAGCGCCTGCAATTTCGTTACTGCTGCTATGCCCCCCGCCATTTCCTGAAGGTACAGGCTCCACACCGGGGAAAATATCGCGCAATAGGGACAAGAAGATCGGTACATCTGCAGCCACCAGCTTGGAGAGGTTCATATCGCGCAGTGTCGTCATCATCAATAATTCCTCACTAGCAAGCAGGTTGTCGCGTTTAGTGGCACCTGCAGAACGCAGAACAGATAATATATTTCGCAGACCGAAGTCGTAGTGACGCTGCTTTGACAGTTGGCCCTCACACACAGCATAAAGCGTCTTGAACTTGCGAGCTAGCTCGGCGAAGGCATCGTAGCCTACAGCGCACAATCGGACTTTCATAATGATTTCACGGTCAGGAACCATCATTGCCACGCCTCGGAACAGCGCCTTGAGGTTCTCTGGTAGCTCTTGCCGTCCTTGGTAGCCTGGATTCATCGTGATGAAGTAAGCCGCGTCCGTATGCAGGCCAATAGGTAGAGGATCACCCGGAAAAGTAAACGTTGGGGCCTGAACACGCTTGGCGTTCGTGATTGCCAGAACCTGCTGAGCCACGACCGAAAGCACCGGGAGCTCAATGCGATTAAATTCATCGAAGCAGCCCCAGAGACCTCCTTGGCAAAGACCCTTGAAGATCTTCGCCATATCCGAGTAGCGCTGTTGATCTGTACAGTTGGTGACGATCACGTACACTCCAAGACTGCGTCCAAGGTCTTTAACAGTCTCAGTCTTGCCCGTACCAGCAGGACCAGCAGGTGCTCCACCTAGATGCATTCCCAGAGCTTGCGATAAGGTGATGTAGGCGCGATCTGTCAGCGGCGTGATCACCAGGCGCTCCTTGCAGCCTAAGTACTCAAAAGCGTACTTGAAGTCCACATCGCAGATGGAGATCAAACACGCATCCGGGCCCACCGAATCGAACGCTCCTTGACCACCAACACGCCAATAGAATCGAGCTTGCTTCAGCCACTCGAAGTCATTGGCGTCCGTAAGTTTCTTCTCCTTGTACAACCGGCAGAGTTCCAGAAAGCAGTCTCGTTGGTGGACTTGGATCGTGATCAGCGTTTCCACTTTAGTGCGCGTAAGCTTCGTGCCCAGATCTGTAAGACACCATGACGACAGCTCAGATAACATAGTACCGTGGTGCTTGGCTGTTTGAGCCATGATGCCCTTGGTGGTGCGGCACCGCTGCAATGCGTCCTGGCATTCTGCTGTCCAGCTCAATTGAATGCCGAGTAATGCAAATTGTGCACAGGTTTTGCTCACAAATTCTCGTAGTGAACCAGAAGAGCATTCAGTTGCAGCTTGGCGACAAAGCGTCTTGAGTGTACGCCGCATCTCCTTCTCAAGCGTCCCCAGCCAGTCTTCAATGTTTCCATCAGGAAGCACAGGCTGCACCAGCGAAATCGTTTCTTCGTCGTTGCCCACTAAAGATTTAATTTCAACGATCTTCCGCTTTGCGTTCGGGTTTGATGCGGCCGCAGCTGCAGATGTTTTGGCTTCCGAGGATGCTGACATCGGCCTTTCGTGCACTACTTGACTAATGCTGTCGAAAATCTTTTCATAGTATTGCTGCACGGCTGCTGGATCAGAACCTCGTGACAATATGAGCAGGAGGAGAGGGTTCGAAACGAAGTAGAACCGCGGGAACTTCTTGCGCTTTTGCTCGAGATATCCTTCCAGCGACTTCTGGCATTTTTCAAGCTCGCTAAATAGAGAGGGGAGTGTGCTTCGTAGTAATTCATTCGAGCAGCAAGCCACAACGAAGCCCACTTCAGAAGCCTTGCTCATGACTTTCAGCCAGTCTTTGTCAATTTTCGCGAACTTCTTGGCCTCGAGTGGCATCTGCTTGGCAATATCGCCACCGGTGAAGACAGACTCGAGCGACATCCATAGAGTCTGGACCTTAGCCCATAGTTCGAGGACGTCCGCTGTGTCCGAGAGCTGGGCAAGCTTGGCCTGTACACGATCCTTGAAGAATACTACGTGCCTCATGCTCAGTATGGCTTGGAGCTGCAGTTGACCTTCCTCAAGGTCCTCGATTATCTGGCCGTAACCTTTGAGCACAGGAACATTCCGCGCTCTCCATTCAGTAAATTCAAAGGCTGTACCAGCCCAACGATCAGTGAGATCGCGCAGCTTGTGTTCAATTTGCAGCTGCTTCTGTGCGCTTTCGCAAACGTACTCAACGTCCTCTTTCCAGGTGAGAAGCTTAGCCTCGAGCACGTCCTGAAATTTGAACGAGTCGTTGTCGTACGGGAGACGTTGGCCGTTGCAGGCCTTGATAATCTCCTCCCAGTGACGAGGCTTGATACTTTCTCTCGTAAGCTCGCGAACGATGGGCAAAACCTCGAGGAACTCGGCAATCACCTTCCGCAAAATACCGTACGCCTCCCACTCACACAAGTTCTTTGGCATCTTTTTACAGCGCTGGTCAAACCCAGCGAAGCAGTCGCTCATACGGTCAACATTCGCCCCAACCTGCACCCACGGGATCCCACGGAACTCGTCCATGGTTTTCTCGACGTCCATGTAGAGACCGTAAAGCTGATCCAGAAGTGCCATCTCTTTGCGAGTACGTACAATCTCTGGGTATTCTGTAGGACGCATCCCGAATAATTCCTCTCCAGCTGAAAACACCTCGAGCTTTCGCTCACGGATCCCAAGTAGGTCCTTGAAGCGCTTAAGGCGTTCAACTGCCTCAGCGGGCTCAAGTCCCGACACCATCGGCCCATTAGCTTCGTAGTCACCACGAAACACTGCCACATCCGCCTGGAAGTCCTTGACGTCTTTGATAAGCTGCTTTTTGAAACCTCCCTGCACTTCCGAGAGGTTATCCGTGACTTCTTCTGCATAGTCGACAAGCTTTCGCCAAGAACCACGCAGCACGCTCTTCTGGTCCATCTCGTCCTTATCCATGTACCCACCGGGGAGGAAATGCTCGAGCATGTCATACATATCCGCGATGGGATTTAGCTCCATCTCGATAGCAGACTCGCGCTCACGAACCTCTTTCAGCACGCCCATGACAAAACGTAGTGCGTCGAGGGATTCCACGCGTGTACTCAGCTTAGATGTCGTCGTACGAATATAATCCGTAAGGTTGAACAGTGCTGTACGGGCTTGCTGATGTACTTTGTCGGAGTACTGAACTTTCCATTGGCGACATTCATTGCGTAGCTGGAGCTTGAGGTTCTTGGTATTCAGAGAGAGCACGGCGATGTTGTGTACAGGTGCAATAAGCGAAATCTCAGCCTCCACGGCCATGAAGTGACGCAGCTCGGTTTCGAAATCCTGGATGAGCGGGTTGCGCTGCATAAATTGGTTGTAACGAAACTCCATGTCTTCCTTCCAAAGCCAGTCGTATTTCTTGAACGCCGAGAGGTATTCATGAACCTGGTTTTTCGTTCCGTGTAGTGCCCCGGTGAGGAGAATAGCCACCTTTATGATCTCAGTGTCGCACCCGAGCCGCTCAAACAAACTTGTCCGTGACGTTTCTGGGAAAACACTTTGTTGTCCCCATTCGTACAGACTCTTTGAACAGCGGAGAACAGCTACAGCAGATCGGTTGATAGCCTTTTGAATATCATCCAGCGACGGACTCAATCTGACCGATGGAACGGAGAGCTGGACGTCAACCTCGAAGAACGGCCGCTCCAAGAAGAGGAAACCCGTTCCAGCTTTCGAGCACACACGCTTCTTGATGGCGTCAAGCGACTGCTTAGTACAGGTGACAAGTGAGCGATAAAAGAGATTCCGATAGAAGTTCCTGAACGTCTCCATCGCCTCCGTATCACACGGAATTGTAGTTGACCCTGCTATGGCTGGAACTCCACCATTCGCGAGACTGGCTGCAGCTGAGGAGCTGCCATCTAAATTATAGTCGCAGATCAGCCGCAGCACATCCTCAACGGCATTTTCAATCTCGACGTTTTTCGCAGCGAGCTGCCGCGTGACATTAGCCACGTGTTTTTCTTGCATGCGTACAAAATCATCAAGTGCGAAGGATTGGTTCGTAGGAAGGTGCACGAGCGATGCCTTGGATACAACCACCAAGTTCTTTTCGATGCGATTTTCGATAGCGTCCAGCACACTAGAAATGAGCTCCTCGAGTCGCTGCAATGCCGCATGGGCAACCGCTGTGTAAGCGTCAATGTTCATACTCGTCCATGTAAGGGTCACTAGTCCAGGTCGAAGTTTCTGCTGGAGGTCTTCCAAGTGAGGACGAAGTAGCACTGCCGTGACCGGAATGATTTTTGCGGTCACGCGGTCGTATTCGTGCAGAGCGTAGCTTAGATCGTTGTAATAGGCCTTGAACTTGTCTTCCTGGAGCATGACCATGCGCGCATTTTCAGGCACCTCGATGCCCATGCGATCCAGACAGCGCGCCTCGCGAATAAGTTGTAAGATTTCCTTGTCAAAGTTCACGAAAAGCCGACCAGTTTCTGGATGACGAATAATGAGCGTAGCGTGAAGACCTGCTCGAGCGCTTTCGACAGAGCGGCACCACGCTTCGTACCAAAGATACTCGAAGGCCACGAGCGTGCGCGCGACCTTATTGTACGTTTTGATGATTTTCTTCGAGTCCTTTGTGGAGAGCACGGTAGGGTTGCTCTCGAATTTGCGCATGGGTTCTTCAATTCGACGAAGCAAGTGGCGCGACCAGAGGATGTTGCCAGCAACTGGAGGTAGATTTCGGGCGACCGGCGGATCATGTCGGTGTCGTTCGTAGAGTTCCTGCACGTGCGAGAGATCCAGCCCATAGTTGTGAAAAATGACGGTGAACTTGGAGTCCAAGTCGCTGCGCAGGGTCTCGCGCTGCAAAATCTGCTGGAACTGTTTGAGCAGTTGAAGCGACTGCTCGATACTTGTGATCGAGTCAAAACTCACATTAATAAACTGCTGGAGAGAAGCCTCGAGGTCTGCAATTTGGATATTGAACTCCACGTAGTCACGGTCGAACTTGTTGTTATGAAAGTCAAGCAGGTCGTGTTTGTGTGCACGAAACTCCCGGATGATGGTGTTGAAAGACGCCAGCAGCGCGTCCATGCCTTCGAGAGAATGCTGAGCCAGTGCGCGAAACTGGTGAATGGTGCTGAACATGTCGATGAGCTTGACCAGCCGCCGACAGAAAAGATCAAACTTGCCAAAAATCTGGGTCTCACTGAAGTCGAACTGCTTGCCCTTCGGCATCGTTAGCAGCTTGTCCTTGGTGAGACGATACTGCTCTTGATACGCCTCATTGAGCTTCAGACACGACTCCAGTCCAAGGAGGAGGTCTTCAGGGTCCTTGTCCCAAATTGCCTCGGGGGGCTCGCGTCCGACCAGACTGTTCTTGCACAGAGTGATCATCTGGTTGGTGATCTTCATGAAGAGCTTGGTCATTCGCTCGGTCGTATTGTAGTAGCGCGCGATGGTGTGAATCATCTTGACCGAGTTCATCAGTGCTGGCAGAGCATCCACTACTGACGTAGGCGTCCCCGTGTACAGCGGTTCGATGAAGCGCTCCAACGTAGCAAGATATTTCACGTTGTCCTTGGCCTCATTCGACGCCTCCGTGATGTTTGTGTCGATCTGCTTCCATTGTCGGAGTAGCGGCACAATGCCCAGCTTGTCCATGGCTCCATCCTGCAGCTTGGAGACCACATTCAGCACTCCCGTGACCATCTTGCACTCCTTGGTCTTGAGCTGCTCCGTGATGCCCATGAGTCGTTGCAGCCTCCGCTTCCAGTACTCGAGCTCGGTGGCGGGTCCGGCCTCGTGCGACTCCCACCTGCCCTGATCGTTGTCCTCGAGATACGCCTCCGTCTGCTTGCACCAGTCCTTCACGAGCTCCACAAAGTGCTGCACGGCGCCGTCATCGGACGACAGCTTGGACAGGCTCCTCGTGTCCGACGGGTCGTACCTCTTGTCCGGTTTCCTCAGGTCCAGCCCCGTGTTCATGGCCTTCAGGTTCTCCTGCACGTCGGTCACGAAGCTCTTGAGCCCGAGCATGAACTCGTTGCGGGCGTCGCTCTCGGCCTGCCCCCACTCGCTCTCCTCTCTGGCCGTCAGCATGGGGACGAACAGCTGGGACAGGTGCGTCTCGATCGACAGCAGCACCGACGCGTCCAGCACGCCGTACGTGAGCAAGTGGTCGTTGGCGACCGCCGGGTCCAGCGGCAGGCGGGGCGCTGTGTCGTACGAGAAGCTCTCGTCCGTCTCCGGGTCCGCCGCGTCCTGCTCCGCCCTGGCTCTGCTGCTGCTAGTAAACGGGTCCTCGTCCTGCGTGTCCACCGGCTCGGGCGCCACCTTGGCGAAGAAGACGGCGCGGCCCTGCAGCGTCTCGTCCAGCCCGTCCGTCACGAACAGCTCCTTGCGCGCCGGCTTGTCTCTCTGCAGAGCCAGCAGCTCTGCGGTGGAGGCGGAGGCGGCGGCCATGTCGTCGCCTGTTGCTGCGGACGGGACGCCCCTGGGCTGGTAGTAGAAGAAGATCTTGGTGGGGCCGTCGGCGCGGAAGAAGCGCGAGAGCTGCTCCATGATGCCGTTGCCGCGCAGCAGCTCCTCCACCTGCGTCTCGTCCTGGAAGCCCAGCCCCAGCTGCAGCCGCTGGATCATCCAGCGGTGCCGCGCCTGGAACGCCATGCCGCTGCTACGAGGGGACTACCGGTGGAGTGCAATGGGATTGGCACGGTCTAGTTGAAGTGGCGCGCTCTGCGTCCCTTCGCCAAAGATTGTGGGGTGCACAACACCAATTTCGCTGCGCGGACCGAGGTGTCCACAATGGGGCTAAAAAAACTCACATGACGCCACTCTGCGTTGCCGGGCAATATGAAGTAGGTCATTCTCTAACGGGAGGCAGCAACGAGCAGTAGTGGGCGAGCGCAGCAGCTTCCTTCACGCGTCATTCCATGCCCAGCAGAAGGAGCTTGGAACTGGAATTTTACTAACCAAGTAAGTAAGTAAGTAAGAAGTAAGTAAGGGTGCGAATGTAGCCATCACGACCAAAAAAGCAAGTTGAAGTGGAAAAATGGGGTTCGCCAGGGTATTTGGGAATTGGGATTTTGAACGAGCACGTTATGACACGTTGGCGCTCCTTGCACTAGCTATTGTAGTGCGAGAGATGGAATGACCGTGGGTCTAGTGGTGACCGCCGTGGCCGTAGCCGTAGCCGTAGTTGCCTCCATGGTAGCCGCCGTAGTTGCCACCGTAGCCTCGGTAGTTCCCACGGTAGCCGTAGCGGTAGTCCTCACCAACGTCGGGAATGGACTCGGGAGCGACGTTGTCGGCGAGAGGTTCCTCAGCTGCGACGAGAGCAGCCACGTAGACCAGCGCAGCGATGATAACGAAGGTGGTCTTCATTGCGGGAGTCGGCGATCGGTTCGGAGGGTAGCTTGAGAGGAAGGCACCGACTTGAACAATGAGCAAACTCGTGAGACTAACGGCGGTGGCGCCAGCTTGAACAGCAACCCAGATCTTTTCGGCGAGAAGCCTAACGGCTTTCGATCACTAACTGTGTCATCCGATAACCTTTCTTTCTCAGAAATGCTCAGGCCCTTGGTCCGCTCATTCGGCAATTGGACGTCTCGCGCACAAGTCAAGACAAGTCAAGCTTCCGCAAGCAGACCTCAATCGAGATGAAGTTCTTCGCGATTATTGCTGCGCTGGCATCCGCGACGGCGTTCGCCACTGCGGCTGAGAATGACCCTGCTGCCAATCCCGAGGCTGCGCCGGCGCAAGGACCACCCGAAGGTGCGGCGCCGAATGATAAGGAAGACTACTACCGAGGCTACGGTGGCTACGGCTATGGCTACGGCTACCCGCACTACGGCTACGGCTACCCGCACTATGGTTATGGCTATCCGAACTACGGATATGGTGGCTACCCGAACTACGGCTACGGCGGGTACGGGTACCGCTACCGACACTATTAGTCCTCGGTTCTCCAAGATGGCAAGTTTCGGATGCCTTTGCGCTGGCGGTTGGCAAGTCGAGAAGGAGAGACCGCGTAGCTTAGTGACGTAACAATCTCGTCGAGCGTTTCTGACGAAGTTTTGAAGTGAATTGCAATGTCGTTGTGTTCCTACTGCCTTGTTTCGTAACGATCTAAATGGCGTCGGTAAGAATACGTCACTGCTGGTCCAATGCTGGAAAGTATTCATTCATCGGCGAATGACGATCCCAGCACTTCACTACCCCAAGCATGCGGTATCCTTAATCCAATAGAATCGAAACCTTTCCCAGCAATGGAACGTTGTCCTGGGAGGGGGCTGTGGGGGGGGGGCTGGCGTACTTGAACTCGAGATTTCTAGGTTACGTGTTTTCCAATCCCGTTAGTATCTGCACACTCAGACCGCTGTCATTGTTCATTTGGACTCGAACCACTCAAGCCGACCGCCACTACCCCTCTTCCCGCTTCTCTCTCCCGGTCACCATGAAGATGTCAATTGTTGCGATCGCGCTTGCGCTGGTCTACTTCGTGGCGTTTGTCACGGCGGCCAACCAACCGAGCGTCACCACCCCGGACGAGCGCATGCAGCTCGCCAAGAACATCAAGGAGTTGTTGTCCAAGAACCCGAGCTCGGTGGATCCGGCCGTCGCCGCCATGTCGACGGAGGACCTCTTCGGTTTGCTGTCGGGTCTCGTCTCGAACCCGGCGGTTCTCTCCAACGCTGCGGGTCTCATCACGTCGGCGGCGAGCGGTGACGTGAGCGGGTTGGCCAGTCATGCGACAGGTCTGCTGGGTGCGGCACTTCCGGCAGCTGTGTCGGCGCTCGCCCCTGCGGGAGGAGCAGGAGTGGGTGCTGCGCCTGCTTCGTAGGTGTCGATCAAGCAACCGCATTGACGCCGATGAAGTCGTCTAGCTGTCTCGTGAATTCTTCTAACACGCGCATACTGGGGAGATCCAAGAAGTATCCGGTTGAAGGCTGCGGATTGCGTCTCATGCCACCGTTCGTGCACTTAAGCGTCTATGCGTCTAAGCTTTTGCAACAATCGAATGTTTGTTTGACTTTGGATCACTTCGAGCCTTGTCTTTTGCTCTATCACTAAATTGCTTCACGTGTCTTAACGCCGATACTTCGGCCATTTGAATCCCAAAGCTGTGGTTTGGCTGCAGCATTCACGCTTGCCTTTGACTTCGGTGGCGTGACTTCATCAAAAGAGACAGCAGATTCGACAGAAGATGACTGAGGCGCTAGGTGCTGCAAGTCGTGTACTACTCGCTGACGCTGTTTCACCCAGTCGCACAGGACGGCCGTGCCGAACTCTAAACCACGAAGATCGGAGCCCCAACCGATGATATGCGCTCACCTTAATCATTTGTCAATCAATGTTCGCGTTTCCAACGCTAAGATGCTCCACAGGGTTAGTAACGTTGTCGACTGAGATAACACTGGCGTAGAATCTTGCCAAACTCGCTCGGTTTACACTACTACTACACGGGGTTTGTAGGAAGTCCGGCGCATGAGCGATGGTAGCGGGAATTTGACGTGGCAACTCATTGGAGGACGGGTTCCTGATGGCAATCATGGTAAGCGGAGCGAGATCTCCTTGTGTATGCGGCAGATGACTATAGGCTGATTATGTGGTGCTTTGCAGCAAAGTGGGGCCTGACGACACCTCACTCCGGTCACGTGAATACCTCGAACGCTTACGTAACATTTGGAGATCTCGACATGGAGGGCTTTCCGTGCTCTAAGGCATGCAATGGCTCACAAGCTGGTCGTGGGGGTAATTTCTTTTCACTATTGCAGCCTTCTGTGCACAAAAGTCTAGCGGAGTCCGTAATCTCTGGGGCTTGCCGCTGTTCCCCCCGTCCTGCTGCCAGGGAAGACGCTTCATTTGATCCAGTGCTCCCGATATTCGAGGAGCTCCGCATGTGTCATCGAGGTTGCATAAAAACAATCGAGGAGCATCTGGAACCGACTCAGTTGCCAACATTAAGTGCCAACGCGTCGTCCTTCTGGTCGCTTTCATAGCTCGAGGTTGAGTTCGAGTGAATATTCATGACTGCAAACTAGCCATTCGAATCGAGAGCTGTAATCGACCCCTGCAGAAATAAACAAGAAAGTGAAAGTGTTACCCGTTTTCCAACAAATAAACATAAAGAAAATGCTTACCTACGTGGACGAATTCGTACTGCACAAGATTCTACACCTCAATAACGAGAAGACCTTGACCAGATAAACTTGGGTCTCGAGCACGACTGCAAGTTGATGCAAGGAAGAGAATCCGAATTTGCGTCGAGTAAAAAGCGCTAGGAAAACGAACGAAAAATCCGAACTTGATCGTCCCAGCGGTAAAATGGCAGTAAGTACACCGTGTATGTATTACTTGATCGCGTAAATGAAGCAATATGGTGTTGCAATATTGCTCTCCAGAGCAGTTAGTACTAGTAGTGGAGTATATAATGACACATTTCGAGAAGAAATATTATTATCCCGTCATGTACATCTCATGAGTCACCCGAGGCAACATGTCGTATTATTTCTACAGAAAACGAATCGGTTGCAACTGAGCAGGAAAATAATTATTTCGGCTAGCTAGCTATATATAATTTTCAGTGGAGTGTTTTTTAGTCGAAGGCGGGTTCACCATTATGGAACAAATCAAATCGAACTGTCTGCGAGTTTGCTAACCTCCCCCAAAACTGCTATCATCGCCACCTTCAGTGCGGCCGCTTTCATCAGTGGTGTCTTCGGGTTTTATTCCCTGTTTTGAAATACTAGTGATTTGTAGAATCGGATGGCGACCAAAATTTGTGTCAGCCAGTTCTATGTAGTTTAAGCAGCTCAAGTTGACGTTATCTCGGCAGGATACCTAGTCATTTTTGTCGTGAAGCCACTCGAAACGAAGCGTAAAGTCAGCACCTACACAAACGCAACAAATGAAGACGTTGCTCTTAAAACCAATACCCCCGGATTTTCTAAGCGTACAACGCAATACTTACCGAAATGCTCCAGTTCGTATTGCAATATGATTAGAATAAATGGGAAAAGCATAGGTTGAACCACATAAAACTCCGTTTCAAGCACAAACGCCACCTGGTACAACGGAGAGAACCCAAATTTGTGACGAAGAAACGTATCGAACGAGAGTAATAAGATCACTTCCGTCGCCGCAAACAGCGCAGTATTTAATGTCGATTGCATGTCCCAGGCGCCAGCACCGCCAGGGTAGTAAACAACGTTTGGCAAGTGCTCGAGTACGGACTTGAAGACCAGGAAGACTATTGGAACCATAGACTCTACGTACTGAACGAGAGCGACGTATTCGGCATGAAAAAGAAGTTGCACGCCTTGTACCACAATCTTGTCCAGTCTCTGGTTGTGCCTATTGGTAGCTTCTGTACCTGGGTCTGAATGCAGATTAGCTGGTTTATTTTCGCCAGAATGCGGGATAATTGATGCACTTCGTATGTGTTGGTATTCATGTCGTCGTAAGCTTGCGTGGTGGTGTTTTTGATCCGCAAATCTTCTACTTATAGTATCTTCATGGCGGTATACATCAGATGCATCAAGAGTATGAAGATGCTCCAGCCTCTCGGTCGTGAGTGGATACGGGAGACATGCCCACAACCGAACTCTCTCCAGCGACTTTGGTGGTAACGAAGCCGATTTTTGCATTGCTTCAAGAATAATTACCAGCAAGCTCGCAGTGTCCAATGAATCGAATTTCTTGCGTGTAAGAGTTCGAGAGTTCCTCCGTTCGTCCAGTAGTTTGAACAGCGCTTTTCTATTTGCACTCATCGCTCGGAATTCCAGCAGAGACTGCCCAATGTTAGCTGCGATGAATAACAGCATCAAGGATATGGATTTTGACGTGGACATACACACCGCAATAAATAATGTACTCAAGAAATCCGCACAAAACGCCACTGCAAGTGGCATGATATCTTCCAGTCTACGCGTATTGCCCACAATGAATCGCTTTGCTGCAAATTTCCATATCGGCAGGATGACGACTGCAACACTTCGATATCCCTCTGGAATGCGCTGAAATAGCAGCTTGTAGATCGGGAACGCGGTAGTTAGCGCACAACACGACAAAAAAAAGCGATGGAATCGGTCGACATGAGGCTTCAACGGTGAAGTTTTGGCAAAGAGGACGGATCCCAAGACAAGGAAAGTCATAATCGGATGGACAATTCCAATTGGGATAGGTGCGAGTTGCATCATGAGTGGCACGGGAAACCCAATCTTGTCGGCGGTGAGAAGACAAATCCCCATGAAAGCAGCGCTTAGCCCCACAGAGAGCTTCACTTGTTTGCCGATTGTGAAATTGAGGCCGGGGATCAGTCGGATCATTTGCATGTTCGAGGTAAAGCTTAGTATGAGTTGGACCAGGAGCAAACGCACCCAAAAGACCCAATTGGCGGTCCACCCTTCCGACGGAGATTGCAGCGGCAAGCTCTCTATCAGCAATGCTATCGCTAACGCTGGGACGGGCGATAGGAGGCAAAGTAACATGACTCGGCCGCGAGAAGTGGTCTTGCAGTACAAGTTGAGACTCTCGAGGCGCTCAACGGAGTACGCACCCTGACCTTCAATTTGGATGGTCTCCCATTTCTCCGTGACTCGTTTCCAGATTGACCTTCGTGGCCGTGCTTGCCGCGTAAGAGTGTTCCCAGGCGACCCAGCCCCCATGCCTTGTTCCCACACCTCTACCTCTGCCATTTTGCGCAATGTATCAGGAAATGGTCGGGTCACTTAGACTTGTCCAGGATCAATTGGTATTGGTAAGCGAGGATGTTTGGGTTGGCAGGGAGTATGTCCAGGCAATCGAAGGCGAGTACTGCATGTCTGAAATAAATCAAGCTATTTTAATACTCGGTAAAGTAGATAAATTATTGGGAATGCCAAAATGGACTGACTCTGAGGCATTCCCAGTAATGCGCAGGTGAGTGACGGATAATTTTGGCGAGGGTGACAATGATGACGACATGGAACAAGCTGCCTCTCTACAATGTTCAGTCACTGAGAGTGTCAAGGTGACACTGACACTCTTACAGTGGAAAAGGTCGTCTTCGAGCCGTTGCCCCCTCCCCCGAGCGAGCGGAGCCGCATGCTGTGGACCCTCGATGAGCACGACCACATCCTCGAGGCGCTGAAGCTTTCTATCCGCCTGGCCCCTGGAAAGTCATCGCCAACCACGTCGGGACGCGGCAGACGACGACGCACGCGCAAAAGTACCGACAAAAGATCGAGCGCCGGAAGCAAAAGGAGTATCAACTACGGGTCTCCTCTGCTCCGACACTGTCGACAGAGCGGGTCAGACCAGAGGAGCATCTATGACGGAACCCATGGATGCGCCGCCAGACGACCGAGCGCACCGCCCTGCTGGAGCTTCTCGACAATCTCCACCCGAGCGAGATCGACCACGCCGACCCGCTCCCCTACGTGCAAGATACACCCGAAAGAGTTTCCAACATTCCTCTTGGTATGAAGTACACTATACATGTTCATCATCGAGCCGCTTACGCTCGAAGCTTCTCAAGTAGTTCACGCCTTCAGCAGAGGCTCACCGGCTCGGCCAACTCGAAGCGTGCGGCACGGTGCTAGTCTTCTGTAATAGAGACTCATCGTTTCGTTTTTATTCAAACTTCAGAGCTTGCTCGTGCGCAGCGCCGCTTTGTACCCAAACGCATCTCGTGCGCCTGCTTCAGATTCTACGCAAACGTATCCCCGAATCGATCTATGCGAATAAATTACTACGGATCACCGTAAGTTACCGACGATGTTGCACTTGGCCGCCACAAGCAACATTCACATTGTTTGCAACAGTCGTACAGCGGTTGTTGATTATTGAAGCCTCATATCATACGTAATGAAATAGAAATCTATTCTCGATACCCAACGGATATCACGAGTATGCAATACCAGGAGAACAAACCGCTATATTGGGCTCGAGTATTCCGTTAAGTTTTTATATAACAGGTGTATCAAGTATTAAGACAAATTTGACTAAAATTTTAAGAATTCAGTGTTAGTTTGGGTTCTGAGTATAAAAAATTGAAGTCGTTTTGGGTCACGAGAGAATTGGGTATTCACAGGAGATCTGGATTCGAGAAATTCGGCAAGTTTTGCAATGGAGTCTAGATTAATATGAAGCCTCACGGATGGAGGAGGCAGTTAATAATGTTTTTAGTCGCAGACCATCGGTATGGCAGCGTTTGGGTGCTTTTGCTTAGGCTGTAGTTTCGGGAAGCTGCACCTCGACCGTCTCGGGCGCCACCGGATCCGCAATGGGCTCTTTGGCCAAATCGTTCCGCAGGGTCTCGATTTTCTGCAGTGCCTCCTCCTTGGTGCCAGGGTCACCCGTATTCGCTCCAGCACTGGACACACTACGTCGAGGGACGACGGGCTCAGCGTCGGAGGCCCTCGACAGACGACGAGCCCCCACATCGGAGGTGCGTCTTAGCGCGAATGCAGCTTTGCTGGCCTTACCACTGAGACTGGCGGGCAGCTTCATCATCTTGACGAAATCGTCGAAGGTGATCTTGCCATCCTTGTCGGCGTCGGCCTTCCGGATCATCTCTTGGCAAGCCGCAACATCGAAGTGCTGTCCCAGAAGAGCCTTCAGATCTTCCTTTGTGATGGCACCGCGGTGGGAACGGTCAAGTATGTGGAAGGCAGAAAGCAGAAGCTCCTCATCTGCCGCGTCTTCGGGGCTCAACGTGGCGGCAACAAACTCGAGGAGGTTAATACCATTCTCATTCTGCTGATCGAGTCTGTAACAGCAGCAAATGTGAGCAAATAGCAAGGAGTTTTGTGAAGATCACAATGCGTGATGACGTACGAAGTGGCAATCTTTTCCATGTCCAGCTGGAAGCGCATAAGAGCTGGCGCCATGTACAGCTCCTGAAGTGTCAATTCGCCGTTGTGAGCCACGTTGAGCTCATTGTACACTGCTGCGTGCAGAGCTACGCGCTTGGACGACATGCAAAACGCCACAGCCACCAGAGCCGCCCGCTGGAATGGCGTGTAGTTGCAGAACGCTTTCACTCGAGGAACAAACTCGTCGTACACGTCGGGCGATATCGCATGCTCGTTGGACTTGATCCAAGGGTGGGCAAGCACCTCGGCCGCTGTGAAACGATCCGTAGGAGTCAACTAAACAAGAGGGACGGACATTCGTGTCAGCGTACCAACCGAATGTGAAGGCAGAGCACTCGGTTTACACGCACGTGAAGGAGCCTTTGAAGCAGTGCCTTGGCTTCCGGGGAGATTGCGTCCCATTCCTTGCCAGCATACGAGACTTCACCCGCGAAGATACTCTCGACAAGTTCGTCCTCGGTATCTCCGTAGAACGGGGCCTTGTTGCTTAGAAGCATGTACTGAAGAGTGAAACACATAAACTTTAGCATTATGTTCACTACTGCGGCGAGAAGTAGCTGCAGCTTACCATGATGACACCCAAGCTCCACATATCGCACGTCTCCTTGTAGTTGCCCTCGAGCACTTCCGGCTGAATGGCGCATTAACGACAATTCGAATCAGCAGGTCTGATGCACATGGTGAAGTAGCAGGAGAGTAATACATACAGCCATATACACGACAGAGCCCAGGACCTTCCGCATACTAGCCCCCATCTTGTAAAGAGTGCTAGCACCAAAGCTGTACGCACAAGCAGAGAAAATTATGAGCATGAAGAAGTGTTATCTTGCCGCCGAAAGGAACGACGTAAGCATCGTACTCGCAAAGCTTGATATCACCGCCGTTGTCCAAGGTGTCAATCAGAATGTTTTCAAGCTTCAGGTCGCGGTGCTGCAACGAGTAAAGGAAGTTAGCGGGCTGTGCGCTCACAAATTATCGTCGATAGGGGTATTGAAAAGCGTACGCAAATGTTGCGCGAGTGCAAGTACTGGATGACCGACGCCAGGCTTCGCATGATGTCTTTTACTTCATCCTCCGGGAATTCTTTTTCGCGAGCCTTGACGCGGTCAAGCAGCTGCAAATCAAACCAGAGTTACGGTTAGCTCGACTCGCTACAAGTAGTCTTAAAGCTAAGCGTACCGTGCCACCAGGACTGAGCTCCATGACGATGTAGAAGTGGTGTTCATCCTCGAACGTCTCGAGCATGCGCACGATGTTGGGGTGATGCAGCACGCGGAGGATGTTCATCTCGCGCTCGAACTCGTGACGCTTGCTTCCCGTCTCGAACCTCACAGTCTTCATCGCGTAGTGCTTGTGGGTCTTGAGGTGCTCCACCTTCTCAACGACGCCGAAGGCACCTCGGCCCAACTCGCCCAGGTTGCGGTACACATCCATCCACGGAGTCTTGTGGTGCATGCAGAGCTTCGTCTGGAACATATTCGGACGGATCGCTTCGGACGACTGCGTGCAGCCCATAGTAGTTTCTCGGTTTCTCGGTGTTTGGGTTTTCGGAGCTTGATGCTCTGGTGTGTCTGCTTCTGAAGAAACCCGACAATGAGGGCTCGACGCAAACTCCATGGTAAGTTGGCGATGAATACCTCCTCAAATAGCAACGACGCGTTTCTAATAACAATTCACATCGCATGCCTGACCTGCGTGGAAACACCATTCAGTATAATAGCCTCCAATGTGCCTAACTGCTTTCAAGAATAGCGGTGACGGAGATAAGGCAACCAAACGCTCAAGGTTAGCCTTCCACTTCGCAAGTATGCGGCTCATGTGGCGGGGACGATACGTCTTATCAGTGAGGGTTTCACGCGACTAGCATTCTCCACTACGCAGTCCATTTTCGGAAACGAAGTGAACATCGCGCATGGACAAGTAACCTATAAAGTTTAATGCTTGCTTTAGTCGAATACTCACCTTATTCAACGGATCGGAGGCTTGCAACTGACTTCTGGGCGTTGGCAAACGCCTCAAGTCTAGGCGGGCCAGACAGAGTCACGAGACGAGTCCTACGTCCGACTCAATGGTCTGGTCGCTCGCAGATTTAAAGTGTTAGGAACTTTTGCAGTAGCTTGGACAGTTGCTGCTGCTGGGCATTCTCGACGAGCCGGAGCGAGTTTGGTATTGGTGTTCCACCCGTCACCCTTGGCACATTACTCGCACACCGGATAGCTGGCAGAGGTACAGCCTTCTCTGAGTTTCGAGAAAATGGAGTACACTGTTCCCACGTCCGGAATCCATAGCGCACTTCCTCGATTTGTGTAACGATCTCGATAAATGCAGCCTTGTCGATTTCTTCTTTATCACGCATGGGTTGCACTGATATTCTGGTTGTGCTTGAGTAGAATCTGAAAAACGATCGTAGAATCTCCTCGTGTTGGTAGCAAAATAAAGGGCCGTACAGCGTGCTGAGAGCGCTGCAAAACCCAGCTTCAAAATCCATAACGTGCTTGCGAATGCGGTTCGACGGCTTGTAGATCCGTAGCCCCCACTTCTGAAACGCTTCCTCTACGGCCATAAGCCCCGTCGCTGGTAACACGACTCGGTTATACTTTATCACAGTCGCTTGCCCAGCTACGAGCGGGAAGATTTTCCACTCATTTCGTAGTTGTCGGCACAAGTTGTGGAAGTAGTGACTGACCAAGCGCACGAGTAGTGCATCGGCGTACGTCAGGTAACAAGCTATTGCCACAGCACAATGAGCAGGGATCGCTTCGAACTGACCTACACGCACTCGCTTCTCTGGAGGAAACGCTGCCACCAGGCAACTTGCCACACCGTTCGATAATCCGTCCTGACTACAAATGCCAGTGATGGAGGCTCGACCGTCCTTGCGTGTTTTGGATGCTGTCGACGTACCAACCACGACCAACATGTTTGAGCAGACAGTCATTGCAGTTGGGCTGCTGGACTGGAACATTTGAGCTGTGTTGACGACATGGAGGCATGCACCAACGTCCGAGAAAACTAAAAGTTGTCGCCTCCCAGCGTCGCAAACGATGACTTCGCCGTGAATTCCTATTGTAATGTCAGATGGCTTGTCGAAGATCGAGTAAACTACAGGTCTCAGCTCCGTGAAATCCGTTCCGTCGGATAATGTGCTGAGGTCAGGCGTGGGTCCACGACGACTACCCCATTCCAGCAGAGGTTTACCTGTAGGTGAGAACCGCTGGATACGTTTGTTGCCTTCATCGCACACAAAGAGATCACCAACCCCATTGACAGCGAGAGCGCATGGACCCACGAAATCTCCCAGCTTCCATCCGTATCGGCCCACAACCTGAACAACGATCCCAGTGAATGTCATGATCTGGATGCGGTGGTTTCCAGAGTCCACAATGGCGATATACCCTCGAGGTGTAAACTTCGCGTCGGTGATGCCTCGAAACTCGCCACGCGCGGTGCCCGAACGCCCGATCACGTGCTCCAAGTCACCACTCCCGGAGAAAATCTGGATGCGGTTGAGTTTTCCGTCCGCCACGGCGAGTTCTCCTCGCAAGTTCACGGCCACTGCAATGGGGCTAAGGAACTGTCCTGGCGCTGAGCCGTGACTGCCAACGAGCGCCGTATTGCCGTTCACTTCACTGTTCAAAGCCATTTGAAGTTGCCCTTTGTCATCGGGGTTAAACGCGGCGCCGAAACCACGGATGCAGCATTTAGAAATATCACACACTAACAAGCACCTGGTCAACGGGTTCCAGCAAATTCCTCGCGATAATGGCACGCTGCACTCGGTCCCGCCAAACAGCGTCTTCTTCACGACGACGCCACCCTGTTCCAGAGTTCTGTAGTCTCGACCACAGATTGGCGTTACCTTCAACTCCATTCCCAAACCAAGCAAACACAGAGAATGCCTCGCTCTTGCTAATTGATAAAGTTAGTTATTTATGCGGGGCGACATGGGATTGGGATCAACCTTCTAGTTCCCGGCCATCCGAGTGGAGTTGAACGCTGTCATAAGCGGCGGCCTTGCTCTGTCGAGATACAAAACCTAGATACACTGATAGCACCAGGATGCAGATCGCGCAGAGCACCATATTGACCAAGAAGAGGAGCGGCCACGACGCTAACAAACTGGGCAGGAACGGAAGCACCATGCGCGCGATAGACGCAGAGGCGCCGAAGACTCCCATGAGCAGACCCTGAGGCCTCGATCCCAGTACTTTAGAGAAAGCTGATACGACCACGGCTGACGTTAGTGGACAGCCGATGCTCCACACGAATATTTCAGCAGCTACGAAGATGTTGAACTGTTGCTGGGAATGGGCTTCGTCGATGTCATCACTTCGCTCGTTGTTGACGTGCATATCCGCGCACAGCGTCAACAAAACAGCGTTGCCTACGAGCAGCATCGCGAAGCCGAAGAGCAGGAAACCGACGTCGGAGACTTTCTTGCGCAGAATCTGCACTGAGCCGTACGAAATTAATCCGAGGAGGCCGACAATGAGATAAAACGTGGACGCGTCCTGCGTCGCCTGAACCGAGTCCTGCTCCGCCGTTGTGTTGCGATTCGTCATCTCCAGAAAAAGTGGCACGTTCACCGTCTCGAAGATGGAGAGGATGCCTCTGGCGTTGAAATTTAGGAAGATGAATACCAGCATGCCCACCGTCACCGCGCGATCGGACAGTTCGGGTCCAGATGAACCCTGTGCAGGCTTCGCTTTAGCAGCATCTCCATCTTCCGCCTCATCCACAGCAATTGCGAGCACCTTCTCGGCCGGCTTGGTAGTTTCGGGTGATGGAGCGGAGCTTGCAGTGGGGGATTGCGGGGCATCTTCGCGCGAGACTGAGTCGTCATAAATTATGTTGTTGAAGACGATCGTGATCAGGTTCAACGCGACCAAGAGGAATCCCGGGGCTGTGAAGCGGTTGAACTGGAGCAGGTCTCCACCAATCTCGATCTGCGTGTCTCCGACCACGCTGCCAAGACCGGGCGTGAGCGCGTACGCTAGAAACACGACCGTTGCGAACAGCGTGAAGTACTGTAGTCTCTGATCCACCCTCGTAAGCATGGCGATATTCGCTCGACAGACGCTGCGGTTGCCAGCGCCAAACCCGATGACAAAGCGGCTCAGCGCGAGCAGCGTCCTACTGTGCACCGACGCGCTGTAGGGCAGCACGTACATCAAGTTGCCCACCACAGCGCAGGCTCCCGCCACATTGTACAGCACGCGGAACGACGTGCGGTCGCAGAGCCAGCCGAACAGCAGCGACGAGAAGAACCGCCCCACGCTGAAGAGTGCCGTGAGCAGCGCGATGTCCTCCAGCCCGCCGCCAAGTTCCTGCACGTACGTGAACAGCGTCGGCAGCACCAGGCCGCGCGCCGCCTCCGCGCCGAACTCAGACAAGTGGATCAGCGCCATGTGCGCGTACCACGACCGCACTCGCCGTCGTCGATCGCCGTCATCCCGAGCTGCTGGCAGCTGCAACTTCTCCTCCTTCTCCGCCGATTCCGCAGCAATTGATACCGTCGGAGCGTCTGCCGCTACTGCGCCCATGGCAGCAACTTGTCAAGTGGTCATGGCGATCGTCCAGCGCCGAGGTACCTTCATGGACCACTTCGGTGTATTAATACATGGACGTCACGTTTGACACGCCACGAGATGTACAGTGCGTGTCAAAAGTTCAGTCGCCATATCCCACTCCCTCTTACAGCCAATCAGTAGTCACTATTTCGTTTTTAATCCAATGATTTCGCAGGCCCATCCCCTTCGTTATCCCCATCAGATCCCCACGCCAGCCATTCGTGAACGGAGCTCCTCAAGGACGACTGTACCGGTACACTGTACTGTAGCAACATGGACTGCACGTCGCCGTCGATGCTCATCGGGGCCAATTGGCCCAAGGAGATCCTGGAGAACCCACTGTCGCTGGACGGAGACGCGCTGTCGCTGGACGGAGCAGCCGACAGCGCCGAGTTCAGCCACCTGGACCACCGCAATGGCGCGCGCAACGTGTACAAGTTCGGCGGCACGTCCGTGGGCAGCCCGGCGCGGCTCTGCGGCCTCGTGCGCATCGTGCGCAGCGAGCGCGAGCGCGTGCTGGCCGTCGTGGTGTCCGCCATGGGCCACTCGACCGACTACCTGCTGGAAGCTGTGGCGTTCGCGGCCAAGGGGGACGCCGACAGCGCGCTCGAGGTCGTGGACAAACTGCAGGCGCTGACGCTCACGAACGCGCACGACACGCAGACGGAGCTGCAGGTGGAGCCCCTGGAGGACATGACGGAGCTCATAGTCGACCACTTCAAGCCGCTGCGGGAGCTGCTCTTCGGCATCTGCCTGCTGCAGGAGCAGACGGCCGCGGCCACGGACACGGTGCTGTCCTTCGGTGAGCGCATCAGCGCCACGATCGTCGCCAAGCTGCTGACCAAGGCAGGCGTCGAGGCCTTCTACCTGGACGCCAGGGACTGGCTCATCACGGACGACACGCACGGCTGCGCCAAGGTCTTCTTTGACGAGTCCAAGGAGAAGCTGCAGCAGCTCGCGGCGCAGTGGAAGCCCAACACGCTGCCGGTAATCACAGGCTTTATTGCTCGTACGCGCGGTGGCCGCACCACGACGCTGGGACGCAACGGATCGGACTACACGGCCACGCTGGTGGGTGCCTCGCTCGGCGCCGACTACGTGCTGATCAACACCGACATCTCGGGCGTTATGACTGCGGACCCGAGGATCGTGGACCGCGCAGTGGCGCTCTCGCACCTGAACCACCACGAAGCTCTGGAGCTGGCTGTGTACGGCACGCGCATGTTCCACGCGCGCACCATGGTGCCGCTGATCAAGGGCGACGTGACCATGCTCATCCGTAACACCATGGACCCCAACGGCCACGGCACTTACATCAGTGGCGTTGGCCGCTCGGGCACGCGCGAGACGTGCACCACCTCGCTGGAGAACCTTGCGATCATCGAGGCCCGCACGCGCATCCTTCAGGACGGCAGCAACGACCCTCACCAGCAAGAAAACATCGGAGCTCGCGTGACCAAGGTGCTGGAGGAGCTCAAGATTCCCGTCTGGCTGTCGATCCGCGGAGCTCATGGCCAGGCGATCAGCGTCGTGGTGCCTCGCAGTGCCGAAGAACAGGCCTGCGCAGCCATCAACGCTGAGCTGAGCGCTGAGATCGAGTCTCACGAAGTTGACCCTCTGAATGCCGAGTCCCCCGTGACTATGCTTTCCGTCGTGGCCGAAGACTTGTCCAAGATCCCTTACAACCAGACCAAGTTCTTCGGGGCCCTCGCCGACGCCGGCATTGAAGTGCTCGCCGTCGGTCAGGGCACTAGCTCACGATCGTTGAGTTGTGTCATTCGGGGTGCCGACACGAAGGTGGCTGTGCGTCGTGTACACGACGCCTTCAACGTGGACTACCTCGTCACCAACGTCGTTCTATTGGGCTGCAACCATATCACGCTGGGCGTGGTGCGCCAGCTCCAGAAGCAGCAGGAGCTGTACCGCTTCCAGCACAAGGCGCGCGTCAACATCGTTGGCTTCGGCTCGAACTGCTGCGACTTCATGTACAACCCCAAGGGCTTCACGTTTGAGGAGCTTATCGCGCGGCTGGAAGGCTGCAAGAGCACCAACGCTGTGATTTCTGCGTCAACTTCAACCAGTGCGTCAGCTCAGTACGCCGGTGCGCCGTCGCTCGAGCAACTGGATCAATTGCAGGACTTGGCCATTCCGATCCTCGTCGACTGCTCCGGCCAGGCGAACACCAAGGACCTCTACTCGGCCTGCATTGAGCGCGGTATCCACGTCGTGGCTTCCAACGCACGATCGGTGAGCAGCCTGCCGCCCACGTCCTCGCGTGAGAGTGTGGCCACCACCCGCGCTAAGACTGGCCGTACGTTCTTCATGTACACATCTACTATCGGCGCCAGTCTGCCGGTGGTCGACACGCTCGGCAACATCCTGCGCACGGGCGACCGCGTACTAAGCATCGAGACCTCGCTCAGCGGCTCGATGAACTTTGTCGCCAACGAAGTCATGAAGGGCAAGAAGCTCTCGGAGGCCGTCGGCGAGGTGCTCCGCAAGGGCTACTGCGAGCGCGACCCGCGTGAAGACTTCACTGGCACGGACATGATCTCCAAGATTGTGGTACTGGCGCGTGCTCTCGGCGTTCATCTCAACCCGAACGCTGTTCAGCTGGAGCCGCTGATCCCGCAGAGTGTTCTGGATACGATTTCGTGGTCGAGCGAAATGGAGGTGGAAGACATCGTCTCCGGACTCGAGGCGTACGACGAAGCCTTCCGTGAGAAGTACTATGTGCCGGCTGTGGCGGAGGGCAAGCGTCTGCACTACGTTGCTTCGATCGACCTGGCCAAATTCCCGTCGATCCAGGCCAAGATCCAGCCCGTGCTCGTCAACGAGGACCACCCGGCCTACCACACCAAGGACAACGAAATCGCCTTCGGCTTATCTTCCGTGCAGTACCCCAATCCGTTGGTCCTCAAAGGCTCCGGCACCGGTGCCGCCGCTAGCGCCACTGGTGTCCTGCGTGACGTCCTCACTATCCTCAATTCGCTTAACGGCAAGAACGTCCACGTCTAAACTACAAGGACAAGGAGTGCAGTATGACTGCAAGCCACTGACTTCAAGTGGCACCTACCACCGACCGACCCGAGCTTCGGGTGCGCTCGGTGTGAGTAGCTTTCGTATTCCATCCCAAATGTGCATAACCTACTAATCCACCTATGCGTGTAGCAGCATTTCACGTTGGTTGATGCGGAACGCGACGTGTTGATTGTTGAAAGTTTTAGGTAAAACGCATTTCGGCTACGACTTCGTTTGTCGTCACGAAATTCATGAATCGCTGCCAAGTACTACTTGGGCATCCGTGACCAGCCTTTGACATCAAGTTGTGACGTTAACATGCTACGTCGACATGGGGGCGGCAGCAGGAGCGACGCGGGCCGACGTCACGTAAATCGGCGCGATCGAGACAGCTGGAGCAGCAGCCGGAGTAGGAGCAGCAGCAGCAGGGCCAACGGCCGACATCAACGCAGGAAGTGCCGCATTCAACAGACCAGTTGCATGACTCGCCAATGCAGTCGGGTTGCGACTCGTCACCGCCGAGATGAGACCCGCAGCGTTGGTGAGTACCGCCGGGTTCGAGCCAAGGCTAGACAGCAGACCAAAGAGGCTCTCGGTCGACATGGCGGCGATAGCCGGATCCACCGCGCTTGGGTTCTTGGAGAACAGCTCCTTGATATCCTTGGCGAGCTGCATGCGTTCGTCGCTGGACATCGGCGAGCTTGAGACCGTCGTCGGCGGGTCGGCCGTCACGAATGCGACGAAGTAGACCAGCGCAAGAGCGATCGCAGCAATGGACATCTTCATGGTGGCGATTGGGGAAGTGTGAGACGCTGGAGTGGTTGGAGTCCAAATGAACAATGGCAGGTGCCTCGTGCGCCGTGGAGTGGACTTGGAATCGAGGAAAACACCGAGAAACATTTAGCGTGGAAATCTCTGTGCGCGCGAGTTGAAGAATTTTTACTCGGTGCGTACAGCCCCGATTCTCGACTTCTTCCTGGGTGTTTTCCTCGATAAACAAAACCCAGTAAGTGAAAACTCACTCCTGCTGTCACTGTTCAATTGGACTCCCAGCACTCAAGTCGGCCTTCCACCCAGCGCTTCAACTACCAAGCTATCATGAAGATTGCTGCGATCGCTGCTGCGCTGGTCTGTCTCGTGTCGTTCGTGACGGCGGCTGAGGAACACGCCACCATGGACGTTGGCATGACCTCAGACCCAGCCACAAACCCCGGTCTTCGCGGCACGTCGGTGTCCGTGCCTGTCGGGGCCATCACCAACACCGTCGATGCCACGAACAACAAGGTGTTCTTGAACAAGAGCAACGTCCTCTTGTCGAAGAGCGACCGCGTGCAGCTCGTCAAGATCATCAAGGAGAAGCTGGCTACGCACCCGGAGGAGGTGGACCCGGCCGCGGCTAACTTCGTGCTCGAGCAACTCGAGCAACTCGAGCCGGACAACGGCAACACCAGCGGCACGACGGCGAATGTCGCGACGAACCCGGCGGTGATCTCCAACGTTATCAATTCCATCCTATCGGCCGTTCAACGCAATCCCGCGGCGGCAACAGGCTACGCGGTTGGTGCTGCCACTGCGGCGATTCCTGCGGTCATGGCGCCGCCTACCCCAGTGGCGACTCGATTCAACGTGAACAGGCCGACGATGCGGCAGATTCCCATGTCTAGTACCGCGATGGGATCTGCTGCGGGTAACTCGCCGTCGTCGTAAGTAGGAATTCAACCATTCACCGGTTGCCGTCGGACACTGTGGTGCTTTGGGTGCACTTCCTACAGAGATTGAAGTCACTCGATGCATGCGTTTTATCCTAATCACCTGAATCGAACAAACCATTTTGTTTGAACGTTGAATTTGAGTGACCATACCAGAATCATCTCACACAACATTTTTTGAGGGTGAAATTAGAAGTTGTCTACCATAGGACTTAGTTATGGCAAAAGCGTTGTTTGCAGCCATAGATTCTACTTTGCAGAATTCAAGAAAGCAACGCATCCACTTCTAGGAGGCCAGGGATTCCGCTGAATCGTAGCGCGGTGGGGAAGTCTTTCGGCGAGGGGCTGCTTTCAGCTTGATGAGGAACTGCAGTGCTTCCACCCAGTCGCTTCGTTTGATCTTTTTTACCTCCGGGCTCTCTCCATCGGCAATCTGAATCAAAAACAGGTATTAGTCCCCAAACTCCGTAGCATATTTCATTGTCAGCACCTACCTCGAGATCCAAGGTTCGGTTCTCTTCGTATTCAACAGAGAAGCAGTGAGGAGCTCGTGCTGGTTGTTTTGCACGGTCAAAGACTCGTGTGTCTTGCCCGACGCACACGCGTACGATGGAACGCGTCGGGATAGTCGCTTTTGGAACTGTGCTATTCACCTTCCGGTAATTTAAATATTCAAGGTCGGCAGAGCACCACACGAAGCGCACGTGGGGTTTCCCGTAGCGACCGTACTTCACGAATAAGCTCCCATTGCGTAAGAGCTCCATGCGTTTCCGGATCAAATCGCTGCCGGATTTTCGAGGACTCCCAGCAGCAGGATTTTCGACTCTTTCAGTCGTCAAAGCAGCTCCTCGAAGCGTAGTCATCTTATCGTTCGACTGCTCTTCTTCGGAAATACTTGCGTGACTGTACTCTGACCGCTTCGAAGTCTTGCCACTACGCGATTGAGCTTCGATCTTGACCGCTGGGGGCTGCAGTCGCGCAGCTGACGGTCGATCATATTCGTGTGTTTCCGAAGCCTCACTGTCATTCTCACTATCGCTTCCGCTGTTGGACGGGTCACGATCTCCCACGCTACCATCTCTCCCACTAGCTGAAGATCGGCGGTGCGATGATTGACGCTTACGAAGTGCACCAGTATGAGATTTCGATCGCGGAATCGAAGTCTTCGGCTCACCCTCGAGCTTTTGAGCTTCCGCTACGCTCTGAATTTGTTCCTTCAGTAGTTCGGCCTCGCGTTTTTGGTCAAGCAAACGCTGTTCAAGGGCCTCAACAGTTCGTGTTTGTTTGCTCATGAGTTCCTGTAACTCCGCAGCAGTGTTCGACGCGAAAAAGGTATTTTCTTTGAGAACTACCAGACATCCAAGAGCCGTAGCCATACCCAGTTCTCGGATTCCTTGTGCGACGGCCTCGTAAAGCAGTCGGGCTTTTTCAAATCCACCTTTGCTTTGTGGTTTGTCTAGCTCTTCACGCGGTAGATCCCCAGTGAGTAGCAATCTCTCCACGATCTCCTCGCACTGCATCCAGTCTACTTTTTTGCCCATTTGGTCGGACCGATCACGCGCGCTTTTCGCAGCAGCTATTGCCGCCTGAGTCTCTTCTTGAGCTAACGTAAGACGCCGGTGCCAATGCTGCTCCTGCTTCGCGAAATGAATAGCTTGCGCTTTCATTTCGTTTTCCAATTGAACAGCGCGAGCTTGCAACTCGGCATTTGTGGCTTCCAGCTCTGCGTTGAGCTTTTCGACTGCTTCCAGGCGCTTCTCAGTGTCCACTTCAGTGTTTACTGCAATATCGACTGCCACCTCTGAGCAGCGCTGCATGAAGCGGCAAGTCGAAATGGATTCATCAATGAAGTCGTTCTCAGGATTGAGTGTAGCGATGAAAACGGACTTGCAATTGCCGCCCAGACTGCCACGCAAAACCGATGTGAGCATGGAATTGCGGTACGGAATATGATACGTCCTCGAAACTGCGTTGCGTTTGCTCCGTAGCGACAGGATGACCTACAAGAGTTGCAAACCTATAATATGAATTTCATATCACAAATTAATTTGTCGCAAACAGTGTACCTGTTCGAGGTGATGAAGTGAGAGGTTGATGTGTTTTCCTTCCGAGCGCATACGCTGGGTGCCGTCACGCTTGTAAACTCGCTCGGAACCCGCAAGATCGACCAGATGAAGCTTGGATGTCACAATCATATCCGAATCAATGGGCCGTGACTCGATCATCACACTGAAGATTGAATGGGAACGGGACGAAGCCTATAGCATTTACAAGATTGTTAGTACAGCGGCAATAGACATATTGTTATGTCAGCGTACCTGGTTCATAGGGGTATCACTCGTCACACGGTTCATGTTACCAAGGAAGAGAAGATTTAGTGCCTCTTCCTCTGATACCGCTTCAAAAACTCTGTGCACGCACACACAATTTAATACACCGCTTCACGAAAGTTTAACCATGAGTGCAGGCTGACTTACCCCAAGTTTCTAAAGTGCATGTCGCCTTCGTCATCGTCCATGAGAAGAACCTTCGTCCACTCTTCGATTGGTCGGTCGGTGTGAGATCTACGTGCAGGGCCAAGCTGCAATATCAGTAAAAGCAAGCTTCCCAAAATTGACAGGTGTGCTTACCGATCGAGCAGGTCGTAGACGTTTTCGTTGTAGATCTCGAGATATGAAATGTAGCACGAATAGCGCATGTTTGGTCTTTTCTCGAACTCCTCAAAGATTGTCGAGAGCACGCGAGGGATTATTCCTCGGTCTGCATAATGCTCGCCTCCCGTAATTGTGTAGGTTTTGCCCGAGCCAGTCTGCCCATAGGCGAGGATAGTTCCATTGTAGCCATCCAGTGCACTGTAGACGATGTCCATACAGACTTCGTTGAATACTTGCTCTTGCGAGATGCTTGGGTCAAATACGTCGTTGAAGTGGAAGTCGAGTCCGTCGCGCTGCTTAAGGTGCATTCGGGAGTCATCGTCGTCTGGAGGTGGGAACGCTATGACTGTCCTACTGAATCGACCGTCGTCGACTCTTTCTGACGACAGCGACAAACCATCAAGTGCGTTTGAGTACACATAGCACACGAGACGTAGCAAAAGAGAGAAATACGAACCGAGATCGAACTTGGCACAATCATGTCCACGCCGTGGAGGGCGCAGACGTGCGTAGGTGCCAATGTGCCACTTCACCATCGGCTTCAAGGCAACTTGATCGGAAGACACCAATACAGCGCAGGTCGTTTTCAAGTTAAGTTGAGACACGATTGAGCATCAAATTGAGGGGTAATTTTAGTTTTGTGTGCTTTATCTAGAATGCCGCAGGGAGAGCTTAGCCTGGATAATGCGAACACTAGTAAGCTATCGTTAGAGCAATGTGAACTTCGGCGTCGACAATAACCTGGGCATTTTTCACACAGTGAGTGGAGGTTAATGCGAAATAGAGGTCCAATAAAACTAGGTCGATACCTACCTGGCTGAAATCACTAACCAACACACCAGTCACACCCGACTTCGTTTGCTTGAAAAATGGTGTTAGCTGTTGCTCCAAAATTCGACGAACCGCCTTACGTCTAGCGGCATTCGACCGTGATATCGTCGAAATCACCCTCAAAAAGTCATCGACAGTGGCGCATCCTTTACTCTCGCGGTCATAGACGTCGAACAACACTATATAAACAAACACAATGCACACGATCAGCGCGAAAGATTGACCTCAGTAAACGCTGATCGCGGGAGACACGAACCTTGTCGCTTAATTTCGAGTGGTTGCTTGACGCTAAACACCGCTAGGATCGTCATAAACGCGGTGAAAGTGACGAGCTCATCGGCTGCATCTCCATCCTTCGGTTCGTGCAACGCAGCCCCTGCTTCCCCCTGCCGATGCAGAACCAGCCGAGCCACGAGCGGCACAAACGGCTGCGCTCGCAGCTCCGGCATCAGCAGCACCACATTCAGCGGCAGTCGCAGCTCTCGACCGACATCGTCCACCGGTATAAGATGCACGAATCTTTTCTTCAGTCGCCCCAGCTCCTGTCGTGAGACTGCAGCATGCCACCACCAAATAAGCAGAACGAACCTGCCTCCACCCCAACTACATCCACATACGTACACGGCTGTACCAGTCCAGCGGGATACGACACTTCTGTGCTCTCCAGCAATTCCAGCCTCTCCTGCACCGTCAACGGCTTGTTTCCTGTCTCTTCCCCCCCGTTCCGAGCCTTACGCCGCCCAAACATGCTTCGTTCTACTCACATGAGTGCAACAGCTTCAACTTGCGTGTCGCTTCGCGTGCAGCTCCCCCATTGGCTAAAACCTAAAATTAACCTTCACTCACGTAAACTTCCGCCGCTTGACACGGTATCCGTTACGCCGGCCACGTCAGTCTTCAATTTACCCCCTCGAGTCTACCATCTACTAGTATCTACCTACTCTACCATGGCCGAGACCCCGCAATTCGTAGTGCACCGCGGCTCCTGCCACTGCAAGGCGGTGCAGTTCGAGTTCGACGCGCCGAGCGACTTGGTGCAGACCGAGTGCAACTGCTCCATTTGCAGCATGAAGCGCAATGCCCACGCCATCGTGCCCAAGGCGCGCTTCCGCCTGATGCGCGGTCAGGACATGCTCACGCTCTACACGTTCAACACGCACCAGGCCCAGCACCTCTTCTGCAAGAGATGCGGCGTGCAGGCGTTTTACATCCCGCGCAGCAATCCGGACGGATACGCCGTCACGGTCGCCTGCGTGGATCCGGCCACCATCTCCAGCGTCACCACCGAAACCTTCGACGGCCAGAACTGGGAGGCGTCGTTCGAGGCGTCCGACATCGCCAGCTACTCCAAGGAATAGGGTGGTGCATTCAACCTCGAGACGGGCCCTAATGTAGTACAGTTCTACGGTTCGGAAATACACATTTCACGCACTGTGAGAAGCGTTCATTTCGAGTTTCACCGATTCACGGAAAGATGGCGCCAACTCAAGCGGGGATATTGACGACGTCGGGCAAGATGATGAAGTTCAATGCTCCGAGTCGGACGTGCGTGACGTTTTCATCGTGTGGTGGTTGGGGCAGCCAGTAAGTTGCTGTACGCGCGCGTCCCGGACGGTCAGAGCATCGCGTTCTTCCTTGAGGAAGACTGCGCGGGCAAGTTGGTGTTCAATAGTGACGCGGGGAAAACGTTCGGCAACGAGATCGTGAAGGACGACACGGCGGTGGTGCGCTCGTTTATTCTGGCGAAGTACACGCTGTATCCGGTAAAGGGGATCATCAGCATGTGTCGAGATGAGAGTGCGTCGCTGTTGAATGCGACGGAGGGAAATGACGACAACGCGGAATGGTTGTCAATTTCGAGTGCCAGCCGTGGTGGCAATCTATCTGCGAACTGGTTTGACACTCTGCCGGACGGAGGAGATGTCGAAATTGGCGATGCTTGAGGTGAGAAGGACAAGTTAGAGATATTACTCTTTTTTTGGGGATAAAAATGTTGTTACCACCTAGCTTGGTTATTTGCTAGTACCCTGACTGAAAACGAGGTGGTGCCTACAACCTAGTCTTACACAGCGACCATCGATCGTCTCCTTTGCAGCTTCAAATTCGATTCTCGCCACTTCTCTTTTTGCCAAGCTACCTCCAAATGTTGCCGGTATTCTGTTGAACGCTCGACGAATCCATGATGTACTATGCACCGGCGCAACAATGCATCACGACTTCGTCGTGCAGTGGGTGGAGGGAGGAAGAGCAAGTAAGGATGTGGGGGAGAATTCCTGACGGAAGCATCGTCAATTTCTACGAGGAGGAAGATTGCCAAGCCCGCATCGTATGCAGCAGCGAGCTAGACGATCGGTCTAACTCGCACGAGCTAAATCGGAATGGCTAGGAAGGGGGCACGGTCGGTCGTTGCTGGTTACCAAGGACTCGCGCTATCCTGTCCACTCAGCAAGTGTGAGAGCGCGAAGTTGGTCAATGCAACCTTAGAGACCAAAGCCACCGAGTGGACCTCGATGTTGAACAGCAGCAGCAACGGAACTCTATCGCAGAACTGGTTTGAATCGTTGCTGTAGACTGGCAATCGGTTCGGGCAATGGGTGTTAGCACATTGAACTCGAAATTGGATCGCTTGATCGTTTGTATTCTTTGAAACTTCGGACTACCTTTAGGATACTAGCCGTGTCCTCACCCATTCGGCAGCTCTGTGTCCACCTCTTGCAGGCGACTGAATGCATTATTCATGATTTCTGTGGCCATAATGTAGACAGAAGTGTACAACTACAGAAGTACGGATGTTTACCATCCACTTCCAAGAGCTGGTTTCAACCAACATCCGGCAAAGCCGATCCTCAAGGTTGTGGTCTCCCGTAAGCAGTTAAGATTCGAGCATCTCTGAGCTAAAGTCATTATCAAACTTACCCACCACTAAGCTGCAATGCTCGATTCATTCCACCCTCGTGCTGGTATCGTGACGGTGCATCGGGACACCTACATGTACGACACTCCGAGCCAATTGTGTGTTACGATCTCGGGGTGTGAAGGCTGGGGCTGTAGTGGCTGACGGTTACACCGGACCTTGAAGTTAACCAGCTTGGCTCAGCTGTCGATCCTGAAGGGACGTGGTGATCACAGACCGCCCCTTGATGCCCCAGATGTGTCCGACGGCTCCTAGCCATTCACATGGGGTCTGCATGTTCTCCAGGTCTGGCTGTCCGTGCCTGACCTGGGCTGCATATGGAACTTTGTATATGATGCATGTCTGTTTGTTAAAGGATCGTCAATAGGACGATCCGTCTCTCACTTCAACCCGTGCTGGGGGGACGCCTCTGGACACGGTTGATCGACGAGACAGAGAGAAGGGCTGGTCAGCATCAGTCCCGGACCTCACTCTTCATTTTTCTGTCTAGGAGACAAATACACTAAGCTACAAGTTCCTGCGGGTTAAGCCCCCGCACTATCGTGTTCGACCTTTTGAATCTTCCTGACCCGGGATACACTACAAAGAATTCTTTAGTAGAATTTCTACTGTGTGCTGCTTGGCCAACGCCTGCATCACCCAGTGGACTTCTGCGAAGATCAAGACAAGTGCTGATTCAACATGAAGCACCAAGTGGACAACGCCGTTTGTATGGGTTCGGTCCCACTCTTCACTCCAACCGTGCCGCCCCGGATTACGAGCATCTCGCACGACTTCCTGGCAAAGTGGAAAGTCAAGCGCCGTGAGTACGAGGCTGAGTTGCGCGCTCGCTGCCGTGTTTCCGGTGAAGACTTCGATGCTGTTTTGACCCCTATTATCGAGACATTCGACGCTGAGCTGCTGGATACATTCTGCGACCTACGGCTGCGTACGCCGACTGTAGTGGGCCTACTTTGGCTCACTACTTTAGCTTACACGTCGCGCTACGTGTATGAGGAAGCGTAGGAGTTTATTAATAATTTGAATTAATTATACTTGAGTCCACAAGTATAATATAAATCAAATAAAACACCAAATAGGTAGTTTAAGGTAAAATGAGAACTGTATTGTTTGTAAATTGATCTTCCTCTAAAATCTGCTAAAAACTGTTTATCATCTATGAAAGGGTTGGCAGCGGCTGGCTGTCAGAGCCCCGCTAATATGCATGTCTCTGATTGGTAGAAAGATGCTGCTTTCTACCAATAGGATCTTTGGGTATGTGTGGACCACTCACTGTGGTGGTCCACTTCAATGTATCCATCGGTGTGTCTTACACCAATGTGAGGAAGTATCCAAAACGTTTAACAGATAACCTATCTGTTAAATTCACAAGTGGCTTGCAGCCACTTGTACGTGTAACCCCGTTACACCATCCCTTAAGGTTAGACGCGCGGGGTCCCCGCACGTCAATCTTTGGAATTGACCATTCGTCAATTCTCCGCGTTTGGAGAAGAAATCCGCGCTCATTCAACGATGAGCGCGCCTCAGAAGAAGTCCGCTAAGTCGATGGGGAGTCATCTCTCCATCGACGACTACTTCGAACGCCAGAAGGCGAAGTACGGTGACGTCGTCGACTTCGACGACGACGATGAAGACATGGAGGGCGAGGAGGACTCGCCCTCAAAGCGTAAAGACTCAGTGTCGAGCGAATCGCTCGACCCTCACGCCAAGAACGTTCGCCCGCGTGAAGGGGACGAATCGGACGCTTCGAGTTCGAAGCGTTCGCGTACTGAGAGTGATACCCCACTCGCTTCCAGCTGGGGCTCTCAGTACTCCGCGCGCTGCTGCTGCAGCGCGTGATGTTAAAGCTCAAGGCTCTCCGCGCGCTGCGCCTGCAGCGCGATCCATGGATGCCGTCCGCGTCCGAGATCGCGGACCGGTTTGGGAACTCGGTACCTCGAATGAGGTGCCGCTGTACGTATGCAGCGCCATCAAAGATGACGCTGTGGCTGCTGAGCTGCACTTTGATGCGTTCCGCATCAAAGGCGCGATTACTACATCGGACTCTTTCATGAGCTCCGATGGTTTCAAAAGCAAGAAGACCTCTTCTCGCAGCAAAGTGCCCGAATGGCAGGCACTTTGTCAAGCTGGAACGCCTTTGTTGAGAACTTCAACAAGAGGCCGAGTGCTTACCGTGATCGGATTAAGCAAGCGCGTGATCGCTTCGAGACGTACTCGAAGCGTGGAAAGCTGGAGCAACTTCATGTTGCTGCTGAGGAGGTAATGTGCCGTGCACTGTGCCCGAGGGCTTTCAGTGCACGAAGTGCTTTCCAGGCGCGGTCCGCTTGAGCGACCGCGACCTGAACGGGTACACGTCGTTCCGTGTGCCCGAGAGTCTCAAGAGCTCCGTGCTAAGTTCTTAGCACGTGAGGGTTCAGGCGCTAGCGATGATCGCAGCGCTCGTGTTACTTCCGCTGCGCCAGTGCGTACTGCTCCTCGTACGCCCTCACCATTTCCGGAACGTCCTCCAGCAAGACGTTCCGCGGCTCCCATGTATCTCGATGGGGAGGAAATCCTCTCCAACGAATACGAAAACAGAGCCTTGAGGGTTCGTTTTCGGGATACTATGGTCAACAATCCGCTCAACAATCCTGCGGGTTGAGCCGTGGGCGTCACGGATCGGCGGTGGCGGGGTGGGAACACGCCCGGGTATGATCAGCCCCGGCTGATCAGTATGCGCCTCTCCACGACCGGGTGACCGTCGTGGAGCGTCTGCAGGGCGCTGAGTTCGCCGCCCTAAAACAGGAGCTGGCGAACCAGAAGGCCCAAGTCGCGGCGGTCTCGCAGACCGCCTCGAATATCCAGGTCGAGCTGGGGACCCAGATGAAGGGGTTGCTCCAGCGTCCGCGCGCTGGAGGAGAGGTTGCTCGTCGCCGAGGCCAAGTCTCGCTTCTGCCTCGGCTCCTGCCGAGGCTTCGGGTCAGCCGAGCTAGATGGCTCGTGCTGCAGGTATGGCTTCAGCCGTCCGACGTAAAAGGTCGGATGGAGGCGCATGCTAGACGGTATGACTAGCGTGTATGCGTTGCCGTGCCGTGCCAACACAGTGAACGGCCCGATGAAGCGCGGAGCAAGCTTGCTTGCTCCGAAATCCGAAACTGCATGTCTAGGCAGGTTTTGTGTAGCTAACAAAACTAATGAACCAACTTTAAATTCATTTGTGTTGCCTCTGCCCGCATTGTCTGCGTTCAGCTTCTGTTGATCAACAGAAGCTGCTATAGTGTCTTGGACAAACCGAATCACGGCTTGTCTTTTGGTGATGAAACTGATTGCATCCGAGCTGAAGTCATTCAGCTCGCTCTCCGCTAGAGGCCCGGCCTCTGCGTGGTTCTTTGCGGCGTCTGCGCCCTGCGCAGAGCCGTGGTCATTGTCCTTGTTGTTGGGGAGTCTGCGCCCTGCGCAGACTCATGCGTTTTGTTCGCTGTTGCAGCTGACACTGTGCAAGTGTCAGCGGTTTTCTGCGGCTGCTGTATTGCAGTCGTAGATCCTCCCCCACTTAAAGTGGGAGCCATCACTCCGAGTAAACTCGGGAGGCGTGGATGCCGCATGGCATTCACGTAGAACGGTGTATGCCCGGTCGAGGCATGCACTGAGTTATTGATGGCAAACTCTGCCATCGATAAACACTCGCTCCAGTATTGGAACGAGTGAGCGTAGCTCTTCAACATATCGACGAGCACGCGATTCACGCGCTCGGTTTGACCGTCCGTCTGCGGATGATCCGCAGTCGACATGGAAAGCTGGCTCCCAAGAAGTGTAAACACTTCTTGCCACAGGTGCGCTGTGAAGCGCGGGTCTCTGTCCGACACAATGTCGGACGGCATGCCATGGTGTTTGAACACCATGTCGACGAGCAGACGGGCCGTCTGCTTCGCGGTCACCTCTGCTGGCACCGCAGCAAGATGTACCATCTTGCTGAAACGGTCTACAAAGACCACAACACCGGTGTTCCCTCCGCTGTCCGGGGAAGACCAAAGATGAAGTCAAAGACATGGACTTCAGCACTCGACGGAGTCGGTAGTGATTACAGTGGAGCCTGCGCGAATGGCGCAGGCTTTACGTTAGCATACCTCGCAAGCACGGATGTACTTGCGCACCCACTATACTGGTGGTGCCAGTAGAAGTCGCGCGTGAGAAGGACGTAAGTCTTCTCACGTCCGAGATGTCCCGCAGTCGGGGCATCATGATACTCGTACATGATCCTGAGTCGCAGGTCATGGTCATTTGGCACGACAACGCGATCCGCGTTGTCGTCGACTGCGTTGTAGAGTAGCAGTCCTTCGTGCACGAAAGTGGTGTGCACGCGCTCGAAGGTGCTTGGGCAGCTTCTGACGGGACTTGTCAGAAGGCGCTGTGCCATAGGCCAGCAAGAGCTTCGCGTCCGCGTCGTGCGCGTACGCGGCCTTCACATCATCCAACAGAGATGATGTGGGTTTGCTCGATCGCATGGCGTCAATGGCATTGACGTCAACAGCTTCTGCATAGTCCGGCCGACGTGATAACGCGTCGGCCACCACGTTCAATCTTCCGGGTTTGTATTCGACCCGGAAGTTATACTCCGCAAAGAATGAGAGCCATCTCGCCATTCTTTGTGAATGTGGCACTTCACTGCGGTGCGCAGTGAAGCATGGTCAGTGTAGACCACAAATGGTCTACTCCCAAGCAAGTACACCTCGGAACTTTGCGAGTGCATACTTCATGGCAAGGAGTTCCTTGTCATGCACCGGATAGTTGCGCTCAGCTGGCTTCAGCTGACGCGATTGGTAGACGACACGATCACGGCCCTCGTGATCGTGCTGCTCACGCGCATCCGATCGCGAAATCGGATGCGTCACACTACGTGAAATGGGCGATCTTGGTCAGCCACTGCCAAGATCGGCGCCTCAGTCAAGCCCCGCTTGACTGCATCGAATGCCTTTGGCAATCGGGTGTCTATTCCACACAGCTTCTTTCTTAAGAAGCTGTGACAGCGGGCGGATCTTGCCCGCATAATCCTCCACGTACTTGCACAAGTACGTGGCAAGCTAAGGAACTGCCTCAGTTCCTTGACACTTGAAGGCGTTGGCCATTCATTTATCACTCTGACCTTTTCCGGGTCAGGGCGAACACCATTCTTCCCTACGAGACACCCGAGGACGGGTATCTCGCTCGCCCCGAAGATACACTTCTTCAGGTTCGCGTAGAGCTTATGCTTTCGCATAAGCTCAAGTAGTTCGGAGATGCACCCTGTGCATCTCTACGTCGGATCTTCCGTCCACAGCCCGGCTGTGGATGAATACATCATCGAAGTAGCTCGGTGCGAAGTCGCGCACCGAGCGCAACAAGTGCGTCACGCACCTGTTGAAAGTCGCAGGGGCGTTCTTAAGCCCCTGTGGCATTACTAGCCATTCCCAGAGCATGCCGCTTGGCGTGCTCACTGCCGTGAGAGGGATATCGCTCTCACGCATTAGGATTTGATAAAATCCATCTCGCAAGTCGAGAGCACTGTAAACGGTGCTCCCGGCCATCGAATCGATGATAACATCTTTTCGCGGTATCGGCGTCTGCGCCGGTACCGTCGCATCGTTCAGCTTGTTGTAGGCATGAACGATGCGCCATCCGCCCTGTGGCTTCTTGACACAGAACGTCGGAGCACTGTGCGGGGACTTTGATTCCCGCACTTGTCCTGCTTTACGACGACTTTCAAAGAAGTCGTCGATCGCTTTCACTTGCTCTCGCGGCAGTGGCCACTGCCGCGTGACACAGTACTTCGTGCCCGGCACGAGATCAATCTCGTGCTGAATGCCCTTATCCTGCGGAAGCTCCGCAGAATGTCTTCCGGAGTACGTCTTTGTACTCCCTCAACAATTCGTAATAGGGACTCGACTTCAGCGAGTCCCAACCTTGTTCCTCGAAGCGCTCTCGCTTGTTTCTGCACTGAGTGTCTTCACTCTCAGTGGTACTCCATGAAGAGCTGCCTCAGCTCTTGCTCTCGCTCGCCGTTCTTTCGCTGTCCGAAAGAACGCAGACTTGCTCGATGCGTCCATCGTGCAAGTCGCGTGAAGCGCTTCCAGCTCATGGCTGGAAGCGAAGTCAACTCCGACGCCGTCGTCGGAGACTAGCGAGTCCCGTGTCACGATACTGGAATCCAGTATCGGTGCGCGTCAAGACGCTTAGCGTCTTGACATTCGGCGTCACCGCCGCAGTCTGCCCAGCAGACTGTTCTTGTTGCGTCTCGGTCCCGGACCGAGACTTGCGCACGTTTTCCGCTTGCGCCGTCTTCTTGTTGTGCGGAGCCCGGCTCCGCACAGTTGTTCTTCTTGTCCAGGCCCGGCCGTGGACAGTCGTTCGCCGGCGGACCCTGTCCGCGGGCGCGCGGTATCAAGCCCGGCTTGACCGCATTTTCCTTCGTGCAGCCCGGCTGCACGGTAGTGTCCGTTCGCCGGCAGACCCTGTCTGCGGGCGCGCGATATCAAGCCCGGCTTGATCGCATGGCGCTTCGTCGTGCAGCCCGGCTGCACGACAGCATGCAATTGCGTCAGTGCGGTACGTTTGCAACCGTCCGCACTGTTTGCAGCGTCAACTCCTGGAGTTGACACGCCTTTGTCACCTCGACGCCATTCATTGGCGGAGCCCTCACGACCGAGGGTGCGTCGGCTCCCGGAGCCGACGCGTCGTTGTCGACCTGACCGCTTCGGGTCAGGGACTGTCCCTTACACACTTGAACGTGGTGTTGGTTCCCGGAACCAACACATCTTTTTCTTCCGACGTCGGCAGCATTGCCGACGTGGGTCTCACTTGTGCGCGCCCTCGCGCACTTCTTGGGCACTCCGGGACAGCAGCATAAAGCGCTGTCTCGACAGGTGAGCCGCGCGCACCTGTTGGTGCGCGCTGCGTTAACAGGGCCATCGCTCTCTGTTCCGCTGTCGCGTCCGAAGCGCACGACCGTGCGCTTCTTCCAGTCTATTACCGGATCATGCCGTGCAAGCCACGGCATGCCCATTACTACGTCGAACTTATCGTCCAGGTCCAGGACGATAAAGTGTTCGACAAACACTCGTTGTTTGTACGAGAAGCGCACGTTCACGACGCGCTTCTCGGTCTTCTGACCTGTTGCCAGTCGTACCTCCAGAAGACTTCGAGGTGTATCTACCTCCTCGAAGTCAAGTCTCGACAGGCTTCGTAGTCGAACAAAGTTGTTCGACGCGCCTGAGTTCTACCAAAGCTCGAAGAGAGTCACTCGCTCTCTTCGAGTAAACCTTCAAGATGACTAGGTTTGGCCTGTCATCTTGTTTCTTACAGTGAGCTGGTCTCACTGGGGCTGCAGTCCTCAGTGTCGCGTGCCCGATGTCGGCACGCGCGACTGCATTACCAGTAGGGCGCCCCGCGCCTACTGGATGTTCGCGTTTTTTTGTTTGTCCGCGGCGATGCCCAGCATCGCCACGACGGCCACCTCCAGGGGCACGGGAGCCGTGCACTCTCTGTCAAAGTGACCGATCCTTCCGCAACGGAAGCATCGCACGTTATTTCCGTGCTGCTGGTAACCAGCAGTTGTTGCATTCGAGAGGTCCATTGGTTCCGGACCTCCCGTGCTCGCTACCGGGCGCGGTTGCGGCCTCGGCACGCTCGCATGCAGTTTAGCCTGCCGCAGGCTAAACTCTTCTTGCATGGCAAGAGTAATCGCAGCTTCGAGTACTCGGGTACTCTCGGAAGAGATAGGTCTTCACAGGCCCATCTCTAAGTCCTTCATGAACGTGACGACTTTAGTCGCCTCGTCAATCGGGTTAGTCACGATATTTGAGACCAAATATCGTGCACGCTGCGCGTAAGCATGGACGTCATGCTTACCCTGCTGAAGGTCGAGGAACTCCGCCCTCGACCGGAATTTTTGCGGGGCTCAAACGCTTGTTTGAGCTCCTCTTTGAATATCTCGTACGTGCTGAAGCACGTAGGATCGGAAGTCGGCGTCCATACGCCCAACTCCTCGCTCGTCCGCCAAGACATGACATGGCGAACGCAACCTTTGACAACGGGTCGACGATACGTCGAGCCGCTATGGCTGTGTCGAGTTCGACAAGCCATCGGAGGAGAGGCTCGCCCTCTCTTCCTACATAATTGCTCACGCTCCTTCATGATGAATCCCAGAGCAACACCATGTTGCTCTGTCGGCGATAGCGTACGCAACATTGTAGCTATCGCCGCCTCCCCAATGACTGTTGACAGTCGTTGGAGGGCCTCCCACTCTGGATCCGACAGGTGGGGCAGTCCGCGTGCAACATGCGTTGCAGGCGTATTGGAGCTCTCCATGGGCACCTCCGTGCTCATGTGGTTCTCGGCTCCGCGTTCGTACACCTCGTACGAACGTCAAGCAATCGGTCGTTGGACGGACTACAAGGTGCTACCAGGTGTAGTGGGTCTAACTTGACTCACTACTTTAGCGTACACGTTGCGCCACGTGTATGAGGAAGCGTAGGAGTTTATTAATAATTTGAATTAATTATACTTGAGTCCACAAGTATAATATAAATCAAATAAAACACCAAATAGGTAGTTTAAGGTAAAATGAGAACTGTATTGTTTGTAAATTGATCTTCCTCTAAAATCTGCTAAAACTGTTTATCATCTATGAAAGGGTTGGTAGCGGCTGGCTGTCAGAGCCCCTAATATGCATGTCTCTGATTGGTAGAAAGATGCTGCTTTCTACCAATAGGATCTTTTGGGTATGTGTGGACCACTCACTGTGGTGGTCCACTTCAATGTATCCATCGGTGTGTCTTACACCAATGTGAGGAAGTATCCAAAACGTTTAACAGATAACCTATCTGTTAAATTCACAAGTGGCTTGCAGCCACTTGTACGTGTAACCCCGTTACACCGACTGCTGATGTAACTGAGGGGATGCTGATCGCCGAGATCGACCACATCGCTGGGAGCGTGATGAACGACACTTTGCCCGACATAAAGGCCTTGTTCAAGAGCAAGCTTCGCCTGAACATGACCGAGGACGATGTCGAGGCTAGGGTGCTCGACTATTTCAACTGCTTCGGCCAGGTCACGCGTTCAAATGGCTTGTCGGAGTGCTTCGAAGGAGAAGCTGGGAGACGTGAACGGTGCAAGCGATTGGTGGCCTCGCTTCATCCTGCGACGCTGAAAGCTGAAGTGAAGCTGTGCATTCGCTACTCGCATAAGCCAGCCGCCACTGACCCATGACTGGTGTACGAGCTCATTGTGGAGAAAGCGACTGAGCACGAGCGGCAGTTCCGACGACTGAAGTCGAGAAGCGCAAGTTTGAGAAGCGCGACCGAAGTGGACGCGATGAGCCCCAGCCGGATAAGGATCGCCTTCGCAAAGACAAAAGGAAGTCGCGCGGATCGAAGTCGCGGAACCCCCTAGCCGTGGAAACTACTCGGACTGCGACGGAAACCAAGCCTCCGGCCAAGGCGGCTAAGCTGCCACCCAGTCCGTGCCCGAAATGCAAAGAGATGCATTGGATCCGTGATTGCCCGAAAGCCACCACAGAGGCCGAGAAGGACGAGCTACACAAGACTCTGCGTGAGCGGGCCAAGGCCAAGCGTTCTCGACTCAAACGACTAGGCGAACTCCTTCCTATTTGTGGTCGCGAGGTGACCGTGAACGGAGTGCTGCGCCTGCCTTACTGCCCTGACAGTGGCTCTGACTACACTGTTATTGGCCATTCACACTGGGAACTCTTGAAGACCAAGGACCCAAGTGTGGAAGCTGAGAGACTCGTCAACCCGGTACGGAATCAGGCATACGGTTCTACCTGGGTGACGGCCGACAAGAAGGTCAGACTATATCTGCTGATCCACACTGCTGCGGGACCGGTGGAGCCGATGAGCGCGGTAGATGTATTGATCGCCGATGTCGATGACGACGAGTTCATAGTGGGCAACGATTTACTTCTTTCTCTTGGCATCGACGTGGACAGACAGCTGGAAATGTTGGCCGACCGCGGAAATGATGAAACTAGCGGGGACAATATCAAACTGGAAGCTGATGAACCGCCGGTTGCTGCCACTAGCTCGAGTGATGAAGACATTTTCGCGGCTGTGGAGCGACTGCTGAATCGTGCCTTGGAGAATGGGTTTCCTGTGGATCGACTGGAGACTCTCAGGACAATTGTCCATGCTTACGACGTGTGGCGCTTGGAGCTGCGTGATGACCCACCAGCGAATGTGCCGCCAATGGAGGTGCGACTACGCGACGGGGCTCGACCCGTGAAGTGTAAGCCTCGCAAATACCCTCCACACATTCGTCATTTTCTCCGTGAATTTAACTCTCGGTTGGTTACGTTAGGACTGGTCTACGAGAACCCGGACAGTCGATGGGCGAGCCCCGTTTTGCCAGTCAAGAAATCTGCCGACCTCATGGACCTCCGCCAGACGACGGACTACCGAGCGGTGAACGAATTGACGGACGTCCGCGCTGCAGTGATGCCTATTTTATCATTAGCAGTGGAACATGCACGTGGAATGAACCATTTTGGACTTTTCGATTTTCTCAAAGACTTTTGGCAACTCCTCTGGCTGAACTTTGCCAGGAGTTCCTATCCTATATGACAGATGAAAATTTTTCACTCCTCGACGTGTTCCTCAAGGCAGCAGTGATGCCGTCATATTTTCCAGCAAACTATGGAGAAGTGTTTCGCTACGTTACTCTATGATCACCTCCTTATCTGGATCGATGACCTCACTCACGCAAACGACATCGACGTCTACCTTGACAAGCTCGCTGAGCTATTCTCTTTGCTGAATCAGTTTGGCTTAAAACTGAGTGCGAAGAAGTCAAGCCTCTACCAGACTCAAGTGAAGTGGTGTGGAAAGGTTATCGATGGCCACGGCATCCGGCATGATGGAGAACGAATTGACTCGCTGCGTTCACTGCCCTATCCACGAACCGCTGGCGAGCTTCAGCAATTCGTGTGTGCCATCAACTGGATGCGCGAGAGCATTATTGATTTCGCCCGGCAAGTGAATCCACTCCGACGATGTCTCGACGCAGCGCTGGCTAATACAAAGCGGACTCGACGTGCAGCTGCTAGCATTGAGATTGAGCTTACCGACGACGAACGTCGAGCGTTTGATGATGTCAAGGAGGCTCTGGCGACAGCAGCCACCCTCGACTTTCCCGATGACAGTGCGACGACGTGTTTGTTTACCGACGCCTCTGATGTGGGATACGCAGTGATTGTTACGCAAGTAGCGGACTTCGATCCGAAGAAGCCGGCGACGGAACAGCAGCATCGCTTGATCCACTGCACGAGTGGTACTTTCACTGGCAGTCAGTGCAATTGGACTGTCATTGAAAAGGAGGCCTACCCGATCGTAGTAGTCTGCGACAAACTCGATTATCTGCCACTGCGCCCCAAGCCATTTCGCATGTACTGCGATCATCGGAATTTAATCCACGTTTTCGCACCTCACGAATCCGTGAAGAAGCACGCAAGAGGCAAACTGCTACGATGGGCAATGAAGTTGATGAACTATCGCTACGTAGCGGAGCACGTTCCCGGGCCTGATAACGTGTGGGCAGACATGATCTCCCGTTGGGCCGGGAACCACAATCCAACTGTGAAGCGCCTCAAGACCGTCCGTGCCTCGCCGCAGACTGCTACCGAGTCAGTTTCGACCCTGCGTCCGCTGGACGATGAACGTTTTGTATGGCCTACTCTCCAAGAGCTTCGCGAGGTGCAGGCCAAGAACTCGCCTCCCGCTGGAGCTGTTCGGACCGAGAACGGCCTACTCACACTCCACGACCGCTTGTGGATTCCTCCCGATGCCAAGGAACTCCTACAGCGTCTCTGCATTGTGGCCCATTGTGGTACCCAGGGCCATCGCGGCCAGCACGCAATGGTCGCCCACCTCCAACGTCTTTTCGGCATCGACCATGTTGCGGCAGTAGTGGCCAAGTTCGTCAAGGACTGCCTGCTGTGTCTGCATTCGAAGGGGAAAGATTATACCTCGTCCATGGAGCGAGACGATCGAGTGCAGCACGCGTAATGGTGTCTTGCATTTCGACTACCTCTACATGGGCGAAAGCTATGGTGACAGCAAGTACCTGCTTGTTCTCAAAGACCACGCCACGCATTACTGCGAGTTAGTAGTAGCAGACACACCAGATAGCACTGTGGTAGTGGAAACACTGCTGGCATGGCACTCACGATTTGGAATCCCGCCAGATTGGATCTCGGATAATGGCACTCACTTCAAGAACGAAGTGGTGGCAGAGCTGAGCACACGTCTCTGCACACAGCAGACGTTCACGCCAGCCTATAGCCCATGAGTCAATGGATCCATCGAGCGCGTCAATAGGGACATACTCCAAGTGGTGAGAATAATGATCTTGACGTACAAGATCAGCTACAAGGACTGGGTGTACCTCGTGCCCATGATCCAAGCGAATCTCAATCACACGCCCGTGCCTTCGCTGGGCAACAAGGCGCCTGTGGAGCATTTTACTGGGCTTCAGTGCCCTACGCCGCTGCGGGAATTCTACCTGCCTGACAAAGGTGGACTGCAAGAAGTTCCAGCCAGTGAGCAGATCGACGAATACCTCGATGAACTGCGTAGCAGCTTGCATGCGATGCACTGCAAGGTGGAAGATCGACGGCTACAACAACGCCTGCTAAACAAGAAACGTGAGCGAGGAGAGAACCTCGTGAATTTCGCTGTGGGCGACTACGTGTTGCGATCTCGAGTGGATGCGAAGCACAGGAATAAACTCCAGGTGACCTGGGTAGGTCCCTACCGTGTGGTGCGTGCAGATGCACACTCATTCAGAGTCCAGCACTTGGTGACTGGTGACGAGCTGGACGTGCATGCTTCGCGGTTGAAGATGTACGCTGACAGCAGTTTGGACGTGATGAACTCCTGGAACATGTTGCTTCGCAAGGGATTATCTTGGCCGTGGATAAGCTTAACGAACATCGGTGGAACGACAACATCAAGGACTACGAGATATGTGTCAGCTGGATTGGACTTCAGCAGATTGAAGACTCATATGAGCCTGTCAAGAGTCTCGCCAAGGAAATCCGTGTTCTCGTTGACAACTATGCCACTAAAGCCAACGGCTCCAAGTTCACTGAGTACTGGAACAAGTTGCAAGGTGTTGTGATGGAGCCGACGCTCTCACTTCCACCAACCAGGTCTCAGCCACCAGCAGACCAACAACCGCGCGCGTCACAGGATGCCGTGCACCAACCGCAGCGTCGCATGACCAGCAGGAAACGACGACGACGTCAACCCGCAAGAGGAGCTGCCACCAGCGACTTAAGCACTACTGCCTCTGCTAGGGTCCTACCCTCAGCACAAGTACGGCAACCGCGACGGTCCCAGCATGAGGACGGCCAGAAGCACATCAAATGCCGAGGGTCATGACTCTAAGCCTCCTCTAGGCAGCCGTACCAGATCGACGACTTCGGCCGCACCGACCTCGGCAACAGGAGCGCCATCGCTTGAGCCAGCGTCAAAGCGTGCCCGCCGGCAGCGACGATCGCGATCAATGACTCTGGTAGCACCGACTTCGCCAGCAGGGTCTACTACGTCTGCTTCGACGTCAGGGCGTGCTCACCAGCTACGGAGATCGACTCGGTCCAGAAAGCCTCGCAAGAACCGTGCTTAGCTGGGTCTCCCCGAGCTTCCACGCAGGATGAGCAAGAAGTCGTAGTCGAGCGCAAGTATGGAACTACAATACCAACTACTGGCCTGTTGTCGGGCCATCAACAGTGCCCATGGTGGACTCGCACTGAGACCAAGCTTCGGGGGCTGTGCAGTGGCTGACGGTTACACCGGACCTTGAAGTTAACCAGCTTGGCTCAGCTGTCGATCCTGAAGGGACGCGGTGATCACAGACCGCCCTTGATGCCCCAGATGTGTCCAACGGCTTAGCCACACATGGGTCTGCATGTTCTCCAGGTCTGGATGTCCGTGCCTGACCTGGGCTGCATATGGAACTTTGTATATGATGCATGTCTGTTTGTTAAAGGATCGTCAATAGGACGATCCGTCTCTCACTTCAACCCGTGCTGGGGGGACGCCTCTGGACACGGTTGATCGACGAGACAGAGAGAAGGGCTGGTCAGCATCAGTCCCGGACCTCACTCTTCATTTTCCTGTCTAGGAGACAAATACACTAAGCTACAAGTTCCTGCGGGTTAAGCCCCCGCACTATCGTGTTCGACCTTTTGAATCTTCCTGACCCGGGATACACTACAGGGGCACAGCCACCAACGTCGTGTGGTCACGCATCCCTCAACTTGCTGTTGTGGCATTCTTCAAGGACAACGACTGCGCTGGAGAGGTCATTTTTACGACGGATCCCTCTCGATCCGCTGGCTCGCACCCGTTCAACATCGGACCGATTGGTAAGGTCATCAAGTCCCTCATGGTTTTGGAGTACTCGGAGCATCCTGTCGGAGGCTTAGTAAACGAGTGTTTCCCTGCTCTGGATAAACTGCTCGAGAGCGCGAATTTGACTAACAGCTCGGACAGCAACTCCAGCTACGCGGAAGGAATCCCTACCGTGACGATCCTGCCCATGCTCGAAGGAAATTTTTCCTCTAACTGGATGGACCCCCTCTCCGATGGAGTCTCGAGCTCGAGCTCACTCTAGTTGCGTTTTAAATACTTCGAAGTAATACTCCTTACGCATCATAGGTGCGGTAGCTATTTGAATAAAGTGAATACAGATTTGCTTCGCGTTAAGTAGGTTCTGATGTTGTGGTGACAAAATCAAAACCAGAAATTTTCTTGTTACAAGCACCGGCGAATTCCTTCTCCAATTCCGACCCATGAAAGCGAATGGAATGGAACTGTTAGAGCCCTTGGCGAACGGGAAAAAATCCCAGCGCCAACATCATCATTAAATTATTCCGTTTGAGAGAGCAGATCTTACTCGACGTGATCCAAACTTCAGTTTCGTTCCCGCCGAAGCCGCTTGAGAACGTAAGGTTGTGGGCGTGTGTACCATACCCACTGACGAGATAAAAGCTCGACCAACTCCATGCTCTTGATGCAGTCGATGTGTACGCCCATCGTATCGCGCCATTTCGAGGGAATTTGTATCAAGCAGGAAGCATTCGACGTGTCGACTTCAACATGCAACTTCGGTCCCACGAAGCTAACAATTCGCCACCGCCTCCCCACTCTGGAGACCGCGGTGCGCCAAGACTTATGCATGCTTGCACAGGCACACCTGGACGTGTACCCTCCGTTTCCAGTGGCTTCATTAAACCAGCAGTGAATGACGATGCGCTGAAGACCATAAAGCTAGGTAAACCGACCGTGGATTTTCACTCACGTCATAAGGTTCTCCATGTCACCTCTACCTGAATGATTCTTACCACCTGAATCATGCAGTGTATGCCATGCATAGTGGTTCTCCAGAATGAGAACCTATGCTAGAAGTTCAACACAGTGGGCAATAAAGTATGTATTTATGTTACCACAAACTCACCACATCCCAAAAACAGCATAAAGCCTCAGCTTCAACTTCCACCACACCCCTCTGTACGCTTGCTAATATGTACTCGCCGGGCACCTTTTCACCGCTGAGGGCCACTACCCCACATGTACTTGTAGATGGAAGAAGCACCGCTGGTGAGTGAGCTTGCGACGGTTGAAACAGTAGCCTCGACTGCCTCCACACCGATTTTGACGGACGAACCCACAGATGTCATGCCCTTCGATACCGTTTTCTCGTTGGAATGGGCGTGAACAAAATCGCTGAGCTTCATACCGATACGTTCGTTCAGCTTGCCTTCCATCCGCAGCATCAGCGCCGTAGCTGCCTCGTCGTCTGACTGACCTGGCAGGAAGCGTTCGATCACAAAGGCTTCAAGGTCACTTTGGGTGTAGTTAACTCCGAAATCCGTGATCTCAGGCAGTGCCTTCACCACCAGCGTCAGCATGATCATGAACAGACTGACGTGCCGCCTCAAACAGTTGAATGCGATCACACAAAGCTGCTTGAACTGCTCGAATTGCTGTGTCTGCGTGCCTCCAAGTGCCTCAATCATGTAGTGATCAAGCCGCATGGGAGGCTGCAGCGGCTTCGGATCTTTACCGAGGATGAAACCGTAGTCGATGTGGAACAAAATACCGTCTTTCGTAAGCATCACATTGTCTGCGTGACGATCTCCAACGCCCAGCAGGAATGTGATCACGGTGTAAGCTGCTAGACTCTCCCGGAACGACGAGGAGATGTCGCTAAGAGTGCGGTGTCCGTTGTAGTGGTGTAGGAAGTTCATAATTGTGCCGTGATCGCGGATGATCGAGTACAGTGTGTGGGCATTCTCCACAATCTCAATGAGCCCGTCGAAGCTGCTTGTCGGGAGCACGCGGTAGGTCACCAATGGGATGTCTAGTCGGGTTTCTTGCTTCAAGATGAGATACATGACGTTGATAATGTTCTGAACGATCGAGTCTTTCCGCAGATCATCCCGTTTGTACATGAGGCGATAGTGGGGAAGCTTATGTGTACGACGACTCCACGTATTCCGTTGAGACTCCAGAGTACCATCAGTCGAGTATTCTCCTTCCTCCTCGCGATCGACGCCCGTGCACGTGATGATCATGGGCGCCTCCGCGCTTCGCTTCACCTCAATTTTCTTGTAGTTAACCCCGCTGACCTTCACCTGCGGATCCACCGGCAGACGCAGAAGTGGCCATTTTTGTTCGCCGTTCGCAACTTCTTGGGCAGATTCACCTGACTTTCTATCATCTGTAGACGTCCCAAGAGACGACTTCTTGATCGATGTTTGCAAGATACGACGCACGTCTTCGACAGGAATACGAGGCGGAATCTTCCACATTATGTCCACCAATTCTTGGCCCCGAAGAAGCTGCTCCGCGATATCGTCATTGGCAAATTTCCTTGATTCTACCAGACGTCCACCCGAGGACTTGTCTTTGAACTGCGCTAGCGTAAGCAGTAGTCGCTGCTTCATCCCGTCAAATTTACGGCGGCAGCTCGGGTCTTCAGCCATTACAGTGAGGCCCCAGTATAAATCGTAGCAGAAGCGGATGTCACATTGCGCTTGTCGTATCAATGACTCCCCGAGCTTGCTCCCAGCTGCGTTAGACTCGACGCTCAGACTGTGTAGGAGTACCTGCAAGTAGCTCCACCACTCGTTCTCCGTCGCATTCTTCAGCAGTGCATCCACCGCCATTGCGCGCAGTCGATGGTTGCAAATGGTTTCGTCCGCCAAGATTTCCAGAGCGTCCACACTACCAATCTGCGGCTTGCAGAGCCGCGAGCACATAGTGAGCATGCACTTGTGCTTGCGCTGTTGCTGCAGCAGCTCCATAACATCGTCGACGAGTTGGGAGTTCCTCTCTCGCCGCCTTCTAGCTCCTTGAGGACTTTCAACGTCGCTCGCAGTCATATCCGTGCCGAGATACTCCGTTTCGTCCTCTTCCGAAAAATCGACAGCCTTGACGAGCTGCAGCAGCCACTTGGTGTGCCCACCAAGAAACTTGCGGTTGATAATCAGCATCTTCTTCTCTCTCTCCGACAGTCGGTGCGTAGGCAAATAATACTGGATCTGCCGGAACATCGACAGACACATGATGGTCGCGCGGTGCCACTTGCGGCACACCTGCCCGAGCGTGCGCAGCTCTTGCAGGTCAAACTCACACAGCTCGAACACCTTGACCGTATTATAATGATGCCGCCTCTGCTGCAGCGCGCACGCGCAGTCGTCACAAACTCGCTGCATGACGCTGCCATCGGGCACAGGCATCGCGCCGTGCGCGGTCGGCGTCGCCAACGCGCCGCTGCTGGACAGCGAGGACGAGGCGCTGCCCGACCTGGCCCTGTTGGGCGTGAACCTGCTGATGACGTTGTTCTCCTGCAGCCTCTGCACGTCCTTGAGGAACTTCTCCTGCTGCTCCTCGGGCGAGAGGCGGAGCGAGCCCGAGTCCGCGAACGACTGCGCGTGCCTGGCCCCCAGTCCGTCCACGGCGCCCGAAGACGCGCTCGGACTCGAGTAGGACGTCAGGTACCAGCTGATGTTGCCGATGAGGTCGCTGGCATTGGTCGTGAGCGAGTTGTACGCCGGCGACACGGGCGTGGCCTCGTAGTCCCCGGGGATCACCACGCGCTGGCTCGAGCACGCCGAGCAGAAGATGCGGCCGCACGCGCGGCAGTGGTGCTTGCGTACCAGCAGCGAGAAGACCGTGTGGCACCTGAAGCAGGCGAACACGGCGTCGTCCTGCACCCACGAGGACAGCCGGCGCGGCTGCACGAAGCGGTACATGTCCTGGCCGAGCTGGCCGTCGTCGCCCGTGGCCCAGTCCTCGTCCTCTGCGCTGCTGTCCATGTGGACGGAGCGTCGTGCGTCGTCCTCGCTCTCCTCCAACATGTCCTCGCTGCCCTCGTAGACCGAGTCCAGCATGCCGCCGCCGTAGGCGGGCGGGCCGGCGTCCTCTGCGCCGTCCAGGAAGGAGGAGGGAGTGGTGGGAGGCGGGAAGCGCCGCACAGGCTGCGGCGCGCGGCCGGTGGACGCCGGGGGCTGGCGGCGGCGCTTCTGCTGCTGCTGGAGGCTGCTGCGCGCCTCCAGGATCTGCGAGAAGGACAGGTCCACGGCCGACGGAGACGCGTCCTGGCTGTACATGGCGCGTGCAGGCGGCGGATGCGCGACGGAGCGAGGGCGTGTGCGTGCGTGGGGTGTGGCGGACTCCAGGCAAGACGCGGGGCTTGGCGCTGCCCGTTACGACGGATTTAGAGGTGGAAGGTGACGCCGGCCGAGGACTCAGCCAGGTGAGCTTGACTTTGTTGACTTTTGAGCTTTTCTCGTTGTGAACCCTGGGGAAGGTGGTAGCGGGTTGGAAAGGGTCTCATTTATTTAGGCGAGGTACCTATTCTCTGGATGTTATCCAGAGGCCAGATTTTATCCAGGGTGACAGTTTTGACCGATTGTTTTGTTGCCGTGTATTATCTCGTATCTCTTTCGAGTTCCTCTTGCTTTCGCCTGCGTGTCTGTAGTTGAGTCTTTCGTAAGTTTTGCGTCGGCTCCTCTTGGGGCGACACCAGACCGTGCAGAGCTTCTTCTGCGTTGGTCTCCTGGTCGGGTCTTCCCAGTATCAACCGCTTTGCAAATGCCGTTCTCCTGGCGAGAGATTCCACACCACTTCGTCTCAATCAAGCCCAGAGCTCAATAGCAGTAGTATGAATGCCACCGCTCACAAAAATATTAGGTGCTTGCCGTTCGGGAAGTGCTGCGGGCTTGTGGCTGCATCAGCGAAATCGACCAAGAACCATGCATCACGTCGCTTGATCACGTTCGACCAGCGGATTTCTCGATGGATCACCTTTTTACGGGCATCGATCGAGGAGGGGTGACTTGCAAATTGATGTTCGAGATATAAACAGTTTATTACACGCACGCTACTTATTGCGATTGATCATTACACGAGCAATAACTTCACGCGATAGCTGTTGCCTACCGCGGCTTTGTTTTGGTTCACGCACGGGTCTGGTACGGTACGGACGATGGACGCAGCACTAAAAGTCTCACGTTTGGACACTGACGAACATGGCATCCGCTTACTGCAGGCTTGGCGGGCGGCGCCGTCGTTGCCGGGGGGGGGGAGTGCCTTGGTGGCGGGCGCCGTCGTCGATGGGGTGTCGTCACTTTCGTTCGAAGTCTCGCCGGCGACTTGGTCTAGCTGCTGGGTTTGGTCGGATTGAGCAGTCTGACCAGTTTGGACCGCCGTTCGCGATCTGCCGCCCTCGCACGTTTCGGTGTCGCCGGCGTCAAAGTCCTGGGTCGAATAGTGCTTGTACGTTGTACGTGCTGCTCTCGCTGTACGCGTAAGACGTACTCATCATGGTGTAGTCGGCGCCAAGGATGTTGGCACGGTGACCCGGTAAGTTCATCCAGGACTTCATCACGGACTTCACGTCCTCCTGGCCGGCAGCGACGCTCTCCGCCTCCGCATTCCAAAAGTCTGCGCCCCCACAAGAAAAAAGGGGAACTCATAATTTAAACACTAATGAGATGCTCTCCATAGTTTGAGCGCTAATTAGATGCCCCCTACGAACCCGCCACTTCGAGTCATACCTTTCAGAGAAGAGATCATGTATCCGATAGTTTTCTAAGATAAGGGCAACAAAAAGGTACCGGTACATGATGACACAACGGGGTACCAGGTGGGCCCCGGGGTACAAACGAACGCGAATTAGTTTCGAGATGTAATTTCAGTATCGTGCTAAGCATTCCAGAGATTAAATACGCTGCGAATCCCTACAAACTTCACGTGATCTAACTCTTTGGATGGCTTCCATCCGAACGGCTTCAGTAATCCCTGCCCAGTCACCGTCGATATTGAAAAATCATTTAATTTGTCGCTCTCGACAACGAAGATGATCTCCAAAAGTTTGATCTCGAAAGTTTCTCTCGACTTGACAAGCGCATCCAACCACAAATAAAAGTAGTTGAGGTGAAGTGTGTGCGTGTGAGCACTGGTTATTTGTATCATCTGCACGTGGCGCTTTTTCTTATCCACCATGATAGCGTCATATCCCCCTTGGTTCCATTTTTCGGGCTTGATCCAAACGCGACTGCTAGGAGGAAGCACAGGTATGCCATCCGAAACCACAACAGTAGCTTCATCCCAATTGCCAATCTTGTTTCCTGCCGCGTTAATCATATCGAGGCCGCCATTTCGAATGCTCGAGAAGAACAACATCTCCAGCATCCACCCATTCAACGCGGGGTTCGAATCACCTTGATGCGTTAGCATGAACATTTTGATCGCCTCCGGGCCACATCTAACGCCAATTGTTGCGGAGGCATAACCACTCACCACAGGCGACACTTCACCCACTCCAGAAGTTCTCTTGAACATCGCGAACAAACGGTTGACGCTTACGAGACGAACGTTGGCCAGTTGTAGCAACAATCGCAACATCGTTCAACGAATCCACAGCGCGATTCAATTTTTCCATCACCTGCTCCGTGTTAAAGCAGAACATATAGCGACAGGATCCACCAGCGTAGTAATACTTAGTCCGCACCATAGCTGATTCATCACCTACGGTGGCATCCAGGTTTGGTGACACTTCTGTGAAAAACTCGCCGTCGGTAGTCGCGTCAAGGTACTCGTCCAGAGTCCATGACCAGACTTGACACTCCATCGCTCCAGTCAACAGGTCCACATTATCACTGATTTTACCACGGGCGGCCACAGAGCAAATAAATGCGAGTCGTCGTGCCATGACGGCGTCCTTCTGTAAGAACCACTCGGAGCACATGACTGAAAGGTTAGTGAAGGACTCTGCAGCAGTCCAGCCATCAACCAGCACCAGATGGTGTTTGGTGTCACCTCCGAATTCGAGTACGTCCTTCAATTCCGTAATGTCAACGACTCGAGTCTGTCGTTCGCCACCAACCAGACGTACGCAGCGCCACTTCAGGTGTGTGTCAACATGAATCCACGTCACTACCCACTCGCGCCGGTCGACAGTTAATGCGAAGGCCATGGCGGTGGTTGACTTTCCCGTTCCTGGAGGACCGAGAATCCACCCCAACCGGCCTTCTCTCAGCACCCTTTCACGCAAGAACTCTATCTGCATATGGAAGGCGGGTCTGCAGTAGAGCGTCACGCGGCTCGGAGGAAGCCCCGAATCATCCATAACCTCCTTCTCCAGCAAGAAGTACTTCGAGTTTGGGTCGTAGATGTGAGGTCGCAGTTGAGTTGACTGCCATTCCAGTTGACTTTTACGCGGAACCAACACCAGCACGTGAATCGTTCCGTCAGGGATTGTGCTGGGAAACTTCGCGCAGATCTTGTCCGTCGGATCGTCCAATTCCTCCTTCATGTAGCGACTCTCAACTTCATCGGGGATCTCCCCCTTCCGCATCCGGAGCAGATCCTTCGACTTCAGCCACGCTCCACCCTCCGTCTTCGCCAGGAAGAGCTGCAGCTCATCGGCAGGAAACTGGTACATCTTCTCAGCCTTGATCGCCTTCTTCAAGTCATCCACCGAGTCGGTCTCGTCCACTCGCACCGAGAACGAGCTGCCCGCCTCGCCAACGATCGCACAGAAGAGCTTCACCATCTTTCCTCCAGGCGGCGAATACTGGAATGAGGAAGAAGGGAGGGTTTATTGAAATTGACCGGGTTTGCATCCCGATGTATTGAAATCAACCAGGTCGATTTCAATAAATATCCGAATTCGCTATCGTACCTAAACGGAAATGAAGCAAAGCACTATTTTTTGCAGTAAGAAAAAAAAAATTTCCGGCGTAATAATTGGCTTGAGTTTTTCCTTTCCAATGAACAGTTGGAGCTCAGGAAAGTGTAGGGATATGCTCGTCGATAAATTCCGTTAAGAAAACAAACTGGCGCCGGAGTATTACTACTGATGACGGTGAAAGCAATAATGATCGAGGTACAGCCGAATACGAGGAGGCCCAACGTGCTAGAAGGACAAGCTCGAAGACATACGCCTCTCGGGCAGTGCGACAAGTGCTCGCTGAGCCGGTGCGAGCAGGCAACAGCTTCGGCTTCAACGGTTGTTTGCTGCAGCGCCCACGGATACGCGTCCGGCATCGCACGGAAGACACCAGCCGACAGCGATCACGCCACGTTTTGTAGAAGAGAAGCACGTGAGGAACCCGGTGTGGCGTCGCACGGTCTGAGTGTTGAACGCCGTCCATGTGTGGCTATTCCTTACGAAGGCTAGCACAGGAAGCTATCAGCGACCGTGCCGAACAAATGCATAAAGGTGCGGCATGAGCCAACCTCTCGATTCGGCTTTTTGACGTGGTATCTCTAAAGTTTAGATTTTGATGTGCTTGAATGTCAAATGCTACGAGACCGAGATGAAGAGGCATGATCGACATGTTCGAGATATAAACAGTTTATTACACGCACGCTATTTTTGCTGCGAATGATCTTCGCATGAGCACTAACTTCTCTCGATAGCTGTTGCCTACCGCAGCTTTGTTTTGGTTCAAGCACGGATCTGGTACGGTACGGACGATGAACGCAGCACTAAAAGTCTCACGTTTGGACACTGACGAACGTGGCATCCGCTTACTGCAGGCTTGGTGGCGGGCGCCGTCGTCGATGGGGTGTCGTCACTTTCGTTCGAAGTCTCGCCGGCGACTTGGTCATGCTGCTGGGTTTGGTCGGATTGAGCAGTCTGACCAGTTTGGACCGCCGTTCGCGAGCTGCCGCCCTCGCACGTTTCGGTGTCGCCGGCGTCAAAGTCCTGGGTCGAGTAGTGCTTGTACGTTGTACGTGCTGCTCTCGCTGTACGCGTAAGACGTACTCATCATGGTGTAGTCGGCGCCAAGGATGCTGGCCCAGCGACCCGGTGAGTTCACCCGGGACTTCATCACGGACTTCACGTCCTCCTGGCCGGCAGCGACGTCCTCCGCCACCGCATTCCAATCGTAACCAGCGTCGGTGACTTGCTGTGACATCGTCGAGCGTCATGGGCCATGTGGTTGCCATATCGTCCGGTGGCGCTTAGTCGCCGCCTGCAGTTTGCTGTTAGTGCACAGCGCTGAACGATCGGCCTTGGCGCTTTCAGCGTTCACAGCGTCAAGCATTTGCTTGTAGTAGTCACCGCTCACCGTGCTCGATTGCTCGACTGACTGCTTGACCGGCAGCTTGATCGATTGCAGGTTGTGTGTGTGTGTGTGAAGGGGGGGGGGCAGGTAGCTGGAGGCGACCGACACGGTCGAGACCACGGCCAAGACCACAAAGAAAAGGACGAGCGAGGAACGCGTAATGGTCGTCATGGTCGACGTCGGAAGTTTTTACATTTGAACGAATCGCTCTAGATGAAGAGTGAGCCTTACCTACCGCGCACACCATTTTTCAGCTTTAAGTTCCCATAAGACGACAGGCCGAACAAAGAGGGCCCCACGAGCAAGAGTCCGTGATCTGATACGAGACAGCAGGAGCAGTAGCGTGGCAGCCGCAACGGGGTGTCAAGCTGAGGAAGTTTATCGAAATAGTCGGTGTTTGCATCACAGTTTTGCAAAAGAGGTAATGTTTGGGATCGAACTATTAGAGGTAAGCACCACCTCAGCGCCGGTCGCTCGTGTTTGTTCAAGTATTGAGAACCGGCCGGCGCAAGGAAGCTTGACTGGGGTCTTTCGAAGTCTGTAGCGAACTTCTCAGCGCGCTGTCACCCCCGGGGTGATAGTTTGCAGTATATATTGTGAATCCGTCCGCAATGCGAGTGCACGCTAGGATCACTGGTTGGAACTGCCGAGGATACATTGGGCTGGACGCCATGCGTGAACCGGTTACGACAGACTTGCTGGGCGCAGAACGGAGCACAGTGTGCGTGTGTGGCATGTTGAAGCATTGGCACGGGATCTGTCAAAACGGGGTTCAAAACGTGCTTGATATGGCAGTCACTGTGATCGCCTCCTTCACTCAGCAAACATTCTGCTTCTGCAGCTTCAATATCCATTTTGATACCCTTGGATTTTCTTTATCTACCCGTGCTGCTACGACTGTACATGTAGGCGATTCAATCATTCAAAGCATTTGTGTACGCCTTCGAAGCACCGCAAGAAACTGCAGCAGGCCTAGCTCGATGTACCAGAAATCCAGCGCCAGTGCTGGGCGAATCAGGGGCGGCCAGCGTGTCGGCGCGGCGGTTGGCTACAAAACGGGCGCGCTCGCCATTGGCCGAAAAGCCTGATTTGTGGGGCGACCATCACTCCGAGAGAAGGATCTTTTTGACCAATGCGGTGACTTCAACATGGGCGCGATCCGGCGCTGATTGGCCGAAAAGGTCCGCGGAATCCCATTCCCTCCGACCAGCCGGGAGGGGGAGGAATCACTTTCGAAAGAAGCCCGAGGCGCGCAGCCACCGTCTGAGAGCCGCAGAGCCGTTGAGAAGAAGCGCAAGCATGGACAAGCTGCTGGAGTACAAGGAGAAGATCTCGGCCAAGCTGGAGCGCTACGAGAAGATCGTGGAGCTGGAGAAGCAGACGGGCGTGGACAAGTTCTACATCTTCTGCGTGGGCGCGCTGCTGGCGGGCATCCTGCTGTTCGTGGTGGGCGGCGAGGAGCTGGTGGTGGGCCTCGTGGGCTTCATCTACCCGGCCTACATGTCGTTCAAGGCCATCAACACGCCCGGCACGGGCGACGACACCCAGTGGCTCACCTACTGGGTCGTCTACGCCTTCTTCAACCTCACGGAGTCCATCACGGACCTCGTGCTCTCGTGGATCCCCTTCTACTTCTTCTTCAAGATCGCCTTCCTCGTCTGGAGCTACCACCCGACCACCCAGGTGCGGCGCTGCCCGTTTTACATCTATATCTACATCTCCCAGCTAGTCAGCTGCAGGAACTGCGCGATCTAACGGTCGTTTTTCCACCGTTTCTCTTTGCTGCTGCAGGGCTCTTCTATCATCTACAACTCGCTCATCAAGCCGTACGTGGCCCCGCACGTGGGCCAGATCGACTCTGCGCTCAAGCGCGGCGAGGAGGCTGCCAAGAGCGTGGCCGCCAAGATCCAGGAGAAGACCCAGTAAGGCGGCGGCGACGTTGGGTGGCGGCGGTGCCTTTGCAGGGAAGAGATCCCAGTCGGTCGAGCTTCCAAGTTGGATGACAGCGCAGCAGGCACCCTCCCCAGCTAGTAGTGACGTGGCAACTGCTCGCCTTGCTCCAGTTGGCGGCAGCGGACGAGTCTGCTCCGCCGCACGGAGCGGCGAGCAACCCGCGAGCAAGGTCTTTGTATTTTCCGTGCCCGGATAATCCATTTCGTACATGGCGAAGAATACACTGTTCTACCCTGTGCACGCTCGCGTTGTTGCCGCCTCGAGTCGCACCACCGCAACGCAATGCAGCGAAGGATAGCCCCATCGCATGCAGCCATCACACGTTGCACCCGACCAGCTGGACGAGAAAGATCGGTCGTCAAATGGTTTTTACAAGACCACGTAATTACCCATCCGCGGCTGTCAATTGGATGAAAAGCACCTTCTCGATATCAACGAATCCGCATCGACAATTTACCGTTCACACCTGCAATTGGCCGAAATGCGGCGTGGATCCGCTCTGCGTTTTTATCACAGTTGAAATCCTGTGAACCAAGCGAGTGGAGGCGATGGCCGTCAGCAAGCCGTTGCCCGCGAAGGAGAGCGCGCTCTTCCGCTCCATCGTGGTGCGTGCCAGCCCCTCCATGCGGCTCACCTTGTTCCCCTCGCTCTCCTCTGTCTATCCATACCCCGCTCGCCCTCCACCGCCCCCTGGAAGCTTGGGAAAAATGGATAATACACAGCTAACTCCACTAACGCTGATACTTTATTGTTTACTACGCTAGAAAAACTATGAGATCAAGCAGTACAAGAAGGGTCTGAAGGCCGCCGACGCCATCCTGAAGAAGTACCCGGAGCACGGCGAGACGCTGGCCATGAAGGGCCTGACGCTCAACTGCATGGGCCGCAAGGACGAGGCCTACGAGTTCGTCAAGAGCGGCCTGCGCCACGACCTGCGCAGCCACGTGTGCTGGCACGTGTTCGGCCTGCTCTACCGCTCGGACCGCAACTACCCGGAGGCCATCAAGTGCTACCGCAACGCCATCCGCATCGACCCGGAGAACCTGCAGATCCTGCGGGACCTGTACCTGCTGCAGGTGCAGATGCGCGACCTCAAGGGCTTCGCGGAGACGCGTCGCACCATGCTCACGCTCAAGCCCAACAACCGCAACAACTGGATCGGCTTCGCCATCGCGCACCACCTCGTGGGCAACTACCAGATGGCCATCGACATCATCGAAAAGTACTTCAGCACGCTGGACAGCGAGCCGGTCGCCAACTACGAGGACAGCGAGATCCACCTGTACCAGAACCAGCTGCTGGAGGAGGCGGGCGACGTCGAGAAGGCCCTCAAGCACCTGGAGGACACCAAGTCCCAGATCACTGACACGCTCTTCTGGCGCCAGAAGAAGGGCCAGTTCCTGCTGCAGCTCGAGCGCTACGACGAAGCCCGCGCGGTGTTCGAGGAGCTGCTGGAGATCAACTTCGACAACTACGAGTTCCAGCGCGGCGTGCAGTGCGCCATCTTGAAGCGCAAGGAACTGTTCGTGGCCAAGTCCACCCAGCAGAAGAAGACGCCGCTTCCGTCCGAGGTGCTGGACTTTGCGAAGGAGAAGAACGGCGCTGAGCTGGAGAAGGCCTTGGCGGAGTTCTACGCGGAAAAGAAGGAGACGATCGGCGCCAAGTCGCTGGTCTCGCTGCGTTTCCCGCTGGACTTCACGCGCGGAGCGGAGTTTAAGAAGTATGCGGATGTGTACCTCAAGAGGCAGCTGAACAAGGGCGTGCCTGTGCTGGGCTCGGACCTGAAGCCGCTGTACGCTAACAAGGACAAGGTGAAGGTGATCGAGGAGCTCATTCTTGGATATCTCAAGACTCTGGAGGCCAAGAAGCCGCTTGATGCTGACGACAACTCTATTGTTGCGACCTCGACGGAGAAGGTGCTGCTGTGGACGAACTACCTTGCGGCGCAGCACTATGACCGCCTGGGCAACCATGCGAAGGCGATGGAGTTCATTGAGAAGTGCATTAAGCAAGAGTCTACCCTGCTAGACTTTTTCCAGCGTAAGGCGCGTATTTTGAAGCACATGGGCGACCTGAACAAGGCCGCTGACGTGATGGTCGAGGGCCGTAAGCTTGACCTTGCGGATCGTTACATTAACAACAAGGCCACGGAGTACCTGCTGCACGCGGACCGCGTGGAGGAGGCTGACGCGACGATTGCTCTTTTCACTCGCCACGAGGGCGACCCGCAGCAGAACCTGTTCGACATGCAGTGCATGTGGTACGAGATCGAGTGCGGCAAGAGCCAGCTGCGTCAGAAGAAGTACGGCCTCGCGCTCAAGCGCTTCTTCGCTGTGGAGAAGCACTTCAACGACTTTGTGGAAGACCAGTTCGACTTCCACACGTATTGCATCCGCAAGATGACGCTGCGCGCGTACATTCAGATGCTGCGTCTGTGCGATGAGATCTACAACCGCCCGTTCTTCGTGGAGGCTGCCCACGGTGCCATCGCTTGTTACGAGGCTCTGGCCGACAAGGAGGAGCTCAAGGCGCAGGAGGAGGCTAAGATCGCTGCTGCCGCTGCTAACATGTCGGCTGCCGAGAAGAAGAAGGCGAAGCGTGCTCTTGCTAAGGCCCGCAAGGCTGAGTTCAAGAGGAAAGAGGAGGAAGAGCTCAATGCCAAGTTGCACAAGGAGGTTGAGGAGAAGGAGCGTGAGGCGACCAAGAACGGTAAGGCCAAAGCCAACCCGGGCCCGGCGCGTCCGAAGGACGACGATCCGTTCGGCGAGAAGCTGGCGGAGAAACCCGCTCTCGAGGAGGCATGGCGCTTCGTGGCCATTCTGCAGAAGTACGTCCCGGAGGACGTGAAGACGCACCTGTCTGCGTTCGACATCGCCCTCCGTAAGAAGAAATTCCTGCTGTGTCTGCAGGCTCTTCTGAAGGCTCAGAAGCTGGAGAATGTGTCAGCGAAGGCCCACAAGGAGCTGAGCTCGCGCCGCGCAGTCTTCCTGGAGGAGGTGAAGCAGGTCACAAACCCCGTCGTGCTGAAGATCATTAACGAGAAGAAGGCTGAGCTGAAGAATTAGAGAGGGGTAGTGTTTCGAGGGCGTGGGCTTCGTGCAGTCGAATCGGTGGTGATGACACTCACGCTTAGAGACGAGGTAGAGACAAGGGATGCAACGGCCAAAGCGCGTCCGTCGACAGTCAATAGAGCGGCATCCTGCTTGCTGCGCCTGCCACAAACAATGATAAGTGTCGTTCGAGTCTCATGCTCCAGTTTGTGGCTACCCCTGATTGTGGCAGTATTATTTGTGGAGAAAGTGGCAGATGCCACGGATAGCAAAAAAGTACTTTTTTATCGGGCAGGGCCGATATCCCAAGATGTGGCGTTCGCTTCGGAGGCAGCGGTGCTTGTCTGTGTGTGGGCTCTCAACTGCTGCTCGTGCACCCGTGAAGCTCTACGTGGTCGCCGGGGAGGCGTCGGGCGATGCGATCGGCGCCAAAGTCATTCGAGCGTTGCAGCGCCACCAACCGCCCCAGTCTCTGGAATTCCGAGGCATCGGAGGGTGCGTCACTTGTGGTCCCATGAAAGAGCGACCGTCGTGACAATTAATTGCTGTTTTGTGGTTGCAGTCCTCAGATGTGTCGGGCCGGTGGCTTTGAGTCGCTCTTCCCCATGCAGGAGTTGTCCGTCATGGGACTCGTGGAAGTGGTGCCCTATCTGTGGCGATTCCGGGTAGGCGGAGGCTTAAGAGTTAGGGCGACCCCGTTAAAGGTTGACTGTCAATTGCTGATATGGATGTGTGTTGGTGACGGTAGCGACGGATTCAAGACACTCTGCGAGATATTGAGGCTTTCCAGCCGGAGTTGGTGCTGACGATCGACTCCAAGGGGTTCACGTTTCGGGTGCTGAAGGCGCTGCAAGCAAGTGAGCGGCAGGCGGGTGGTAAACGCCTCAAGAAGGCGCATTATGTTGCACCGTCAGTATGGGCCTACAAGCACCGAGGCAAGCGCGACTTCACGGAGCTGAAGCAACTTTTGGATGCCATGTTCGTGATCCTGCCGTTTGAAGAGGACATCTTCCGTGCGGGTGAGGAGAAGGAACAGCATTGGTGTCACTTTGTGGGCCACCCAGCTGTGGAAGACTTCCTGGAAAGCCATGGAGCATACGATCGCTTCCTTAGTTATGCGGATGAGATGCCCGAGGAGGCAACACCCCACGAAGTGGAAATCGGAGCTGATGCCCTTCTGGACCTGTCAAAGTTCGATGCGAGCAATTTGTTGTTGCGCGGTCAGCTTTTCCGGGCATTGGCTTCCGGAGGACGTGAATCCGGCTCTAGAGCCCAAGCCAGAAAGGAGTTCGGGATCCCTGCAAACGCGTTTGTGATCTGCGCTCTTGTTGGAAGGTAAACATGCTTTCATTTTTGGGTTGAAGTGACGACACTGTCCTTACTCTTTTTGTCGTTGCAGTCGCGCCAATGAAGTGAAAAAGTCGGCACGATTGGTGCTTGACGCCATCGACGAATTTAAACGAACAAATGCCTCAATGCAAAAGGAAAAGGTAAACTCTACTCAATCAGCTTGCTCCCTGCAACAACTCGCTGACCGTTGTGGACTGGATTGTGTACTAGACCTATGTTGTGTTCCCCACCATCGCTGCAGTGGAAGAACAAGTTAGTGCACACATCTCCGTAGGAGATTGTGAAGTCAAGTGTCGTGTCCTTGCTGACTTAGATGCAGTGGCACGACTTCGGCTATTTCAGGTGATACAAGCATCATTTGGTACGGCAATTGGTGTTGCAAAACTTACTGTTCCCCATATCTTTGTGCAGAGCTCTGATCTAGCGGTTGCCGTGTCTGGGACGATCGTGCTTGAAACCACTCTGGCAACCTTGCCGACCGTGGTCATTTACCGCGCCAACAAACTCACCGAGTGGATCGCCCAAAGACTGGCTTCTGTGCGATTCGTATCCGTCCCGAACCTGCTGCTTGGGAGGTGTGTTTGTATCTACTACAAAATAATCGTGGGGATCGAGGAATTAAGAAGACTGTTCCTGTGTGTAGATCTCTTCTGCCGGAGGTTCTTTTTAGTGATTGTACTCAGTCGAACATTGCTAATGCGCTAAGGTACGTTGTTCAGTTATGCATTGCTACCCAGGGCTTCACATACTAACGCTGTTGATTCATAGCACGCTTCATCGGCAGCCACTTGAGCAACGCGATGAGCTGCACCTAGCGATGGCTGTGAGCACGTTGACTAAATGGCAAGAAAGTAGTGGTGAACCAGCTACAGCGGGTAAGTTACGGCCAATTCGAGCAAGTGGCTTGGTCGCCGAGCATATCCTTAACATTCTGAAGAAGTAACGTCAACTGCAATCAAGGTTCCTCCAAAGATGTTACACAGTTTTTACTAGAATTATGTTTTTAGAGTGTCACGAGGAAGTGATTGAGACCAAATGCTGTAACGAATAGTTGAACCCGGGGAAAGCTGCTGATCCGACGCATTCTTGTCCATAGTATTCAGAGTTCGGGTAGGGTATCGTAAGTACTTTGCATAGGAAATCACCTTGAACGACTCAATACTGACTCCATCGGCCGTCGCCTCCGTTTCCATCTGGAAGAACCCTGTTGTTTCCAGAGGTGGCGAGACGAAAATTGGAATCTTGCAGTTTCCGTCGGGGTAAAACACGCACACTGTTGTCGATGGAAGGTTTTCCCACACGACTCGACTGGCAGGCCCCCAGCCTTTGCTTGTACACACGGTGGTGGGAGCCTCGAACAGCAGCGAAACCTGAGGTAGCGTCACGTGACTTGTTGATAAAACCCAGTCGTGGATCACTCATTAAAATTCGGTTTGCAAACACATGGATGCAAGCATCCGTGTTGTTGACATGTTATATCAAAAGAAGTCAATTTCTATGTGAAGTAATTCCCAACGCTCTGTTTATCAAGTACGCTACTTCTTTTTGCGGTAAATGGCGAAGAAAAATACTGCCATCCTAGTTGTGTGGTAGCGACTCACCCCTGTGATCCAACGTCCGTATCCGCGACGATCGAAGACAAGTTTTCGGGTGTGGACCGGTTCAACACGTCGCTACGTTCGTGATAGTCCGTGAGGTCGTAGTAGCATTCGCTGATGACGCCATTCAACGGATCCATCGACTGGCCGACTGCCATGAGCGACCTGATGGCGACTCCCGCTGAGCTGCTTGTGAGCACCGATGTTCCCGACGCTTGCCCCGTTGGCGACGCGAACACGATTTTGCCTGTACAGTCGTCGTCCGAGTAGTACCAGATGCTCACCGCACCCGGCGCAGCGCGCCAGTTCACGCGATCCGAGTTGGCCCACGCTTTACAGTGCGAAAACGTCGTGCACACTCGAGCCGCAGCGTCGAACCACAGGTCGACGCCATTAACCGTTCGAACTCCAGCGACTGCCATTTCAATTGCCTCGACGAAGTGGACGAATAGGTCGAAGAGAGTGAGATGCCGGTGTTGGTGTCGAGCAAGAACAAAAGTGAAGCATGTCAAGCAACGAGAAATATCGCCATCGGGCAACGTACGTCGAATCGTGCTCGTATCGTTCTTTCGTGGATGATGTTCCTGAAACATCTAGATGATGATCATGAGCGCGAATAATACTAGATGGCGGTAACTATAATGTACTGAGGTCACTATCATATTGTCATCGTATCGGCAAGAAGCGCCGGTCGTACTCTGCCTTCCATCTACATGTAACCCAGAATTATTGCCGTAGCATCCTGAAGACACACTAGGCTTGCTTGCATAAAGCATGCTCAACTTGTCGGCCACCGACATTCCTTCCGTCCAAAAGTCTTCGAATTTGTCTTCATCACGCTGAATCAACTCGCCTGGGTAACTGATAGATGGGCTTGCAAGTTCAAACAGCAATTGTAGGGACGATCGAGTGAAGAGGTTGGCCGTCAACGTCACCAATCGTTGTCTCAAAGTGAAACTTGACGTTGTGATAGTCCGCTGTTCGGACAAAGCTTCGCCTTGGTGCAGAAGTTCCTGCTGTTGTCCGTCCAATTCACCTAACAGCCGCTCTACCAGCAGCGTTTTGTCGAATACTTTCAGGTGGAACTGCCGCTATGTTCGTGGTAGATGAAGCTGATCTGGCGCTGCTCAAACGCATCCTTCAGAGGCTTGAAAAGCAGCAATCCATTTCTCACGTCGTTAATGTCGTCGCAGCCGGCCACATCCTCCGCTAGGTGCGCCACGGTTCGAGGAAACAAGAGGACAGACAAGACCAATTTTGACGGAAAGGCCGTGTTCAGTAGCATACACCGCAACATCCCGTCTTCCTTGTTGTCTTCACCAGATTCTCCTTGAGGCGGTTATAACTGCTGGCTGTCGATGAAGTCCGACAGAGCCACAGCTCATGCAACTCAGAACTTTTGTACCGATCATGAAGAGCATCAATCGCGTGGTCCGAAAGCTCCACCACCACGTGAATTTGTCTCAGTTTTGGAGCAAACTTCCCGGTCATCCCCAACAAAGTAAGCCACGCATCAATCGGTATGGCATCGTTAAGCTCCAAGTCTTCGTTCAACATCTCGAGTTCAGCGCTGTTTTCGCCCCGGTGTTGTAGTTTCCTCATGCCGTCGGTACTTGCCAACTAGCGCCCATTCTTGATGACAGGAAATATTCGCAGCTCGTCCACGTCCGTGTTGCGCTTGCGGTTCCTAACCTCATTCTTCCGGTTGCCACGACCCTGCCGAAAGGTATGCGCACTACGATGGGTTGGCATTCGATTGCGAGTAGCATGCGTGCGAGAAACGGAACCCCCGTCTACTGAAGACGTAAGTGTCGTCGCCAGAGAATGCATCTTTCTTCTTGTCGCTGGCCGTGTTTCCTGTTTCCTCGCACTGAATGTCAACTTTGGGTCGGGATTTTCATAATATTTCGGGACCAAAAGTGGCCATGTGTGACAAGAACTTGTTGTTTTTCGTGATCAGCCGCTTTTAGGATTTGTATTGCAGACCCCTCAAATTTCAGCGTAAAATCAGCACCCGCGATAGCACACAAACAAGTCATTTTAAAAATTGTGTTGATGGGTCTCTCATATAGCAACAGCATTTCATTGTTAATTTGTTTCTCGACGTAGGTGAGGGGGGATTTACGGATTCCGGTCACGAAGCCATTCAAAACGAAAAGTGAAATCAGCACCTACCGAAGGAATCAAATACATACGTTTTAGCAACTCCACGGAGTATTTTGCAAGGCGAAAGTGCTTACCGAAATGTTTCAGCTCGTACTGCAACACGTTTAGGATCAAGCAAAACAGGACTGCCTGCACAGGATAATATTCCCGTTCCAGCACAAATGCGACCTGGTGCAACGGTGAAAATGCGAACTTCCGTTGTACGAATCCGTTGAATGAGATAAATAATCCGATTTCCAGTACCGCAAACAACGAGACGCTCGCTACAGATGCCATATTCCAGTTCCCACCACCACCAGGGTAGTACACCACATTCGGCAAATGCTCGAGCACAGACTTGTAAACCAAGAAAATGATCGGCACAATGCACTCAACGTACTGGACGAGCGCCACGTATTCGCAGTGGAAAAGAAGCCGTACACCTTGGGTTATAATTTTCTGCGATCGGTCGTTCGCTAAACGGAAGTCAGTCGGTCCTGATTGCACTTTGGATGATACCATCTCGCTTGGAGCAATCATAGCACTTTGGTGTCGTGAAAGCCGCCGTTGCGAGTTCACTTGAAGATCTGCGTCTTTGTAGCTGTACACACCCAATTTTTCAAGAGCCTGAAGTCGTTCGACTATTCCTGCCGTTAGCGGATACGGCAAACAAGCCCACAGTCTCACGTTCTCCAGCGATTTCGGCGGGAATGAAGCTGAATCTTGGGTTGCGTCAAGAATGATCGTCAATAAATTGGTCGAGTCTGCAAAGTTGTACTTGCTGCACAGATTAGTTTGAGAAGCTCTTCGTTCGTTCAGCAGTTCTGTCAAAGCTTTGCTATTTGCACGCATGGCACGAAACTCAAGCAATGATTGTCCGGTGCTTGCCAAGACGAATAGGGCCATCAATAAAATAGACCTTGACGTCGACATGCACACCGAGACAAATAGCGTACTTAGGAAATCAACACAAAGAGCCACGAGCACTAGCATGGCATCCTCCAATTCACGCGTGGCATTCACCATGAAGCGTTTCGATGCAAACTTCCAGATCGGCAAAATGATAACTGCGATACCTCGATTAGCCATCGGGATGAGCTCGTATAGGACTTTGTATACCGGGAAGACGGAACCGAGCGTCAGAAATGCTAAAAAGAAGCGATTACATCTGTCAAAATCAACCTTCAACGGTGAGCCCTTTTCAAAGAGCGCTGAGCCCAGGACCACCCGCATCATGATTGTCGAGTAAATTCCGATTGGAATCGCCGAAAACTGCATCATAAACGGCACTGGGAATCCGATATTGTTTGCAGCCAGGAAATAAGTCGCCATCAAAGGGCCCGCAACTCCCACAGCAATCGTCGTTCTCTGAACCAGTGTGAACTGGAGATCTGGTATAAATCGGATCATTTGAGAGTTTACAACAAGGCCAACGACGAACTGGGAGATCAGTAGACGGGTCCAAAAAACCCAATTCGCTCGCCATCCTTCTGAAGGCGATTGCAGAGGCAAACACTCGAGCAGTAACGCCACCGTTGACGCTGGAATCGGAGCAAGTATGCAGATACAGGTTGCTCGGCGAAGTGACGTGGTCTTACGATAAAAATCGAGACTCTCAAGACGTTCAATCGAGTACGCGCCTTGACTTTCAATCTGGATGCCGTCCCATTTCTCCTTTAGCCACTTTGTGGCTAAAACTCGTGGCGATGCATGCTTGATATGTGTTTTCGTTGGCGCTGTGCGTGCCGGAGCATGTCCTAGCACCTCGACCTCCGACATTGATCGCCAAGTTTCGAGGAATGGCACCACGCACCGTCGGAAGTCTCACGCTACAATTATAATACTTGCTCAGCTCAAAGTAAGACGTTTAATTTGTACTATATCGGGGCAAGTGCGTCCTGATTATTTGGGCTCTTCTAGCACGTTGAATTAAAAAAAAGATGGAGCTCTATTCCGCTCATTTGTACATCGTACTACTAGGGAAAACAAGTATGTGTGGCGGGTTAAAGACTACATGTACAGTATATGAACTGAGCAGGAGTTCGCAATTGAACGCTTCTGCCTGCTCCTACTCAATCTAGTGGTCCCGTTGAGTTGTTGGCCATTTTGCAACCACCGTCGTTAACGTTGCATCTCCCAGAAATCTTTGTGTAAGTAAACTCTGCCGGAAGACATGCCAAGTACCTGTACCAAATATCATCGCAATCATACAATAATCGTACAGTCAATTGTCTCAGGCAAATGCTTCGCAGTGGAAGTGAGATAATTCGCTCGCTGACAGAGATGAATGAACAACTTTAAACATAGAGTTATGATCCTGACGCCAGTTTGCTTGAAGAACTGGCGTAGATGTGAGCAATATCGGCGTTATCCGCAAGGGCGTCGTTCCAATTCGGTGGTATCGGCTGATCCTTCGTCAATACATCGTATTCCTAGGACATTGATGTGTCAGAGAGGGCATCGTACCAGTTTGAGGACAGACCGCTGTCGAAGGTCGATCCGTTGTCTCCGGTGTCGTAGCTTGCGTGTTCGTAGTGAGCAGGGCACTTCTGAGTCGTCGACAGGGGGTGGTGCGTGTAGTTGTGGTTCTCGCCGACCATCATGGACTGAATGGACTGGGGGTTCTTAAATGTCTTGATGCTGGAGGTGAGGCCTTGAGGCGATACAAAGACGTACTTGCCATCCGCCTGGCATCGTTTCGACTCGAAGAACATGGCGAACTGGTTGGTGGAGAGGTTCACCCACGAAACGGAGTGCACAGGCTGTCAGAAGTCGCAGTTCTTGAAATCCAGGCAGCGCCACATGCCCGGGTTGTTGTACTTGAGGTTGTCCGTCTTGGGGAACGTCACACGTAGGAACGAATTCGTCATTGCTCTAACTCAATTGCAGCAAGAGGCGCCTGGGAGTGAGTACAACGGAGAATGAAAGCTTAGAACTAATCGATTGATTCCGTTCCTTGCTGGCGCAAATCAAATGGCCAGCCACTTCAAGTTTTGGGACCGCGCGTGTCGTCTCTAGCAACTTATCAAACCTAGGGTGAGACCCACTTAAATTTCATAGTTATTAGATATCGAAACCAATTCTAAGCCACTACCGGAAGGTTTCCAAATCGAACCCCATTTCAAGGACCGCCCTGCTGGGCGTTCGAACTCGCAACATCGCCACCAACTGGGCTTGGGGTGCTTGGAATTGCATCGCTCCAGTTCGACGACGGCCCACTAGCTTCCCCCGATGCATTGGCTCCCCCCACAACGAATGTACTGGCGCCGTTATCGGTAGATCTAAGAGCTGCGTGTTCTTCGTCGTCTGGACACTTGGAATAGATGACTGACGGTCGACGTGCGAGGTCGCTGAAGTCTCCGATCATCACCGATCGGATCGCCTTTGGCTCCGGAAATGTAAACGACCCGTTAACTGCGAAGACGTCCATGCCATTCTCGTCTCTTGCATGGCACGTAGTCGATTCGTAGAAACCCACAAACACAGCGGTGGGGACGTTCGACCACGCCACTTGAGCCGTCTTCTCCCAGTAGCCGCAGCTCTCAAACGTCCAGCAATTCCACGTTGAACGAAGCACGAACTGCAGACTTGCGCCGCTGACGAAAGTCACGTTCAGGGACATGGTACAAGGTACAACTTGTCGCCTCGAACGCAAATTTCCAACTGTGTACGAGCCGTCAGTCTGTAGCCAACTCCAACCGCATACTGGTAAGAACGACGGAACGCATTCGAGTCTGCACGGAGTTGCCTCAGCTTTGTTCGAGCAAAAATTCTGCAGTTGCGTCGCGATTCGAGATTGGAAAACAGAATGTAAACCGTATTATTCCGTGTCACTTCTTCCAGCATACGAGTGGATGTGCTTTCAGTGCTTGGGGGACAAGTTACAGGTATTTACCTACTAGTGGGTGGTGGCTGGTGCAGACGAACGGTAAACAATGTGGTGGTATTATAGCGATACGAGGCTACGCACATGTGCAGTGCAGCCCAAATGGCATACCCTTGATAGTGATAGAGAAGTGTCCTATAGCTATTGTAAGGTCGTTAACTATATGATAGTCCGACGTTGTCTCTACGCTACCAACGCTATGAAATCGGTTTGTACCACGATAAGTTTAGATGACACCTTGTCGGTGTAAAATAAACGGCTCCAAGGCTACAACTGCAGGGAGTTGTCGCCGAAGTAATATTTAGTAATGCACAGCACAACAACACCCCTATCCAGGATAGCTACAAGTAACAGCCCCAACGACGCAAAGTATTTGCTGCCCGGCTCATTGCTTAGTTGGTGTCGGTGGCAGCAGGTACCTCCATTTCGTCGTCGACGTGTTATTGTGCTATCCGTTGACTGACCCCTCTGCTGCCTCTGGCAGAGCATCGGACCAGTTCGACGACAGCCCACCAGTAGAATCTCCGCCCACGACCCACTCGACCTCAGCATCACGCGTTGTCTTGTTCATAGCAACAGGTGTACCTTCATACAAGTGCGGAACGATGGCCCCACTGATAATCTTGGTACTCCAGCAGCCACGGTCGATGGTATCCGAGCCAAACTTCTGCGAGTCTAGGGCATCTTGCGTAACCCCGAGCATCATTGACCGGATCGGCTGGACGTTCTCGAACGCGTGCGACCCATCGACGTCTCCTTGCTCCGTGATGTACACGAAATAGCCCTCGCCGCTGTAGCAATTGTCGGTCTCGAAAAACATGGCAAAGCGGTTGGTTGGGAGGGCAAACCACGAAATCATTTTCGCTGGGTGCCAGTCGTCGCATTCCCCGATCGAGAAGCATGTGTGGCTTTCTGGGTTCGGGTACTCCATGATGACTCCGCTCTGGTACAGTACGCGTAGTTTGTGCATCGCTGGTGTTGGCGTCGACCTTGGCAAAATGAACAATGCGTAGGTTGGTTGGCAAGTTGATCAATCGATGGAGTCGGTCCATAAGAGGATCCGCGGAAGGATGGATTCTACTTTGCAACATCATAGTTACGGAACCGCTTATTGGAGTACACGTCAGTGTGTGGGTGACGGCCCAATGTAACCTCTTCCTTTCCCGATTCAGTGAATAGCAACGAACAGCTTCAGCGCTGTTTGACTACCACCCGGCATCAACTTGAATCAATGGGTTCGATGCAGCCCGATCTCACTGGCAATCACCGAATATAGCAAGCTAGAAACTTCTGTTGATACATAGTACGCTCCTTTGAAAATAAATTCGTTGTATAATACATGTACCAGCAGTATTCTTGCAACATAAGTACTCAGCAGGCATGACGTATCATACAAATGAAAATGATCGAGGTCGAGTTGAACAAAGTGCATTCTTCTTATCTATTAATTTCTTTTAGCAAAAAGAACAGCAAACGTTTCCTCAACTTTGATGCACATTCAACACACCGGCAGTCTAGTGATTAGTTGACTCCAGCGACAGTGATTTCACCTTCATCAGAACCGCTGCCCGCCGTGCTCGATGAACCTGGAAGTTCCTCACTCCAGTTTGCCGATAATCCACCAGTGGCATCGCCTTCGTGCACCCACTCAACCTCGTAGGAAACGTTGCCGTCCGTCGCGTTCCCATCGAGAGTAGCGCTGTCAAATACTGGTGAAAAGTGGAAGAAGGCACAGGAGCGTGACACCGAAGTGGCGGTGAGCTTCTCCTCGAGCACGGCATCTTCGTTGCGACCCAACATCATGGACCGAACCATCTTGACCCCCTCCAGCGGAATACTACCTGTGACGTGCTGTCGGGCCGATCCAGAGTTGTAGGTTGAGTATCCCTCGCGGTATGTGCAGTCAGGAGTCTCATAAAAAGCGGCGACTTTGTGTAGCGGGAGATTCGCCCACTGTACAAGCACAGCTCGAGGCAAGCCGGGGCAGTCGAACGAGCGGCATACGTACTCGGATGGATTATCGTATCTGATGTAGAGATCGCCAGGAAAGAGTACTTCAAGGTACGGGCGACTGCCCGGGACCGGAGTTTCCATTCCTGTCGGAGCAAGGCAAGTGTTCGAGTGTTGGTGAAATGGCAAGTGGTGCTGGCGATCGGGATGTGTGGAAGTATGGAGTGTCGTTTCCAGTGAATCCCAGGGATCACAACGCTGAACTATGGATGGTAAAATACATATTTTACGTTCATATTCGATACATCTGCCTAGATTCATCGTGATTCCGCGTTCCACTCACAACTGTTCGAGGATACTGACGAGTATGCGTCCACACATCTGCACGGTATATACAAATATGCACCGTGCTCTGAAGGAGAAACAAGAATAAAAGGAACGTTCCCAAGTTCATGTGGTTTTCCCCTTCCGAATGTTCTCTTTATCTTGTTGCTGCTTGAATTCATAACTCGCTCCGAGCGAACTTAAGCACTAGTTGTGCACTAGATCGCACGAGTTTCGCGTACCAAGACAAAGAGTGTATCGCCTCTGAAAAAATGAATACTTCTTTAACTGAAGTAAGCTTGACAAATTCATTCTGCTTATTTCGTTTTTCGGCTGCTCAAATTCAGTCTCACGAGAGAAAAAAAAAATCCAAAACGCACCGCGACAATCTGCATTCCGATGACTGTGGGAACGACTTAAGTGCCACCAATAGCACCGCTCGCCAAATCAGCAAGTTCGCCACCCCAGTTTTATGACAACCCGCCAGTAGCATTATTGGCTTCGTTCAGCCACTCAATCTCGTTGGTGGCGTTAACACCCGTCGCGTTCGTGTCGAGATCATGCTGTCAAACAACGGCAAGCGGGGCCACGACAACAACTGCACGTTTAATTCACAGGTGCGAGATACTGAAGTGGCCGTGAGCTTCTCCTCGAGCACGGCGTCTTCATTGCGACCGAGCATCATCGACCGGATCATCTGCCCCTCCGGCAGCAGAGAAGCACCCGTGACCTGCGTTCGGGACGATCCAGTGTTGAATGTGAAGTAACCACGGCGATAGGTGCAGTCGGTAGTCTCGTAAAACGCGGCAACTTTGTGCAACGGCAGATCCGCCCACATCAGGAGCGATGCATGGGGTAAGTGGGGACAGTCGAATGAGCGGTACACATAGTCAGACGGATTCTCGTAGATGATGTGGCGGCCTTCAAGAAATACTTCGAAGTAAAACTTCTATCTGCGGTAAAGTCATTTCTCTTGACGTCTTCAAACGTACCCCTCGAGGTGTTTGTATGTAAATTGAGGAGTGATTAGCAGGCAAGGACGCTTCCCATTTTATATGCAAACACTTCGAGCAGCACTCGTGAAAAGTGGGTATACTATCCAGAACTTTCAAGTGAATGGTGCAGTCGTTGGCAATTTTACAGGCGCAGCATTGTGGATGGTAAAACTGAATAGTTCAGAAGTACTGTTACAGGATTGAATTCGAAATCTACCACTGCATCGAATTCATCCCTATTCACCTCGATTCCACCGATTAGTACCCCTTCTATTGAAGTATATCCACGGTGTACTATGCAGTGATACATGTACCGTACCGTTTGGTTGCTCAGTACAGTTAAGCCAAATTTCTTGACAAGAAACAAACCACATTGATGAACAAATTGTGTAGTTATTCAGTTTCCTCCTGCAATGAAATTCCACAAGGTGTCATCAAACCCCTTCCGCTGGATTGTGTTTTTACTGCAGTGCGTAGTTCAAGATCGTGTAAGGTTTAGTCTCGATCAGTCCACCCCAGTTGGACGAGGTGTCTTCGTCCACAGACCCAACGACAGTCAACTCGGTCGAGTTCACATCATCATCACCACCGTCGCTGCCGTTCAGCGACGCAGCCTCGGCCCGTTTGGCTTTCTTCCGAGGCTTAACGCACTTGTGGGCGACACTCCACGGGATACTCCCCCACAACGGCCGGGCGTAGATCGAGCGGATGGCCTTCGGCGTTTTGAAGGTTTGCATCCCGTCACCGGCCTCGTTTTCCGTCCAGGAGTAGACGTCGCCGTCAGTCACACCGCCGCAGCCATCTTGCTGGTAGAAGTCGACGCTCCAGTGAGCGGGGAGGTTTCTCCACGAGACGGACTGGGCCTTGTTCCAACCAGGGCAACCGGCAAACTCGATGCAGACCGACTCGGAGGGGTTCTGGTACGAGAAATAGTCGCCGTTTTCCAGTACCACGAGCAGCTCGACGGTGTTGGCTTTCTCCATATTGTTGAGGTGGGTGGGAGGTGTTCTCGGTTGCTAGCAAAAGCAAGAGTGGTAACATGCCTCAAAAGTCAATGAATCTCGTGGAACAGCTATGGTATAATCGAGGGTATCGGTGTGCTTGAGCCAGTTTCAATTTTTGGGTTGATGACCGCTGCCCCGAATCATCCGAACAACAGCAATTCATTCCATGATCTTGTAAAAAAAACGTCTCAACCACCATCACTGCACCACCTGCACTGGTAGGGCTATCAAGAGAGCGTGTTGAGTACATGTAGGTGTAGAGTGTTCGATACGAACGCCGTACTGCTAGGTTTTTCTCCTATTCAGCAGGAAGAGGGTCGGTCCAATTCGACGACAGATCTCCGGCACTGCTCCACTCAATGTTGGACGTGGCGTTGGTAAGCGTGCCGTTGACGTCGAGGCCTTCAAATGTCGCTCGAGCCTTGGCGATGTTGCAGGTTTGAGTCGACGACGCCTCCGTGAGATTCAGCTCCAGCAGCGCGTCCTCGTAGTCCCCGAACATGAAGGACCTGAAGGACTTTGCCTGTTCAAAGGTCTTCCACCCGTCAACATGACCTCGCGTCGTCTTGAAGTTGTACTTGTCGTCCCGGAACTTGCAGTCGATGGTCTCGAAGAAGATGCCGACTTGGTGCGTCGGGACCTCCCACCACGAAACCCATGTTGAAGGTGCCCAGTCGTGGCAAGTGTCGAAGCGTAAGCAGAAGCGTTCGGAGGGGTTGTCATAGCGCAAGCGTAGGCCATTGCGGAAGTTAAGCTCGAACACCGGCCGGTTTGGCATGATTTGCCAGCCAAAGCAAAATGAAAAGTGACGAATAGACATCCCTCCCCGCTGATGCACTATCTTCTCAAGTGACGATTCTTGGCTGGTTACATCCTGGAGTATACGGTGACGAATAATTTGTTGTCTTCGAGCCCATTCCTTTTAGGTCAGAGACATCCAGCACTTTATTTCCCAGCGATTGCATCTCCATCCTCGATCGGTTGAAACCAGTTCGACGAAAAGTCTTCAACGATGTCGGAGCTGTTGGTCTTGCTACCATAGACTAGTGTAGACTCGGCATGCTTGACGGGCTGGCGAAGCTGAACGCACTTGCGGGCCACGCTCCACGAGAGTTTTCCCTGGATTGGGCGGGCGTAGATGGACTTGATGCCGCGCGGTGTAGCGAACGTGTGCTGGCCGTTCGTAGCTCTGTCGCGAGAAGCCGAGTACACATCCTCGACGCTGCCGATGCATCTGTCGCTCTGGAAGAAGTTGATGTACCAGTGCGCGGGGAGATTTCGCCACTCCACGGCCTTCGCAGCCTGCCAGTGCGCGCAGTCGGAAAGCTGAATACACACGGTCTTCGACAGGCTTTGGTAGGCAAAATACGCGCCGCTGTCGAGAACCACCCGGGCCTCGAACGTAGTCGCCTTCTCCATTCCACCGCAGACCACGTAATTTCAATCCAGCGAAAGTGGGGATGGCGTCTGGAATTCAACGCTCCCAGCCACTTCAACATGGTCTCCCTCATGGTGACAACCAATTCACTCAGCACCAGTTCCGTCGCCACGTCGACGTTGTCGTTCGTCAGCACCAATTGTCCTCCAAAGTCAGCGTCCAACCCTCGATAAATTACATTCACTTTAGAGCTAGCGGGGGAGGGGGGGGGGAGGTCCGCAGCTTATATCCACTCTTTCCATCCCTCCAATCCGTCAGCCTCCAAGGGGCGCGTCGTTCCGGTACGTGACGACATCAATCTTGCCGGCTTTCCCGCCCGCCGTGTCCATGGCCCTGAGCGCCCACGCCCAGCGCAGCAGCGCGACGCAGCACAGGGCGGCCACGATCTCCAGCAGCTGCAGGGCTTTCACGGCCAGCACGAGGCTGCAGGGCGGCGTGTCGTAGACCAGCAGGGCCTGGAACTCCCTGCGGTGCTTCCAGTAGGGCGAGTGGCCCACGTCGTGCTCGGGTCTGCGCACCGCCAGGTACTCGCCGCACCACTGCAGCTCGCCGAAGCTCAGGCCGGTCACAGCCGCCAGCACCTGCGCCGCGTGCTGCGCGCCGAGGCGGCTCTGGATCTGCTGCTCCTCGCGCGAGACGTCGGCGCAGAGCCGGCACAGCTGCATCTTGTCCTGGTAGCCCCAGAGCCGCACCGAGTCCTTGAAGCCCTCGCAGCTCGTGGCCACGCGGCGGCCGGGAGCGCGCACAGAGTCCACGGGCCAATCGCGCAGCGGGAAGAGCTGCTTGGCCTCGGCCACGCTGCCCAGCTGGCACACCTGCAGCCCCTTGGCGTGGCAGAACACGTCGTTCACCTGCTGCTCGAAGCGGCCCTCGTGCTCGGCGAAGGCCTCGGCCGTCCAGGGGCTCTCGGGCGCGCGGTGGGCGGCCACGGCCGCCAGCAGCAGCGCGTCCGCGACGGCGGCTATGGCTAGGATTATAGCCAATAGCCGGGCGACTCGGCGGGCGGCGGCGACGGGTAATTTTATCCAATGGAGAGCGAGCAGCGCGGCGCCTAAGACGGCGAGGAGGCTGCTGAGCGCCAGCGCGCTCTTGTCCAGCGGCGTGAGCGCCAGCAGCGCCGGCACGGACGACGCGCAGCCCAGCTCCAGCAGCGGGAGAAGCCCCAGCGACGACAGCGCCGCGCCGCCCGCCAGCAGCAGAGCGGGGCGCTTGGCGGCCTCCATGGTCGAATGCGTTATGCGCTTCCCGATGGAGCCATCGCTATACAGCTGCCAAGTGAGCGCGGGCTGTCGCAGGAAAGGTTCCGGATCGGTGATTGGCTGAAAAGGCGGAAGAGGTTGGATTTTTGGAAGGGAAGTGGGTGTCACGTTGTGGGGCACTAGCCGCGCGCCGATGATGCCCCACGCACGATGAGCTAGCTGCCGATCCTCGCGATACAATATATAAATGCCACCGAGCAGCGACTATCCACGCTTCGGCGGAGGGGTGGTGCCGCCGCAGTATCCAGCGATGATGTTGCCCCCCCCGGCGGTGGCAACGGCAGCGGCGACCGCACAGCCAGTTACATGGATCGCTCGGTGCTGCACCGACCTGATTCCGACCAGAGAGCGGGTCGGTGGCGCGGAATGTACTGGGTGCACCGATGAACCCATCGGCGCATCCTATGGCGACCTTTTGGGCTGTCAATCGACGGTCCTCGCTGGTCGCGCGCGACGCTTCCGTGCTGGTGCATAACACGTATATCCACACGATCTCGTCTACTGTTCGTGTTCAAAGTGTTTATAATGTGAAGTCTATTCGGTCTATTATGTACACTATATGCATATGTATCATCTAGCTAAGCTTCGGGTTCCGACAGCTCAGTTCTTGGCCTGCAGCATCTCGAACCACTGGCGCAGCGAGTCCGACAGGATCTCCGGCAGCATGGCCGACGTCGGCAGCAACACGTAGTACGGGAACGGGTAGTTCTCCAGGTACGGCACCATGCGCACCTTGCCCTTCTCGAACGTCACGCTCTGCGTGTCCAGGATGGACGTCTGCTGCGGGTTCTCGCTCTCGGCCGCGCCCTGGTCCACGATGAGCAGCACGATGAGCTGCTGGCGCTCGAGCGCCGTCTCGATCAGTTTGCGGATGCGCACGCGGCCGTCCGAGTCGAAGCGGCCGTCTGAGATGAGGAACACGATCTGCGTGAACTCGACGGTGCTGCTGGACGCGGCGGACGATTGCTTGGCCGTCTCCAGCAGCTGCAGGATTGTGTCCAGCGTCTGGACCATGTTGGTCTTCTTCTGCTGGAAGCCGAAGCGCCCGATGAGGCGACTGCCCGCGTCGTCCGTGAACGGCGTGTCAAACGCGTGCAGCAGCTCCAGCTCCTGGCCGAACTTCACCACAGAGAGCTCGCCGACCTCGAGCTGTGTCATACCCTTGCAGAGCGTTGCCAGAGCTTCCAGTGCCAATCGGCCAGCGTGGTTGTCCGCCATCGACTCCGAATCGTCGATCGCCAGCATCACCTGGTACTGCCGCTTCGACGGGCGCGTACGACGCAGCCAAATCTTGTCCTTGCGGAACTGACTGGCGATGTACGGGATTACCTTGCGCATGTTGATGCGCTTGCCCGTGCGGAAGTCGCCCTCAAGCTTGGCGCGCAGCATCGGCTCCAGCACCAGTCGGAGCTGCTCACACAGCCGCTGAGACGCACCGGCAGTCAGTGCCGTGTATTTGGCCCACAAGTCAGCACCACGTTCCTGTTCCGCTTGAGACGACCAATTAGCGATGAAAGAGTCCAGCTCGTCACGCAAGGCAGCGACCTCGTCAGGAGTCAGGAGCTTCACCGCTCTAGCCTCCGCTTCATCGCCTTCGTCCTGATCTTGCATGCTGTTGGTCAAGTCCAAGTCGCGCAACCTGGACGGGAGCGCGTGTTCCGCCTCCTCATCCAAAAGCTCGTGCTCGCCGCCTTCAGCAGCGTTCTCGGGCTTCATTTCCTGCTCAGCAAGCTTCTGCTGCTCCTTTTCCGCGTTATCCTCAGCTGCATCTGAGTCAGGTTTGGCCTCTTGTTTCACCGGCCTGGGTGTGTCTTTCTGCTCCTGTTCTTCCGTGGATTTCTCCTTCTTCTCCTCCTCTTCTTCATCCACCTCCATGGCAGTAGCTCCGTTTCCAGGGTTTGTTTCTTCCTCTTCCTTCTTCTCGACATCTTTGTCCTCCTCTTCTTCACTTCGAGGCTGATTCATAACCTGGTTTTCGTCAGCAGCAGCCAGCGCATGCTCCACGTCCTCCATTTCCTCATCATCGTCCACGAACTCCGCCGTCGTCATCTCCGCGGCCTTCTCCTGCTTCTCGGAGTTTTTGCTGTCCTGCTCCTTTTCTTCTTCAGTGCGGTCCACCATCTCCACACGCTTTTTCCAGTGCTCTTGAGCCTCCTGTGCATTCCGATACGGGTTTGGCTCGCGACGATCACGACGTTTCTCGCGAGGTTGCTCGTTCTCCGGGTTACTCTCAACCTGTGACTGCGGTTTCCACTCCTGCTCCGCATCTTGGAGTCGTTGCTGCTGCTCTGCTTTTGAGCCCGGCTGCTACTGCTGTCGTCGTTGCTCTGCTCCTGATCCTGAGCATCGGCCTCCTCCATTTCCTGGTCCTCTGCCTCCTGCTCTTCAGCTTCCAGCTCATCCTGGCCATCCTTCGACTGCGTACCAGCCACCGTTGACGCTGCATGCTCTTCCTCGGCGCTCTCAGGCACCTCAGGCTGCTCTGCATCCTCCTCCTCTTTCTCTTCAGCCTGCTCAGGCTCGTCCTCCAGACCGCCACCGCCAAGCTGAACAGCATTGTCCAATTGCTCCTCTTCCTTCTCCTCCTCAGCGTCCTCATCCTCTTCAGCGCCGGCAGTTTCTTCTCCTTCAGCATCCACTGCTGCCTCGTCGTCTGGGTCATCAAGCTTGTCCATGTTTTCATCATCCGGTTTATCCCCTTCAGCGTCGCCATCTTCATCACCGTCGTTGTCAAGCTGCATATCTTCAGGAAGTTCGTCACCGTGCTCCTTCTCGGCTTCGTCCTCTCCGTGACCCTCTTCTCGCTCGGTCGGGTCCACGTCATGATGGTCTTCATACTTATCCTCGAAGTCGTCGTTGACCTCTTCCATCTTCTCATCGTCTCCGTCTTCACCGTCATCATCGCCGCCCTCGTCATCATCGGCACCCTTGTCGTCCGACTGATCCAGCTGCGGCTTCTGCTTGTCATCCTCCTTCTTGTTCGAGTCATTCTTCTCTTCCTCATCGCCGTCCTTGCCGCGCACTTCATCCTCCAGTGCCTCGCCTTCAACCTTCGAATCTTCCTCAAACTTTTCCTTGTCCTTATCGATGTTTTCTTCGTCATCGTCCGAGTCCTCGCCCCACATCTTTTCGTCCACGACATTTTCATCGTCCTGATCGAACTCGCCCATTTCGCGGTCCAGCTCCTCCTCGTCATCATCGTTCTCGTCTTGATCTTCCTTCTCGTCATCCGGGACGTCCTGCATTGTGCCCTCGAAATCGTTCTGCATTTCCAGCCCCGTGTCTTCAGGTTTCTGGTCCGCCGGTGGCTCCGGTTCCTCTTGTTGATCTCCCTGAAGACCAAGAAGTTGCTCCTCATCCTCAATCTCATTGCTCACGTCCTTCTTTCCCTCACCTTCTCCCATACCAGTGCCTTCAACGTCGTCCTGGAACTGCATCTTGCCCGCACCTCCATCGCCTTCTTCGTCATTCTTCTCCTCGTCCGTGCGACAGAAGCCGTGCTGGAACAAGTTTCTGAAGATGCGAACTAACACAAAGTCCAGCTTCATGACGCTCTTGTGCGCCACGAGGAAGTCGACAAGCAGCTGCCGGCTAATACCGCGCACATCGAGCAGACTTGATTCGAAGTGTTCCAAAAGCGACAAAGACTTCAAGAAAATACCTCGCCACTCCTTAGACTGCGTATTGGCGAGCTGGACATACTGATATTGCAACATCTCCAGCAGCTCGCCCAATTGTGAAGCGACATGGTTCACACGTGAGTCCTTCACCATCGCGGAAAGTGTAGCAAGCTGATCACGAAGCGACTGCTCTTCTTCCTCCTTCGATGTGGCTGCTTCCTGGGTGTCCTTCGAGATTTTTGTCAGGTCCTGGATCGAAACCAGGACGGTCTCAACAAGCTTGTCATAGCGCTCGCTAAACGTAGTCAGCGCCTCCGCACTCTCTTGCTCATACTTCTTTTCATCAGTGAATGGTAACGAGCTGCCACTGGCGTTAGCCATCAACTGTGCAAATTTGCTGTCGTCACGAGTGATGCCAGCATATTCGACTAGGAAGGCTTCGAAACAACTCGGGGTTGTCACCGTACCAAATGCCGCGGACGTATTTAACAGGAGATCTTGGATTTCACTGAACCGAGCAGCGTTCGACTTCAGCACATCAACTGCTACAGGCAACCTTTCTGCAGGGTTTTCTGATGACCTCGCCACAACCGGAGACACACCGTAGACACGCTTGGAAGGTCGCGCAAAGGACACAATAGCAGCGTCGCCACCCGCATCCTCGCTAGCGCTCACAGCACGGTGGGGAATCGCTGGCACACCAAGCGACTTTACCAACCCAGCACTATCGGTGAACGAGTTGTGAATGATGTCGCATAGCTCAAAAATGCGCTGGAACAGCTGACGAACATCCATAACCACAGAGGCGTTCTCTGGTGATTGCTGCAAAATTTGCAGCACTGAGATCTCGAGCTCACGGAGAGAGTGCCGCAATGAAACGACGGATGTTTGCTGGAATGCCTGCCACTTACTTGCAGTTTGAGGGTCAATCGCTGCTTCATCATCACTGCTACACGAAAGGTAGTTCGCCTTAAACTGCTTCAGCAATTTGAGCGTGGTTAGTCCATCTACAAGCTTTTCGTGACTCAGTGACGTAGCGTGAAGGATCTGTCGTTGCTGGAGCATCGTGAATAGCATGTTTTCTGCGTATCCACTCATACGCTCGGTTTCGCTCGACGACAGGTCATGAGAGAAACTCGTTATCGCGCTGTACCGCAATGAAGACAACTGGCCGAGGAACCGGTAGTAGTAGCCATCAGCACGCTGCCACAACCACATAGGCGAGTTCTTCGTCAAGGTCTCTTCCGCCGGTTGAGACTGATGAGCGCCACCAGCCTGTTTTCCCTTCTTCTTGCCTCGTTTTTTCTTATCCTTCAAACCTCTGCCACTAGTTGAAGCACTCAAACTCTCGGAATCAACAGCAGCCTCCAGCTCATCCACGTGAATACAGTTCTCCACATCCGGCACATCCAACTCGAATAGTTGCTGGATTTGTTGTTGTTCAACAGGTAGTTGCAGTCGGTGGAACGCCATGCCCTGAGTTTTGAGTTCGCTGAGCAGATCAATCAGTGCCTTTTTCTTGGCACCCTTCGGTAGCCCCGTTGCCTTCTGTAATTTAGCCATCCGGTAGAAGATCGTTTCGCAAAGATCCTCACACAGGTCTCGCACTTGCTGGCGGCGCTCGATCTGCTCGCGAGACAAAATGTGCTTTTGAGTGTACTTCGCGATACGCTTCGACAGCGTAGAGAGCTTCGCCGCGTACGACGAGAGTTGAAGCGTGGCTTCATCTTCGTTGTTCTCGATTGAAGGCGCGCTTGTATGAATCAGGCGCAAAGCAAGCGGTCTGTCAGAATCCTGTGAATCCTCCTCCGTCACGGCCTTAGCCTTCTCATTGTCATTCCCAGAAGCGACACCCTCGGTAGAATTGGTATTTGCATCCTCATCGTCGGTATGTCCAACATCCTTCGGCACGACAACCCTGTCGTCGAGGCCCGCTAGTTCCGCTTTTGTGGATTGAATTCCGACAAATCCGCCGTCCTTCGTAATTCCGCTATCAGTCGAAGCGTCAATCACAGTTTGCATCGAGACAGTCAACACCGCATCGTAATCACGGACAAACTTCATCAGCTTGCGGTGCGATTTCTCAGCCGATTCCGCAAGCGAGTAGTACGTTTGTTCATCCCAGCGGCAAATCTTTACGAATTCAACAAGTTTGCGCTGGATCGGCGCCTTCATGCTGCTCCACTGGCGCTCCAAGTATCCCAAGTGCTGTCCATAGTACCGATACAAATGGTACAACATGTTGGCGAGAGCATACTTTGAAGACTTCGAAGCAAGGGTGTTCGATGATCCGTGACGCTCCGAAGGACTCCACATCTCCATAAACAACTGGGCGCAGAACGAGTAAACCACTAGCAGGCGAGTCTCATATTGGCCGATGGGGCACGAACGAATGTAAGCGTCCAGTGTCTCAAACAATCTGCCCATAAACTCGCGCTGCTTCTCGGCACTTTCTCTAGCTGTATCGCTGAGGGCCTGAACATCCGCCCTGTTCTCGCTTAGCGGCGTAAAAAGCCACTTAGATAGGTGACTCAAGTGAAGCCATTGCAAGTTCTGCGGGTTCGCACGGTTCAGGTCACACTCATCACTCATGCCCTCGTCAGATTCAAACTGCGCTGTCAGCAGCGAGTACATGTTAATCCACGTCTTCTGCGCCGCGAAACGGTGTTGCTTTTCCTTCACATACAGCAGGTGCGGCCAAGAGTAGAGCTCGAGCTTTCGCCACCGCGTAACCAAGGCTGAGAGAGCGCCAAGTTCGTCACTAATTGAGTAAGCCTTTGCCGCATACATCTCCCACTCCTGTGCCTTGCGGAGCAACAGCTCCACACCCGTGAGGGTGCGGACCAGAGGAGAGCTTATTTCAAAGTTGCGGATACGGTCGGCAATAAGGACAATTTGTTGCAGGATCGCATGGTCGGGCCATTGAGCCAAAAGTGACTGGACCTTCACCATCAGGCGCTGCAGAGGCTCCGCAACCAACACAACTTCCTTGACCAAGGGATCACGGTGGAAGTCGATACCTTGAATGTAGTCACTGTTTAAAGATTGGAACGATGGCACAGCTCCCTTTTTGGTGCCCACGCTGCTGCCAAGGCGGGCTTGGACCAAAGAAGCGGCAAGAACTCCAGACGACGCCACAGCACTTTCGATAGAGGTAGACGCTGTAGCATTAAGCGACTTGCGCAACTTCACGGCGAGAGAAAACGCTCTAGCGAATGTGCTCACGATCTCCTCCTTGGAAATCGCAATCTTTGAGTTTGAAGTTTCAGCGTACAGCTTAACGTGAGTTTCACACAAGCGCTGCATGATCTTGTCTGTGATCAGCACGTCCATGTCTGCCGCAGATGGAAGAGCAGCTGCATTAGTATTCGCAGCAGCAGCTTGCTCAGGGCTCAAAAATGCTTGGAAATCACGACCGCTATAGTCTGGGAATTGTTCGCGATACTCCTTCTCTAACAGTTCCTCCTCTGTTTCCAGGTCGAGCTGACGAACCTTGTACTTGAAAAGCTCTTCTTCCTCCTTTCGCTTCTGTTCCTCGCGTTCTTTCTGCTCTTGCCACTTTGTCAAAAACAAATCAAACAAAGTCTTGCTGCTGGTGAGTGCAGTGTCCACTGCCAGTGAGTCCAGATCACGGTTCATGCGTGAAGTCGTCACTGTTTCGCGGAAAAGAAACTCCATTTTGGCAAGTGCCACGTCAAGCAATGTCACCTCGACCTTGCGCTTATTCGCTACACCAGCCCCAAACATGATTGAAGTGCCCGAAGTACCAACAGTTTGCAGCATTAACTGAATTGCACGCCATGATTGATCCACGGTGTTCACGCTTAAAGCAGCCGGGAACTGCACAAGCGCGAGAGCCAAGGTCTCTTTTTGTTGTTCCTTCAGCGAAGCCTCCTTCAGTTGTTGGTAGAGTGACCAAGTGACAAGTGCAACTCCCTCCTTCACGCAGTAAATTGCCGCAGCGACAGGTTCTAGAATATCCCTGAAGCATTCGCCGAACTTCTTGGACAGTTGAGTGAGGAAGCTTTCAGACGTCTGCTGGAACATTTCCAGTTCACGCAGAAGCTCGCGTTTTCGTTGCTGTGACAACTTCGCCGATCGAACCGTCGACAGCAAAGCTGCTAGCTTCTCTGCCGGCATCACCGTAGCATTAAAGCGCAATAGATCGCGGAAGAGTTCTCCGAAAACAGAGGTAGCGACAGGCTTCATTTGCAGCTCACTTGTTTCGATTGCATCACCGTCCCTGCGGATTGTGTTTGGTTGAAAACGCTGGATTGCGAATGCTGATACTTCCCTCACTTGCCCGTACAGCTCGCTCAATGAACGACTAGCATTCTCCACGGCTTCAGGTGATGGCGCAGGCAAAGGATTGAGCCTATTAATCGACAGGCATACTGCGTCCTGCATGGTCAGCATTGCCAAGCGGTTCAGCAAATTCTCCTTCTTCACGAGCGGCTTCGTTACAGGGTCCACCGGTGAAGAAGGAAGAAGCAGTGCAAAGCGCCACAGTCCAAGTGTCACCATACACTCGCCGATTGCTCTTGTGACGATACTCTGGTCATTGTTCATGCGCTGCTGCTCCATCGCCACAGACGCCATCAATGGCGCAACAAGTGGATCCACTAGCGACGCGAACGTGTTGTCGGTAGAACTTCGCAAAGCCTTCAACAATGCTGCTTGAGCCTTAACGCCGAAAGTGAGCGGGCTGTCAGTAAACTGGTGAAGTAGGGACTGAATCTCCTCCCACTGCGTAGGCGCTGTGTTGTGCTTGAAGGTCGACTCAAACGCAAGTACAGTCGCTACGAACAATTCTCGAACAAAGGAGAAGCTTGCGCTCGGCATTAGCTTTCCTGCTTGCGCCTGTTCCGTGGCAAAGTGGCTCTTGATTTTTTTCCAATCGCGCAGCTCGCATCTGAGCCTCACTTGTGGGGCACATCGATTCCTCCAAGTCCACCTCCGCTATACTCTTCAGCACGACTGCACTCTGGACTGCCTGAAACAGCCGCGGGAAACCAGCAATCACCTGAGCGTGGTCAGCAACATCAGTACTCACAGCTGGAAGCCGTTTGTTTGCCTTACGGAGTTTTTTTTCGCGTGTCAAATACCTCCAGGGAGATCAGATCAACCTGGTTAAAGCTGTTGCAACGCAAGAATTGGTGGAATCCAAACAACACGCCGTTCAGGTGTGACTGAACCACCGAAGCGAACTTATCCAACTCTTCAGCCTGGTCAGTATGTTCCTCGCTTGAGACACCCAGAGAAACGAACTTGTGCCCGCACCACACAATATCTTGATACGCGTAGAAGCAAGCAAGGTCACGAAGGCCCAGACGCACGAGCTCCTCAATGATTCCTTCAAGCAACGTCAGCACCTGTGAAATGTCCTTAACAACTGTCACAAGTTTGTCTTGACACAAACCGCTCTTGTACAGGCGATACTTGTTCAGAACGCGCACCAGCTCCGTAATTGCCTGAAGCTCCTGGCGCGCGAGAGCATGCTCTAACAGTGGGCTCAACTGGAACGTCACCATGCGATCCATCAAAAGTGCACTCTCTTTCATATCAAAAAGCAAAATTGGTGCATCCTTGCCAATGCGGCTATCTTCTTCGCTTAGCAGATCCACATGACTGTCACCACTGTCTTCGATTTCACTTAAGTAGAGAGTCTTCTTTGAGATAAGCGCCGTAATTTCGGCTTGCTTTGCGCGCAGCTTCTTCAAAAGAACACCCGGTAGCTTAAACAACTCTTCCGCCATAAGCGCTTGCGGCTGACGTTTCGCACGCTCGCTTCCGCTTTTTCCGCGTGTTTGCTCCTGCGCCAAGTATGAGAATGCACATAGTGCATGCAAAACTTCCTTGCGAGCGTCAACATCCACATAAAATAGCGAAGATACGTCCAGCTTGCCACTTTTCATCGCAGCTTCCATTGAAGCAACACCTCCAAATAACAATGCCAAAACGTCAACCCTGCCGTCGGCAGATCCTTCAGATGCGCCCACAGAAATTGCTGAGAAGGAGGTCGAATTAACTTGCATGAATGACTTGGACAGCCGGTTCAAAAGATACTCAGCCTTCCAGAGATCAGCATTGCTAGGGAGCAACGAGTGGCCGCCCTTCTTCCAAAGCACATTCTTCCTCGATCCACAACCAATAAGTTTCTCGATTGTCCCCTGCATTCGCTGGGACATATCCAGCAGGTCGTTCCAAGTCGACCTCCACGGCGCAGTGAGCTCCGATTGCTCATCGGTCAGCTTCGCAAGCCGCAAAAGCGACTTCTTCAACCATTGCCAGTGGATAAGAAAATGAGTCCATTCGAATGTCTGCACACGCAATTGGATAGAAAACTCAAAGCGGTCTCGGAGGACAGCTTGGACGCCTTCGAAAAACTCCGAATTCATCACCAATTTCGGGAAGTTTTGGGTGAAAGCTCTCAGGAACGCGTTAAACGCGGACAAAAGTGGGTGAACCAAGAATATCAGTTCGTTCTCCACGTTAGAACGGTCAGCATGGTACTTGTGAACTGCATAGGACTGCTGCAGTACTGATAGCTTGTTCACATTGATTTCATGGCGAGTCGCACCTCCCTTTTTCGCCTTGCGCTTGTTGGTCTTCGATGGCGCGGCTTCAAACAGTGTATCAACCTGCTGGTACTGCTCCTGCTCGCAGAATCTCAACCACTCCACACCGTCAAGCAGCTCGAGCTGTCGCTGACCAACCAACATAGATTCCCAGACGCTGTCTAGTTCGGACTTCGCAGGGGGGAAACTCGAGGTACGTGCCGCAACAAGTGACTGCAATCGCAAGAAGCCCGCATGATTGGCAGCAAGATACACAGGCACAGGAGGCAAATCAGCCGATGTACCCAACAAGGCAGTCAGACGTCGAGCCACTTCCTCGATCTTCTGGCTAATATCAGCGTACTGCTCAGATTTTGTCGTCGACTGGAGGAAGCGTGCCAGCAACTCGATTGAACGTAGCGTTTCAGTGTTGCCATTCGCTCCGCGAGCAATCTTCTCTAATGCGAAGAGAAGGCGATCCGCTGTCAACGGCCCATTGATACTGCATGTACTCGCCACTTCCAGAATCTTACGTAGTGCGAAAGGGGCTAATGTCACTGCCAGTGTGTTTTCGCTGTTCTCGTCCTCGAGTCCAAAGAACGATTTTGACGACAGGTGCTTCCGTGCTTCTTCGAGAGCTCTCTGGGAATACATTGTCTTTCCTCGCTGACACCGTGAAGCAACACACTTAAGCCATGCATCTGCGTTGGAGTCTCCATCAGTTATTGCGGCGTCTTCACCCATAGTAATACCGACATCTGGGGTCAGCCAAATCAACTGCAAGTCCATAGCGTTTTCGTCTTCAGGCTTCTGTGAGGATAAAACAAGATGTTCAAGGTATGCAACATCTCGCTGCAGTGCAAAGCTTTCGCTCTGTTGACACAGCACAAACGTTGAGGAACAAGCAACCATTGGAAGCACACGCTGTCTCTGAGATTTTTCTTGCGAAGCTTGGAAAGCACGCAGGAACAACTCTAGAACGTCTTGGCTTAGACCAAGCTGTGCAAGCAACCCGTCACCATACACACGTTGGAAGGACTCGGCGATGGCATTAAGAGGTTGTACTCCACGCGAAAGCTCTGCTGACGCCAGCAAAGACCAGTTCTCCAGGTGTCGACGGTTGATACGGCCGTATTTAGAGCCAATCGTAAACTCTCCAAGTTGCGTTACCACACGCTCATGAGCAGCTTGGAAAGCTTGAGAAAGAGCACAGCCTGGAATTCCGCATGCCAGCGGTATCTTGATGAGGTCTAGACGTGGTGAGTCTTCATCTGCAAGCGCGATTTCAACGCAACGGTTTCTCATTGCACGAGAGACTTCACCGTACTGTGCATCCATCGCCAGAAACATCCGGAAGTTCTTGTGCGGCTTAATCACACGAAGTTTGCCGTTAATGATACCGCACTCGTTGATTAGCATTTCACCACCGGTTTCCATGAGCGAGTTCAGTCGATCCAAAACAGACGAACTGCAAAAGTTGACATTGTCCAGCAGCACCCATTCACCCTTCTCCATTGCTTGGATCAATGTGCCGTCCACCCACTCAAAGCAGCTCGCAATCGATTTAGATTTGCTGAGCTGCACCACGCTTTCAATATCGTTCAACAAGCCAGTAAGTTCCGCTACCACCTCCTCGCTGTTGGTTTCCGTTTTCTGGAGCATGCTAACGATGTCTTTCATCAAATCAACAACCACTTCGTCCAGTTGGCCCTTTGGCAGCTTTTTAGCTTTGTGCGTCTTCCCACTGTTATCACGGCTCCGCGGATAAGCATTCTCGCTGTAATACTTCTCACGCATGTTAAGTGCCCACCATGTGCTGCTGATACGGTTTGCCTTTTCAGAAGCGCTGTTTTCTTTTCTGTGAAATTCCGGTCGAAGCCGAAGACAGCATTAGTTGCTGTAGCACATTCGCATACACAACTTGGATCTTCTGCTTGATGTCACGCAGCTTTCGCCCTACATCCACCTGTTCAAAGCAGCCAAGCAGCTCCGTGGCATCCGTCCCAGCACTCATGCCGAGTTCGTGCAGAGTATTACCGCTCAGCGCAGCCAACAAACGGACCGAAGACGTTTTCCCGCTAGCTGGCGGTCCAACAAGAAGTGCAGGCCACGACATGTTTACACAATGTGCCAGTGCCTCCATTGGTTTTAGAAGGAAGTTAAACAACGGAGGAAGCGCGACCGATCTGCATGTTTTCTTGTCTCTTTAGCAATGCGTTGCCAATCTCCACAAAACCAGCCGACATGCGAAGCGAAACAGCACCTAGATCCATTGGCTTCACACCAAAGAATTCTTCAAAACGCCGGGAGATTAATTCGCGATCCCGAGATGAGCGCATCCTTTCCACATAGATAAAGTTCACATAGTAGCTCAACGCTTGCAGTTGGTGCTCGGCACTGTCTAGCTGTCCATGTTGCTTAAGCAGGTCACAGAAACGAAACACGTCACGCAAATTGAACTCCCACGGCGCACCGAGGCGACCGTATCTGCAATTCACCATCGTGTCTTCATGCACCGCTCGGTTGAAACCGATCATTCGCTCGAGTAGAGTCTGGCCTACCAAGGCCGAGTCGTTCATGTTTTCTTCCGTGACAGGGCAATGTAGTGCGGGATACATTGAGCTCGCAATGTGGATAAGGTCCTGTTCGTGAAGTGTCTCGACAAAGACTCGGGTAAATCGGTTCAAAACGACTTTGGCAGTCCCTTACGACCACCACCCTGACGAAGCGGGTTTTGAGCAGCAAACACACGGAATGTTGGCGGACACTCAAACTCTCGGTCGAGCTCCGGAATGTACACGCTTCCTCTGTGGTCCAGACACGAGTTCAATCCTTCCAATACAGACTGCGATGCGAGATTGAGCTCATCGAGTAGCACCCAATCTCCCGCTTTCAGCGCACGCAAGAAAACGCCATCACACCACTCAAACATGCCGCTGGAGCCTCCTCCTTGAGGTAGTTTGCTGCCCTTGTCATCCGCATTATCAGCAGGCGCCGATGCAGCAGGTAAATCTGACCCAAAGAGGTCGGAGATATCGGTTTGCTCTGACAGATTAATTCGCACAAGCCGATGGCCTGATGCTGCCGCTAATGCACTGATCAAACTGGTCTTGCCCACACCCGGGGAACCTTCCAGAATGATGGGGCGACTAACCTGCATTGCACGCAGGACGCGGTACAGATTTGACATCGTTGTTGGCGCTTTCAGCGAAAATGCGGGTTTTCTCAGCACAGGGTCGGGTCCACGTGGAATAAGGAATGGGGAAATGCCGAAGCTCCCCTCTGTAGCCTTTTCCGAGGAAAACGAATTCAACTGGTCGATGTTGTTGTCCACAGACAGCGATGCAACATTCAACGAGTCCACCACCTTTTGCTTGACGAAATGGTCATCATCGGGCACGAGCGCCAACAAATAGTGGTATGCCTCCTCTCTAGCTTTTAATGCGGTGTGCAGTGCCTTATCAGAACCAAGACCAAGTCCGTCCAGAATCGAGAGTGCTGCACCCTGGACAAATGATGTCCAAGCTGTTACCGTCAACGACGAGTCGTCATTCTGTTTCGTCACCACGGACGTGATAAAGTTAATCCAACTGAGAATGTCACGTAACGTCACGGCTCCGCATCCGCCGACTCCACCGTTTGCCTCGTTGAAGGTTTTCACAAAGCTTAGGATGGGATCGCATAAAGTAGACAAGTTCGCTGATGCGGCTGCTGGCAGAGCGCGAGATGGCGCCACGATTCCCCGGGGTCCAACCAACCGATCACGAATAATCGTAGCGATATCATCCAAGTCGGAGATTGCCGGCACCCAGATTTCAGTGAACCGGTTCCGCAGTGCAGGAGACAACTCACGCTTACCGAAATCGCCTCCAGGATTCATTGTTGCCATTACTCGCCACTTGGAGTGGGCTACAATCTCTTCCACTTGGTCACCACCCTTTTCGGCGAGTAGTAGTGTGCGCGATGGCTCCAAAACACTATTCAGACGTTCCAGCACGGCATCCTCTGCAAGGTTAACTTCATCGATCAAAATCAAGTCACCATTCTTCATGGACTCAACAAGAGGACCATCTGCCCACTCGAAGATAGACTGGAACCTCCGCTTCAACACATCGATACGTTCAACAAGTTCCTTCTGCTGTACCAAGTCGCTATCCACGACGCTAGATCTGGCACTCTCGTATTTGGTCAGCATCGCGGCTACGCCCTCAGATTTGATGTCAGCTCGGCGCTGCTCAACTTCATGTTCGTCGATGCATCCGTCAGTCACGGCAAGAAAATCAACAAGCGCCTCTTCCAACTCGTGCGCAGTTTTCTCCTTTCCGCGCACAGGGCGTAAACAACCCAGGAAATCCGAAGTCTCGGTGTGCTGGTGACAATTCAGGATGTGAAGCGGCTGAGAGAAAAGAAGCGAGTACAACTGGCAAACAGTAGTTTTTCCGCAACCAGTTTCTCCAACGAGCAAAACAGGTTCCTCATTCTGCAAACAGCGACCGACCAGCGCGAAAAGTCTCCGTAGTGACTTAGTAACACTGATCTTCTCGAGACCTGCTGCGTTACCTGCTGATTTTGGCTCACCGCTTGATGTTTTGCCACTTGCAGTTTCCTCAATCGCTTGCTCCACCATCGCTTGGACCCGTTCGAACTGCTCCTTCGTACCCCATACCGTCTCTTGCTCAATCTCGCCGTTCTCGTTCAGCAGATTTGATTCGCGAGGTTTGCCGCTGTAGTAGAGGGCGTCGAGATCAATTTTCACGTTGCATTTCTTTTCCAAAACTTGTTTGACCACCTGCTTCTCTTCATCCTTCCGCAGTCGCTCGGCCAGCAAACAATATCCTTCTTCTGCTAAGGCTTGCTTAGTTGCTGGTCGACGTTCAGCCCATCGAAGCAAGTCACGAGTAGTGATGAAGCCTGACTTGCCAGCGAAAACGGATGATTGCTGTCGAACAAGTTGCAATTGGCGCATGATATCAATCAAAATTCCACAGTAAGACGGAGGTAGCGAGCTACGTTCCTGCAAAATAGTTTGAAGCTCACTGGATGCAACTTCGTCCACTTGAATCTCCAAAAATCGATTACGGAACGCGCGGGACAAAACTTTACGTCCACCATACAGACCTGGTGGATTCTGAGTCGCGAACAACATGAACTTCGGGTGCGGTTTCACCGTCTCTTGTGTTTCCGGCAAAAACAGTTCGCGGTTATCATCCAAAAGTCGATTGAGAGCCTCGAGGACCTCTGACGGAGCCAAATTCAACTCGTCCAGAATGATCCACCAACCCTTTCGCACAGCCTCCACCAAAACACCCTCCTTAAACGCAAGCTTGCCGTTAGAGTCAGACACGTAGCTTCCCATGTACTCCTGGATGTCTGTGTGCTCGTGGTTGTTAATACGCACACACTTTTGTCCGATACGTGCAGCAAGGTAACCAATCAAAGACGTTTTACCGGCCGACGTAGGACCCTGCAAAAGCACAGGGTATTTGCCGATCAATGCTGCTCGCGAAACGTGACGCAAATTTTCTTCCACAGACTTCGTAAGGACAAATTTCCGTCGAGAAGTCACCGGGTCCGGCAACGAGTCGTCTCTGGGCGGCTGAAAATCACCTTTTCGGACCCAGTAGGAGCTCACCAAGACAAATTCGCTAGTCTTTTTGGAACCACCGGGGCATGGGGGAGAGCGCGTCAGTTCCTTCGATTTAATCGTTTTCGCGAATGTATTCTTGATAAGTTTTCAAGATACTGACGCGATTCCATTTCGAGCTGCGTGCAGAAGCTTGAACAGAAGCCTTCAAACATCGCTCGAGATGTACCGTAGCCTCGCTGAATCAAGATGCGAGTGATATGCAGTGCCTGGCTGAGTGTACGGAGGGAGTAGCGAGGCTTGTGGCGCGCACCATCGCTCAACCGTAATTCTGCTTGCTTCCTTGCTTCCAGGTAAAACTCCACCGTTTCTGGCACTAGAGCGCCTGTAATTTCCTTGAACTGGTGGTGAACGACCATCTGCAAGTCTGCAGGATTGACGCATTCATCGACGTAAATCTCCGTAAATCGATTGCGGAGAGAAGGAGGCAAATCCTTTTTACCAACGTCGGTTGAGGGATTCATTGCACCGAACAGTCGGAAATTCGGGTGCGGCCGGATGACTTCGACATCACCACGCTCCGTTAGCGAGAATGCGCTCGTTTCGTGTTCTAGAAGGGTGCTAATTCGCTCCAATGTATCGGATGAGGCAAGATTGATTTCGTCGAGCAACACCCAATGGCCCTCACGTAATGCTTTCACTAATACACCTTCCACAAATGAAAAAGCAAAATGTGATTCAGCTTGTTCCTTCTGCCGTTCAAATCGTACCAGCTCTGCCTCAAAGGTGTCCCATCGGCCCACCAAAACGCTGGTAGAGGCGCCCGAGACAGCCATCTTGTTACTGCTAGCAGCCTCCGAGTTTTCTTCATCTCGGCCAGTGCCACCGCTGCTGTTCTGAAGCTTGGAGGTAGCCATCTGGATCGCTTTACGCATGCCTTTTACGAGCTTCTTCCAATCCTTGTGCTCCAGCGCAATTCGAACAACGTTAAGAAATCCAGCGTTACTCTTCTGTGAAAACGTAGCAGTGAACAGATCCACGAAATCCATGTACAACGGCCGCGCGAGAAGATGAATCTCCACAGGTTTGAATCCGCCCACGAGATCGGAGCTATCACTCTGAATATTCAAGTTCTGAACAACCAGGCGCTGTCCCATCGCCGCTGCCATGTGTTGGATAATCGTAGTTTTACCGCAACCAGTTTCACCAATGAGCAGTGCAGGCTCACAGGTTGCAACAATGGCAGCCATTTTCTCCAACAGTCGTAGAACGTGGCCTGTCATCACAACAGAGCTGTTAGCGGGTTTATCACCTTGTTCCAGCTGCGCCTGCTGCGACAAGGTTGGCAGATGCACCCGACCAAACTCCACTTCGTGTGTATTAAATGCAACGTGAGGCTTGTGCTGCTCCAGATAGTACTCGATCTTTTCAGCCTGTACTTCCCAAATAGCAGCCAACGCGCAAGCAGAATGTAAGCGTGTCTTCGTGTCTCGAATACCGGCACAAAATACATCTAGCGCTTCCACAACAATACGCATACGATCGTCCTCAGTAATGTAATCGTGGCTGGAGGATGCGTTTTCATGAGTAGCGCCCGCAGCATAATAGCAAAGCGGTAAATGCGCTTGCACCACTTCAGCAAATCGCGCAGGCAGAAGTCTCGTCCATAATTCCGACGTGTCTCCTTCCACAACTGCACAGGTCCACCGACCTCTTCGCTTGCATAGCCAGATACTGCATTGTATGTCGTCATGATCTTGGATACAACCTGTCTAGGGATTTTCACGAACCGAGTCAGCATGATCTGCTCGATTTCGCTATCTGCGAGGGGTGCAACACCGACGCTTGTCCACACGGACTCCTGGAATCCCTTCGGCATCTGATGTCCGTGTGTAGTCGTACCGAAAATCTGGAAGTTCGGGTGCGCCACCAGCAACTCGCCACGACCAGGAAGCACCATTTCGCGAGTCTCGAGCAACGGCATCAGCGCTGCCAGGACCTCAAACGGTGCGCGATCAATGTCCTCAATAACCACCCATCGGCCTGCGAGTACGGCGGTTGTGAGTGCACCAGGCTGCCACGTAAACTCGCCGGGGACGTCTGTGCAGACGTACGATCCTAAGAGCGTCTTGCTATCAATCTGGTCGTCCAAGTGGAGCTCAACCATATCGCCGTTGCCCGATAGCCGGGCAAGTTCCCGAATCGTAGCTGTCTTGCCGCATCCCCCAGGCCCGGCCACCAAAATCGGGCGTTTGAGACCAAGAGCAATCGCAAGCGACTGCAAGTTCCGCTTGGTCGACGGGGTTGGTACGAGCGGCTCTGTGGTCACCGCAGCATCTGCCGCGATCTGTCGTTGCTGGTGCAATTTACTCGTCGGGATGACCACGCCAAAAATGTTCTGCAGTGAGTCGTGGAACGGCACGGGCTCGGGTTGCGTCTCGATGGTGTCACTGTCGTCCTGTTCCTGATACACGCTCAGCTCGATGAGCTGTTCCTGTCGGATCGCGTCTTCGCTGTGCAGCTCCAGTTCAATCTGCCGCACTGTCGGGCTGTCTCCGCTCACGGCAGCGTCCTCGCCGACGCCCAGTCCCTTCAAGAATTCATTCCGCTGGGCGTTGCCCATGCTCAGCACCAAGGCCGAGGCGCGCGTTGCGAACCAGCGCACGCGTGTGTCGTCGTGGAAGCTCAGCGGGAAGAAGGGCGTCCAGTTCCAGAGCGCCGTGAGCTCCGTGGGCCTCGCACGCAGCAGCAGGAACGCGGTCTTGGCGATGCGTCGCAGGCGCGCGAGCGTCTCGGCGCTCTGCTGCTTCTGCGCAGCCGCCACCTCCGCGAGCGCGAAGAAGCACGGCGCCGTCTCGAAGTACTGCTGCGCCAGCGTGCTGGTGGCCGGCAGGTACGTGAGCAGCTCGGCGAGCGTGGCCGCCAGCAGCTCGCTGCGCCTCATGCTGTCCGCGCACTCGCTGTACTGCTCGCCCTCGTGTTCGTACAGCACGAGCGCCGGGTCGGTGAGGCGCACCATCAGGTCCAGCAGGAACGGCCGCAGGTGCTTGACAACCAGCACGCGCAGCTTGCGGTGCGCGAGGCACGCGGCCAGCGCCTGCAGCTGCAGGTGCACAGCGGCGGCGGGCTCTTCAATGGTAGGCGTCAGCGCCTGGAGAGCTGGGTGCTGCTGCAGGCTCGTGTCGTTGCTGCTGCGCGCGGCGGCCAGCAGCTGCCGCAGCCCCGCGCGCAGGCGGCCCACGCTCACCTGGCGCTGCTCCGCCGCGTCGGCGCGCGTCGCGTCATGTCCGTCCGCGTCGGCCATCCAGAGTGCGGAATTGCGCAGAGTGATGGTCCGTCAGCCACTGGCGGTGCGGCAAAGTGACGCCACTATGTTGCTTGAAGCGACGCAAGTCGCAGCGGCGACCAACCAAAAGTGGTCCATCCTTTTTTTAGTCTGGCACAAAAAATGTGACACTCGAATTCTGCAGTGCGCATCTTTTTTTTGGTCCGGTACAAAAAGTGTGACGCTCAAATTCTGTAGTTCTAGGTTGAAGTATCCAGATTTAGTTTTTTAGATTCACTTGGTATTTAGAAACCTAAAAGCATGTTGAAGTGACCGGGATTCTGAGTGCGTCCTTCATGCAAAGTAAAACCCGTCGCTGGCCAATTTGCTCGCGGGTCTATGGGAGATCTGGAGCCTGCACCCGCAGCTGCAGCACCGGGTTCTAGCCAAATGTAGGTTGGGAGACCGAGTCTCGCGTTGCACTACACTGCCTCACTCGTACTCTTGTAGCTGCTCCTGCTCGGTGGCAGGCAGTGCGTTGCTCAAGGACGTGGTGTTGCGCGTCCTGCACGCTGTAAACGACCAGCAGTCTCTCGGTTTATCAGCCGGTACGTCTTCACAATGGCTACTTAATCGCTGTTCGTATCCAGAGTACTGCTGACTCACTTCAATCTGCAGCCTGCTTCGTCAACAGCATACACTTGTGGCGCACAAATTATGCATTCGCTTGTGAGCGGTATCGCCGTTCGTACATGATGTAGCCGGACACCCTGTCGAACACCTCGTTGCTCAGCACACTGCGACACACATGCCGTGGCCTCGTCCAAGCATTCGGTCGCCAACTCCACCGCTCGCTTTGAATCTAAGCGAGCACTCTACCAGTCGGCAATGGCGAGAGGTGTGATTCAAGAAGACGAAGGAAACCCAGCCTGTGAACAGTTTAAGCTCAAGACGCTGAAAGAGCACCGATACGACATCCGCTTCCAGGAGAAATGCGTGACGCCGAAAACCTGGCGATCACCTCTGCGTGAAGCCCACAAGCTTATTCAGTACGGGGGCCGTGTGAATCTCGTTGATGCGCTCTATCTGCTACAGGAGCGCATTTGGCTCGACCCCGTGTCTGCAACCTCACCGTGATGTATCTCTTCGACAACCTCGGAGAAGCAGTGAAAGCGTGTCGCAACAGTTTGCGACTCGAACGTCCAACTGGAAAGCGCTGTACAACCTGGGTGTTGCTTTATCCCGTTCCCAGGACTATCGAAACCGCTTGTCAGCTTTTAAAGTCCAGCGGATATTGCTGAAGAAATGGTGTCAATGTTCGAGGACCGCCCGTTCATCGCGTCCAGAAACGGCCAGTGGACCAGCGCCAGGTTGGTACTCGTGTCGTAGCACAGCAGCCTCGAACGTCCGTCATCCGCCTCTAGCACACAAATCCCTGTCACTAGTTGCTGGTCTACCCACGTGCTCAGCGCCGCGGAGGAAATGCCGGCCGCCGGTGCCAGTTGCAGCGAGTGTAGCAGGCAGCCCGACTCGAAGTCGTACATTTCCAGCCGCGACGTAACTGCGCGCGAGCACACCACGAACACAGGCCCCCAGCACGCCACGAGCGTTTGAGCCGCCGTGGCTGCCTTGCTCACACCAGCTGCGCCGCCCGCCTTCGGCTTGGGGTTCGCGCTGAGGTCCTTGCAGCTCGACAACACCTGCCAGTCGCCTGTCTCCGATGCACAGGTGAACACGTAGACGTTTCCCTTCCTCGTGGCGACCACGAGCTTCGTGCTGCACGCGGAGAAGCTCATGCTCGCGACCCGCGGAGAAGCCAGCACTCTGGACAACATGGCGCTGCCGAACGTCGACAACTCGTCGTCGTCGTGTGCATCCAGCCTCCGCAAGAACAGGCGGCCATCCATTGTACCCATAGCAGCAGTGCGTCCATCGTCGGAAAACCTCACCGAGCACACTGCAACCTCGTCGTGCACTCTCGCCACGTGTGTCAATGTCTGCTCAGCTACGTCGCCTTCCTCTGTCAGCTGCAGCTCTACCTTGTAGAGTAACGCTCCGAACGCAGTGCCCACCATGAGCAGAAACTCGCGCTCATCGTCGTCGCCTCCAGCTGCAGATAACAGCGGACGCCGCCGCCGTTTAACGACGTCCATGGACACGACGCCGTACCGCAGCCACAGCCTGGCCAGCACGCGGAAGTCGTCGCCGCTGTAGATCGTCACTCTGCGATCATGGGCGGTTGCAACCGCAGCCCCGTCGCGCGTCCAGCACTGGCAGAAGCTCGCGACCTTCTCCTTCTCCTGCGCCGCAGCCGGCAGCACCTTGCGGACGCGCAGGCAGCTGTGCTCGTCTCTCAGCCGGCTGTTCTGCAGCACCACCAGCTCGCCGCCGGCGCCCAGCACGCTGCAGAGGCCGCGGGAGTCCCCGGAGGGCGCGGCGACTGTCCCGTTCCACGTCGGAAACGGCGGGAACCCATGCAGTCTGGCCGAGCGCACGCCCAGCTCCGCGCCGTCCTCCATTACCAAATGTATCAATGTATCTCGTACTTAGCGGGTACATAGGTACAGGTGGTACCGTACAGTACCGATACCGTAGATTGCCGTTTCTATGCATGCCCTAACTCTGGGAGCACATCATTTTGCGTCGCCGAAGTCGACCACGAAATTCTCCATCACTCTAGTGCTCTCGGCGTGTATCCATGGCCCTGCCACCTCGCACTATCGCTGGTGATTTTAGTCGGGGAACGCAGGCGTCGGCGGCCTGAGTGTCCGCATCAGTCGAAACTGGAAACCTATCACTTCTGCAGGACCAGTCGCCCTAGCCCTACCCCGGTTGCCCATCCAGGGGGCGTTTGCCAAGTCGATTGCATACATCCAGCCGTTACGCGTTGCGGAAAAAGGGGGTGTCGACCTGCTTCCAGATACACACGTCACTGCCAGCGCTTGGAAGTGCGGCGCCATTCGAGCATCGGCGCTGGTGACTTGACTCTCCCTTGAAGCTGGGGCGTGCAGCAGCAGCGAAAGAGAACCGCCACCGTTAGACAGGCAACAACGGGAAAGCAGAGACGACGGCATTCGCCAACTGGCCGGGGCTACACATTCGACGGCAACTTTCCAGCGATGCACGCGGCCATTGCCATCCGACGCGCGCTGCGAGTGGGCGGCAGCGGCATGCGGGCGCTGCTGCTGGCACGTAATGCGCTCCACTTGACAATGGACGTGGCGCTGCCGGCGGATGTCGTGCGCAGCGAGCAACAGCTCCGCGTCCGTCCATGGCGTCGTTTCGGCGGTGACGCGGGAGCGGAGGGCCACAGCTGGAGCAACAGGGAGGTGCTAGCTGTTGGGGTGGCAGCGTCTGCCATGTCGGTAATTGCAGGCGGCGAGGCGCTATGTGAAGCGCTGGAAGGAGAGGAAGACGACAGCGAAGACGACGAGTCGGCGGTGCGACACAAGAATTGCAACTTGTGTCGCGACAGTGACGACAACGACAACATGTCCATCTACTTTGACGCCGAGTACGAGCCCAAAAAGCTGCTGGGCTGCGGCACGTTCGGTGTGGTGATGCAGTGCGTGCACAAGGAGACCGGACGCGTGGCGGCGGTGAAGATGGTGCAGGACATTGCTGGCAACCAGGAGGAGGTGGACCGTGAGAAGGAAGCGCTGGGCCGGCTGGAACGAGCCGGTGGACACGAAAATATCGTCGGGTACGAAGGCTCGTATTACCACAACGACTTCCACTACATTGTGTTGGAGTACGTTGCTGGCATCTCGCTGCACTCGTTCGTCGAGAAGCACAGCGCGCTGGACGCCACGTGGGCTCTGAAGCTCGTGTCGCAGCTGGCCAGTGCACTGCAATTCATGCACGAGGCCGATGTCATCCATCGCGATCTCAAACCTGAGAACGTCATGGCTCTCGTCAACTGTGACGGCAAAGGCCGCAGCAGCGCGCGGGGACGCTAACGAAAACGAGGATGTTACCCTCAAGATCATCGATTTTGGCTCTGCGGGACGTGCGTCGCAGCCAGAATCGTCCAACAAGGCGCGCGCCACGACGCTGTCGGGGACGCGTTGCTATTGGCCTCCGGAGGTGCTGCAGCTGCAGGGCATGACGGCGGCAATGGACATGTGGGCGCTCGGGTGCATCCTGTACATCCTGATTTCCGGTCGCCACCCGTTCGACCTGTCGGGCTGCTCCACCGAGGACGAAGTCATTCAGCGCATCAAAACCGAGCCCGTGTCGTTCCTGCTGCCCGTGTGGCACGACGTCCCTGAGGAGACCAAGGAGCTCATCCGAGGCCTGCTGGAGAAGGACCCCCGCCACCGACTGTCAGCGGACCAAGTGCTCGAGCACCCGGCCGTGGTCGAGGCCACCAAGGAACTGTGAAGTAGTGGCTGCATCGAAGCAGCCGTGTGTTGTACGCGTGCGTGTGCGGTCGTCCCAGTGCACACGCCTCCATTATCTATCCGGCCAACGCCCAAAGTGACGAACATGTTGCCCCCAACATGGCTTCACCCTTGTAACGTAAAAGTCGGCTCCCATCGTCAAATCCCATCACAATATTTTCATTAATCCGCACCGTTCATTCGCTGTTCTAACCTGACAATTACCATTGTTCAAAAGGGGAGGCGTAGGCGACACCAATCCGGCACCCGAATGGTGCGTGCACCTTGCTCGCCCTACCGCTCTACGCGGCCTGCGTGACTCACCGGTTGTGTATTGCCCCGCCATGCAGCAACAGACCCAGGCGTCGCTCGACGCGTGGCGGTACCAGCGCCGCCTGAAGGACGCGGCCAACCACAGTCGCAACCTGCAGCGGGACTTCCCCGTGGACCTCATCAAGCCGTCGCTGGCGTCCGCCGCGCTCTACACGGGGCTGGCAGTGCGCCAGGAGGTGTCCGACCCGGAGCAGATCAGCTTCGACAGGTACCGGCGGCGGCTGCAGGAGTTCGACCGCGAGGAGTACGGGCCGTCGCCCTCCAAGCGGCAGAAGCTGGCGATCGAGAAGGTGGACCACGTGCGCGAGCAGAGCAAGCAGAACCTGAGTCTGCTGCGGAGGCTGCAGAGCGAGCTCAGCGGACGCAGAGATAGGCGTCGCGTGAGCGGTGCAATCGGCTTCGGTAGGATGGGGACCAGGGCGAGCCATAAGCAGGAGGACAAGGTGGGGATTGCCAAGCAGGAAGACAAGCTGGAGAGTGATACCGAGACCAAGGTACGCAGTTTGCGTTGAGGATTATTGTAGGTGGAGGGTGACAGTTGTGGTGAATATGGTATGTTAGGAGGAGGTCGAACCAACGCAGATTGAGGACGACAGCAAGGTTGAAGCTCCGGTGCCGAAAGCTGGCAACGATAATGACGATGAAAAGAGTATTACGGTGAAGTCTCGCGAGGAGGAGATTGCTGAGCTTGAAGGTACGACGCTGCGTTTGGGTATTGCACGAGTCGCTGTGTCTGATTCTGAGGTGTCGGCATGCACGACTTTTGCAGCAAAACTCCGAGCGCAGCATTTGTCCCGGACCTCTGAGGCAGATCGACTGTTCTACGACCGTCTTGCAGAGCGCGAGACTAGCGTACGTTGGTTGCTTCGTTTTGAAAGCCGTAATGGTTGCGTAACGCGCTAACTCGTTTGTGATCGTGCTGTTAATACGCTGCGTGGACAGACCATCTTCGAAGAGGTTTTGCTGGACGAGTTATACGGGTTAGCTGTAAACGTGTTCGACGAAGAAGAAGAGAAATCCCGCAACAAGGAACTACCGCCGGATTTGCTGGAGATTGTCGAGGATGCTCTGCATGAAGGCCCAATGGAGGAAGTGCTAATCCAAAAGTACAACGTAGACATCACGCGGCGCCACCTGCAGGTCTTGCTACCGGGAGTGTGGCTGAACGACGAGGTTCGTGTCATGGACGACTCAAGCCCGTGAAATTGAGTTAGAGGTCGTCGCCTGTTAACCGTGTTGTTGGTGACTGCGTAGGTGATCAACTTTTATTTCCAGATGATGAGCGACCGAGACGAAGCGCTTGTCAATGCAGGCGTGCTGTCCAAGCGCAGTCACTTTTTCAACTCGTTCTTCTTCACAAAAGTGTCCGAGAATGGATATAATTTCATCAATGTCCGCCGGTGGACAAGAAAGGTAATGCTCAATTTGGTTTTTGTTCGTTGGTGGCTATCGCTTATCCCTTCACTGCGTGCCACTCGTGTAGATCGATCTGTTTGCCATGGACAAGATTTTTATGCCGGTGAATGTCGGCAATGTAAGTGTTTCTATTGTTTCACTACAACTCCAAAGGGCTTGTGCTAACACGCCGTGGTTATCTACTGTAGATGCACTGGTGCATGGCTGTCATCTTCATGACGGAGAAGCGCATCCAATACTATGATTCTATGCACGGAAGCGGCGCCCAATGCCTGAAAGTATTGTTCAGGTACACTATTGCTCGTTTGAACGACCGATACTTTCAACGCTGGTAAGTATTTTGATCATCCTGAATTCACTGTTGTTAGGTATTTGCATGACGAGTCGGAGCACAAGAAGAAGCAGAAGTTCGACGAAGAAGGCTGGGAGCTGGTCGCCTGCACTCCCGACACGCCCCAGCAGAACAACGGGTCCGATTGTGGCGTCTTCTCCTGCATGTTCGCCGACTACCTGTCCCAGAGCAAGGTGCGCAACACCCGCCTCCCAAGCTTCTATCCATCGTTGCCCAACTAACCTGTTCTCGCTCGTTGCAGCCGCTGACGCTCAAGCAGAAGGACATCCCGTTCCACCGGCATCGCATGGTACTCCACGTTAGTCGAGGCTACATCCCACTCGAAGAGGAAGGACTATAGAAGACGACACACCAGCACTGCAATTAAACGTCGTCAGGGCCTCTCAGCACTGTCCACAGCAACAACAACAACAACGACAACAGGACTTTTGGCGAGTGGCGTTTATTAATGGCGGGTGGGGATCGCTCGCAATGTCTCTTTCATATATACGTGCAGGCGCAGAGCCGTGCTCGTTGCTCTGCCTACTTGACCGTGAAGCCTTCGCTGCGCAGGCAGGCCTTGTGCGCCTCGATGATGTCCTTGCAGTGCTCCTCGCCGTTGGTGACGATGCACAGGTCGCGCGCCTGCTTGGTGGTCGGGCACGAGCAGCAGATCTTCTTGCCGGACTTGCCCAACACGGGGCCCTCCGTCACGGTCGCGGTGCACTCCTTCTCGGCCATGGTCTGCGGCTGTAGTACAGTAGTGCGCTCGACTTGCGCTCGGCGCTGCTCGTTCAGTTCTGGTGGCCTCAGTCGTTGACAGTCAGGCAGCGCGTCTCTGCAGCCAAGCAAGCATGGCCCCAGAACGAGAAGTACCGTGAACCCCAAAAGAAGCAGTACCCTATGTCGCAGAACCCTTACGTAATCAGAAAAACTCTTTGATCGGATATTGACGGAGTCACACGGGACGCGTTCGATACAAGACAGCAAAAAGTAGCCTCCATAATTGCATCTTATAGGTGCCCTGTTTGTTGGGTGAAGGTGTCGACGAGCTAGCGATCCGACCGACCAGCAAGACCACTTCGCTCAATAGGAATGCCTGGGCTCTGCATGTCACCAAGGTGAAGTTCATGGCAATTGTTGACAAGCCTGCCATGCAACGTGGGGGGGAGAAGAGTTCAAAGCCGAGCTACTTTCCATTTTACCGGCAAATACAAATATACACCCACAGGAGAGAGCATGAGCCCATGACTGCAATGCGCATGGGACTGCAACTCTCCTTCCAGCTTAAATATCGGTCCGTTTCCTTACTCTTCTTCTCAGCACCGCTTGGGCCGCGCTTCTAAGCGTCCTGGTTGCAGCGCGAGCAGCGGCCGTCGACGCGGCGCGTGCCGCAGTGGATGCAAAACGTCCCGGGGACAGACACGCGGTGCAGCATCTCGCCGTGGCTGTCGCGGATGTGGGCGGCGAGGTCGCCGCGCGCGCGGAACAGCATGCTGCAGAATGTGCAGTTTTCCCAGATCTCCTCCTCGGGAACTGACTGGTGGCCGGCCGATGCGGTCGTAGAAGAGCCCGAGCTGGGCGGCGACGCCACTCGGGCCAGCGGGATGTCGCGCACGTTCTCGGCATCTTCCTCGCCGATGAAGAGCATTTCCGTGGCGGTCACGAAGGGCGTGGGCCGTCGGAACCTCGCCACCATGGCGCCGCGGTCGTCTCGCTGCGAGCGCAGCACGGCTCGAAACCGGATGGGGAAGAGCAGCGGCACTTGGTTCTTCCTCTTCTCGAGCGTGAGGAAGCCGATGGCCTTGTTGACCTCCCGCCCCCCGCCGAGCGGGAAGTTCTGCGTGAAGCCCACGGACCGGTCGGGCCAGAAGCAGCTCGTGAGCGTGAACTTGGAGCTCGACGTGAGCGGCTTGCGGTCGGCGATCTGGATGACGAACACCGTCTGCTCGTCGCGCGTGCGCGACCACTTGAGGTACTTGGACACGTGCGTGGCGCGCAGGTACTTGCCCGAGCTCACGCTCACGAGCTGCACGCGCATCTCGTCCAGGATGAGGCGCTCGCGCACCTCCACGACGGGCACGATCTGCACGAACTCGTTGTCGGCGGCCTGGCCGGCGCACTGCGCGTTGTAGAAGCAGGGCGCCACGCTCTCCTTGTCCTTGCAGGCCACGTACGCGTCGTAGCCCTGCCAGAAGAGCTGCAGCGCCACGTGGTCGCGGGACGTCGACCAGGGCGACGTCGTCACGGTCTCCACGGACGACTCGGAGCTGTTGCGGCCGCTGCTGCTGCGGTCGCGGCTCGGCGGGGACGCGTCCTCGGGCGCCTCGCCCAGGCTGTCCAGCGGGAAGAACTCGGTCAGGTCGTCGTCGTCCATGGCGGACACGCGGACCTGCTCCTCCTCGCGCATGGCTGCGGCTCTAGGCGAGAGGGCCGGTACAATACGCCTGTGACTGAAGTAGCTCTTCGGCGAATGAGCAATGAGGACCTGGAAGCGGGCGCCGCTCTCTTTCGCCGGCGATGATGGCGGCGATTGCGCTCCGAGGGTGCTGCGACAGGATTGGCGGAAAAGCGGTGTCTCGGATGTCATGATTGGCCAGAATGCGGCGGAAGGGACTGGAAAAACGCGCCCTATTCCACCCCCTGTGAGCAACGCCGGGGCACAACCCATCGGGACCGACAGAAGCGGGGGCTTTCGGCTGAAAAGCTGCGTCGGGCGACATATGTACCCGCTTTTGGCTGTTCCGTGGCCGTTGCAAAGTGCACTTGAAGTGCCGAGGAGCGTTTCGCGCGGTGAATATCTGCGGCTTGAAGCAGCTTGCTGGTGCTGCAGGCGCAGCTAAGAATGCGATGACCGGCGTTGGGCACCACCGAGTTCATGCAGGTCTCACCGCGGCCCATATTGGCCATGGGATTGTGAGACCGCCACTATGGTCCTGGCCCCCGTAATCAAGCGGTGATGAGACGGTGGATCGCTCGCAGGGAGGCTGCACCGACACACCAGAGCGATCCATGGGCGTCGCTCTCAATCTCCGGTCGCAATGCCTTATTCGCATTGACCTAGTCATCTTAGCCATCAGGCGCCGCTCAATCGCTCGCCGTTCCTTTTGCATTGAAACCCAGCTTTCTCAGTGTTGTGATACCACGAAAACAGTCAAGCACGCTGATCTGGACGCAGGCAACCCAGGTTGCCAGCGCCGTACCCTATTCCGACGCGGTTTGCGCTGCTCCTGGCACATGCCTTGCTGGTCTCCACTCCTGAACCGCATGGGCCACCGAGCGAGCGATCACAGTGGATATTCATACCCAGATACAACTAACGTCGTGCAGGCTGGCAGACAGACACTTGTTTGCCAGCAGCCACCGCGTCAACGTCAGTGTCACAACGCCCACCAGCTGCGTCAAACCAGCGTCCAGCAAACATGACAAAAGACATGTCGATCACATGAACCCTCCAACTGACCGCCCACGGTACCATCCATCTCGTGTGCGCCACACCACCCATCTCCACGACCACCTTTCGACACCTCCTCGATCGTCATGAGCCTGACCAGGGCGCTGTACCGGGAGCTGGTGGCGGCCGCGCGGCTCGTGGACAGCCACGCGTCGCTGCGCGCGCTGGTGTCCGTGGACCTGCGCGAGTCGCCGCTGGCGCCGGGCTCCAAGACGCGGCTGCCGCACGTGGACGCCTTCAACCGCAGCCTCTTGCGCTACTTGGGGGGCCGCAACTTCTACCTGCCAGACGCGCGGCGCCCGTCGCTGCTGCAGCTGGTGCGCGAGGAGTTCCGCAAGCCGCAGACGGTCGCGGGCGGCTCGGACGGCCTGGACACGGCGTTCGTGGCGCTGCGCGCGCTCAACAACACGCTGGCGGAGGCCAAGGACCTGGAGCTGCCGCCGACGCAGCAGCCTCAACACGCACAGCCAATCGATGGCGTGCAGCTCGCAGAGTACGACGAGCTTGAGCTCGTGGCGGAGATTTAACGGCAACGGAATGGATTTTACGGCCGCGAGTGGCTTTTTTGTTGCAGGAGCGCGGCGTCGGGCGTGTTTCTGCTGGCGCACCCGCTGCTGGAGGGCGTCTTCAGCCGCTCGGTGGTCGTCCTGACCGAGCACAAGCCAGAGGGGTCCAAGGGCTACATCGTCAATAAGGTGACGGACAAGCCGCTCGGACGCGCCTTCCAGGTGCCGTCCAGAGTGATGAGGGCCTTCGGGACGAGCGCGGTGCACAGGGGCGGACCGGTGATCACGCGGAATGCAGAGGTGACGGGAGTTTTTTTTTTACTTTGGCGTTGCACTGCGACGCTGATGCTCAAGTGTTTTGCTGTTGTTGTTGTTGTTGTGTGTGTGTGTGTGTGTGTGTGTGTGTGTGTGTTTTTTTTTTCAGGTGCTGCATGGCAGGGCGGAGTTCGGTGGGCAGCGCGTTCCGACGACCAACTTCCCCACGGCCAACGACCCGAGTCTCTTTGTGGGTGTGGACCTTGATGCCGCCGCGCGGGCGATTTACGACGAGACTGCGCAGCAGACGGATCTGGTGTTTATGAACGGTGTGTCTGCCTGGTCCCCGGGTCAGTTGGATAAGGAGTTAAGGGATGGCTCGTGGGTGGTGGTGAAGGCGCCCGTATCGCTGGCGATCAACGCACCTGCAAACTTGTGGCAGGACTTGATGCGGACTCTTGGCGGCGAGTACGCGGAAATGAGCTGTATGCCACCGATGGAGGAGGAGTGAGAGTGCGACCTGCAATAAAGCTAGAAAGTATCATCCAGAAGTCCTGGTGCAGTCTTGCATGCGTTCTATTGATACAAGGTCGACGTTGAAAGCTGCTTGAGCTTCTTTCTTGCTACAAACAAGAAAAAGCGCGTGACGAAGGTCTGCTGGCGGTCTGTAGGAGACATCTCAAGGCACTGCAGTATCTCCCACTCCATAGCGGCATTATCCGACGCCACCCAGTCGAACATGTTTACTCTGTTGCTCGGGCTGCCGAAGGTTAAGAAGAAAAGCAGCCCGTCAGGTTTCAAGATGCGCGCTAGCTGCTGCATGCTGTTCTGTGCGTCGACGAGATCGTCCGGCGAGTCTGGAGTCACAAGCTTCCAATTGGTTTCGTCCGCCTCGGTCTCCGGCTTGAGCAGCATGGCGTCCAAACAGCCTTTGTCTATCACGCAGTCCACGGAGCCCGACTCCCAGCCCTTCATCTGGGTAAGATCGGCCTCCACAAAGCGCACGCCCCACGCATTCTCCTCCGAACGAGCCTGCATTTTCTCGATCACATTGGCAGCGTAGTCCATTGCGACAATGTCCGAATATCCGTCGAGGGCCATTTCACCCGGCAGACGGCTGGTGCCCGTACCCGATATGAGCACCCGTGCAGTCTTGGGGATATACGAGGCAACCAACTCGCGAATATGCGAGTACTCACAGTACCAGTCAAACTCTCCCTCGGCTTCGAACCTCGCCTCCCAGTAGCTCTTTTTGCACAACCCCATCAGCGAAATCTTGCCCGCGTAAGGCCGCACCAACTCTCCTCCTGAGGCCACATCCTTCGTCGTCCACGCGACCGAGAACAGCTTCTGCTGCTCCATACAGAAGATCGGCATCACCTTCAAGTTGCTCTCCTCATCGTTCTCGCGCAGACTGCACCACAACAGCAGCAACATCAATACTCAGCCGACAGCAAATTAGCCGACCACTATTACCCCAACATACCTAGATCCAAGGATGTTGAGCACATAGTACGACATATCGTCCGAATTCGCCCCAAATCGGATGGAAAACGCCAGCAAGTGCAGGTGCCTCACCACGCCCTCCACCTCCTTCTCCACGTCGCTCTCCTCCCCAGAGTCTGTCAGCTCGTGTTTGTCCTCCTCGATGACCTCCTCGACCATTTTCTTCATTTTGCCGCGTAGAGCTGCGTCCTGTCTCAGCTGCGTCTGCGCGTCCACGACCGACTGGAACTCCCATACGTGGCCAACTTGCAGTACCTGCGACGCTGCTGGGAGCGGCATAGTGGCCACCGCACGCAGCTTGCGGTGACTGGCGCCAGCTCGAGAGGCCTCCGAGGCCGCTTGAGTCGACGCTACAGCGCCGAAATCGCTCCAACCGCCCTCAACTTCGTGCACGCAGTCGTAGACTTGCTGGTGGAGGTGGTGCGGCACATTGTAGTGCTGGAGCTGCGGCAGGTGCAGCGCCAGCCACGCCTCGGAATGCATGACGGACGCGATGATACACGAATGGCATTGTTGGGCATGCGTCAGCCGCTTCGAGCGCATGTGATTGGACGGAATCGAGGAGCTACGAAAGCATACTATTCGTTGAAATTATTTTCAGCGAATAAGAATTTGACATTCAGATTTCGTCCAATCGAATTAGTCAATATTTGGCTAGTCGCGTCCAATGTGAAGGACCAAGATCGTGAATAGAGATGGTGATGGACTCGAGGAGGAGTGCAGACAGGAGAAGAGCAGTGGCAAGGCGACAGCTTTGAGAGAACGTGTCGAGATCGTCCATGCCGACTTTATGGAGGTCGACATGCGTGATGCAGACGTCGTAGTTCTCTTCTTCCTCCGCATAAAGAAATCGCCCATACGTTGCAACGGAAATTGCGTCCGTGGACGTGCGTTGTCCCTTACATGTTGTAGATTGCGCAGTGAAAACCCGTCAAGATGGTTCCGACGGTGCCTTTCATGACGGAGAAAGGCTCCTCGTCGATCTACTTGTATCGTGTACCCCGCAACTACTTGGGTTGCGTGCTGTCCGGCGTAGTCCGTTGATAAGGATAGCCGATAAGGAGGATGTGGTGGGGTAGGCTCGCTATTTTGAGGGGATGGCTTTCTTCTCTTGCTTGATGCAGTGCACTACTCAATTAGCTCTCCGGCAGACAGATTGTTAGGAAGGATGGACGTCGGCTATGGAATTTGTGGTCACAAGAACTCGTTTTCGACCGGAGTGAAGATCGGCAACTATGTGGAGGACCGCATCGGCGCACAGTTGGCCCGGAACAGCTCGTCCAAGCCGATCAACAAGCATTCGGAATGCTCTGCGAGCTTCATCGACCCTCGTGCCATGCCCAACAAGAGCGCGCATGCACCGGCGGAAAACCTGGTGGAACGAAACATGCTCCGACAAGGACTCTCGTACGACCTCATCTTTGAGCACGGCCGTCCGCATATTCCAAGCGCGGCCGAACAGAAAGTCAAGTTCACCCCGACGTCCCTCGACTATGGCAGTCGATTGCCGGACTATTTGAAGAGTAGTGCCCCGGGCAACGAATCGGATCGACGCAAGCAGTTGGAACAGAAGAGAGCACGCGAGGCACGAGACCAACGCACCACATATCTTTCCACCTCACAGGCGATCATCCCGACCCAAACAGGTCCTAGACGTTAACCACCATGTATGAAAACACAGCCACCGTTTTAATCGGTTGCCACTCATGTGTACTTTGGAAAATGGGAATGGACTCAGGCCTTTGTGTTTCTCGCATGCACTCGTTTTGGTAATGTAGACTTCTAAGGTCTTTGAAATGAAGTCGATGTACCCGTCAAATATGCACCGATCAGCGATTACAGCGAAAGGTTGTGAACGAGGTAACCATAAGCCTCAATGCTACATGAGGTGTGGTGTATCGTCGTAGTAACTCGTATCATTAGGGACAGCATTTCTCGGCTTCGCGTCATTGGCATCATCCCTCGGTTCCAGCTCCGCATATTCCGAGGGCATACTGCGCCACGTTGGAATTTGCCGCCGCTAGTCTCCGCTAGTATTCCGTTTCCACAACATGTTGGACAGAGTTGGGTTGCGCGCTGCTTTGGGTCGACCCGACAGGTTGGCAGGGTAGCGTACTAGAGGTAGAGGTGACATCTCGTTTGCTTTGGCCTCGGTCCTAGAGGTTTGCATCGGCCTGACAACTGCATCCTCAAGAGCGAGCAATAGGTCCTTTTCGAGAAAAGCGACTCGTGCCTATCGTAGCGCCATGAGTGTGATCTGGACTGCTCGGATTGCGTCGCGTGTGGACTGAATGGACCCTGACATCATACAATGAATGACCTGAATTGGGATAGCTGACAAGGAAGTGGTTTACACAAGCATAATGATTCCGTGAACTGTAGATGCCTAGCTTTTCGGGGCAATGGGAGAAACCAGTGCTCGGAAACAGGTGCTGACGTGCCTTGGCATTGGCGATGGATCGTATCGTGCGATGAAGCGAGAACCGTCGTTGCTGGCCTTGGGTCGTTTTGTCGATGACTGCCTGACCGAACGCTGTTGGGATGCCCAATCCACTGGACATCTTGCGCAGATTGAATCTCTCCATCATCCTGTGATGGTTTGCAGCTTTTCCCCCCAGCATGTACAAATTTCTCGTCGAGCTCTGGCGTTTGAGAACTCCAACGGAGACGGATCGTTCGGCTACTGGAGGCTTTTGAGGATAGTAAAAGAGTTCAGCACATCGTACTCGCTGGTTTTGACATCGCGCGTGTGATGCTAAAGTCGGTGCAAGGAATGCATTCCGAGGTCCGTTCAACAAGGTCAAGACGATCTTGTCAATTCTACGGCATGAAAATCAGCTACACACCACCGCTTTCCCCAGCCAGCATCCATCAATTCTCCTTCGCTTCGGTAACTGCAGTTCTCAAATAGCCACCATGACACCCACTTCCTCGCCCTCAATACGAGATAAGACACACCTACGTGAGACTGATCCCACCTTGTTGAATTATGATAGTGGCAACGACCTGGTCTATGAATTTTACGCATACACTTTTCATGTTGGTACCCGTCGAGCAATCAACGGTGGTGCCGACTCGGCACTGCCGAGTCAACAGTTCAGCATCGTTCAAGCAGAAAAATAGATGACTGGTTTTCGGTTTCGGTATATTTTGATTGAGGCCACCAGTTCAAAGTCCAGCGAGGTCTGCTGAGAACGGTCAAACCCTTATCCAGCCGTGGGCGCGTATTGACGAGGACGGCTTCAGTCGACCAGGTGCTGTTGTGTTATTTTTCATTTCAGAACATGATGGCAAGCTGTTTTGTGAGTGACCTACATGAATTGTGGTACTACTTCTGTGACCATCGACTTACGTACTCGCGGTGTAGAGAAGTCTTATCAAGCTTACGATAGAACAGTTCGTTCCTTACTGAGGTTCCCTTTGGGCTGCAACTTAGCGTGCCGGGTGGGTGACGTTGCCCTCAACTCTCGACACTCTCTTTCGCTTGAGCCCCTGTGCGTAAATGAGCAACCATAGGACGTGTGGTATGACCGACCGTGACCGTAAAACATTAAATACGGCGGTGGAAAGCGTTCGAAGTTTGATACTCCAATCTCAGCATACACCAAATTCTAGCGAATTCGATACTTTAACCTGTAACCTCGAATGTATTTTCTCCAATCAAGGATATCGGTTGGGGAACGAATGGCTAGACTTTGGTGGCATCTTTTTGGCGGGTTTTGTGTTGGGATGAGATGCTTTCAACATTCTTAATGCCAACTCATTCAAGCGCGTGTGACCAGTGTCTAAGGCACTATTGCGAGCATCCAGTGTCAGGTTCTAAGGCAATATCGCGATAATGGCCAGCATCCAGACATAAAACAAGTCATGCAAAACGTAGTGACTCTCAGAACTATCCAAAAATACGTTCATGTGTGAGTCCACTACAGTACTACACGTAGGCGCAGTTTCACGTTAACATTTTCAACCCGTATCAGAGCAACTTAGTGGCATGCTACTTTTAAACGCGGTTTCTTTGAGCCGGGTAGTGATCAGGTTTTGTTCTCGACGAGTAACGTACCCAGAATGTGTCTGTAGAAATGTAGCACAGCTTCTAAGCACAACATAATTCAGTCCATGTAGTAAGCATCATAGTGGTTTTAAAGTTACCGCGTCCCATTTTCCGGCCTAGAAATTTGAAGATATAGGTCTAACGAGGTTGACTCATCAGAACCGACGCTACGGATAGCGGGCGTCTTATCCCAAGACGAAATGCGCATGTGCTTGCTTGGGCTTGTTTCTAAAGTTGGAACACGCAGTCTATTGCATAGTATTCGGTCGTTCCAGTAACCCGACATTTTGTACAACGCACAGTTAGCAGACCACTCTGTAACAACACATGCGATAACAGTCACCCCATTCGACCTTCCCGCCACGCCTGAGCCTCGCTTACCCACCATTCTTCAAATTTCTCGACGTCCTCGCTCGGCCATGGCAGACGCAACAGCAATTGTCGAGAGACCCCCAGTCGCCAAACGAACCGTCTCCGTTGGAGTTCTCAAACGCCAGAGCTCGACGAAAAATTTGTACAAGCTGGGGGAAAAAGCGGCGAACCATCACAGGATGATGAAGAGATTCAATCTGCGCAAGATGTCCAGTGGATTGGGCATCCCAACAGCGTTCGGTCGGGCAGTCATCGACAAAACGACCCAAGGCCAGCAACGACGGTTCTCGCTTCATCGCACGATACGATCCATCACCAATGCCAAGGCACGTCAGCACCTGTTCCGAGCACTGGTTTCTCCCATTGCTCCGAAAAGCTGGGCATCTACAGTTCACGGAATCATTATGCTTGTGATCAACCACTTCCAGTGGATTTATTTGCCAGTCTATGCCTGCTATTTCCCAGACGGCTCGGAAACGACGTCAGCAATCGCCATCTCGCTGGAAACGTTTTACCTGTTCAACGTGCTACTCAATTTCAACACCGCGTACGTCAAGCAGGGCGTACTCGTCACATCTCGAAGAAAAATTGCCCGCCACTACGTCCGAAAATGGTTCGCCTTCGACCTGTTGTCAGCTATCCCAGTTCAGGCCATTCATTGCATGATGTCGGGGTACATTCAGTCCACACGCGACGCAGTCCGAGCAGTCCAGATCACACTCATGGCGCTACGATTGGCACGAATCGCTTTTCTCGAACAGGACGTACTGCTCGCTCGCGTGTTGAAAGCCGCCAACCATTTCACCGAGTGGGTTCGCTACTCGCGTTACTCCCACCTGCTTGGTATCGCTCAGCTCATGTGGCTCGTCTTGCTCATCGCCCACTACATGGCATGCTTCTGGCACGTTGTGTCTTGTGAAAGCAGCTCAACAAATATGTTGACCCAAACCGTGGGCGAGAAATACATCGCCGACTACTACTACGCTGTGAGTCTAATCCAGGGCCAAGGCAACTTCGGTGGCACGTGGAGCGAGAATCTGTACTCGAGCGTGGCTATCATCGCTGGGTCCGTCATCCTCTCCATCGTGTTCGGCAACGTCGCCATGCTCGTGTCCGATTTCAACGCCAACACGACCAACTACCACCGTAAAATGGAGGCGGTCTACGAAACCATGGCCAAGATGGACTTACCGCTGCGGCTGCGCGAGCGAGTGAACGAGTACTACAAGCACGTGTGGCTCGAGTACGAGGCTCTCGATGGCAACGTGAACAAGTTCCAGCAGGAGCTCACGCACACTCTGGGCATCGAGGTCGGGCTCTACAAGCACATGGACCTCGTAGTGATGGTGCCTTTCTGGAAAGACTGCACACCCGACTTCCTCACGCAGATCGTGCTGAACCTGGACGTGCGCGTGTATATGCCCGACGACTACGTGGTTCGTCGTCGCGAAATCGGCAACGAGATGATGATGATCAATCGCGGATACTGCAAGTTGTCCAAACCCTCTCCACAGAATCAAATGGAGGAAGGCGATAACATGCTCAGCAGCATCCACAACACCATGTTTTCCACGCATGACCTCGACCTCGCAAGCGAGATGGACTATCACCAACTCAGCGAGGACGAGGACGAGGACGACAGCGGTGACGACGAGTTCAGACGATGAAGAGCAGGGTTCTTCGGTACTGGCATGTTCGGTGCTTCCGCAGACTCACGACGATTATCAGGAAACGCGTTCGGGCTGCCCGATGACGAGATGAACAACTTCACAGACGTGCGTCGCTTTCAGAACGCCCACTCCAGACGTCCGAGCTACCCGACTGGCACCGGAGCGAAGAAGTCCAAGAAATACCGAGAGTATCTGCATCCTGGTCAAGCGTTCGGCGAGATGAGTCTGCTCATGAACTATAAGCGAACGGCCAACATCCGAGCCATCACTTTTGTTGAAATGTGCGTCCTGGGTCGCAAACAGTTCCAGCAGATCATCTCGCGATACCCGGAAGACCGGCGACGAGTGCTCACTGCGATGTTGGAGAGCTGCATCGAGAAAAGGTGATCCCGTTTCCATGGGAGAACATCATCGAGGCCGTGTCGGCCAAACGGCGCAGCAGCGGCAAGAAAGACATCTCGCGCGCAAACGTGATCGCCACCATGACGGCGAAAGAGGCGGCACGAATTTTAGTTGAGGCCATCGATATCAACGCGCCGGACGAGACCATCAAGTATGGCTTCCAGAGCTTCGACGAAGGCTTCATCGAGGATTCGTCGTTGCGTCAGGCAAACGCGGCCGACGTGAAGATCAGCGACACGCTTCAACGCCGCCGCAGTAGCATTCGCTCGTTGAAAAGTCTATCAGCTCGCACTGCCATGCCCGACATCACGGATAACGATTTGTCGGAGGAAACAAGTCGATCGAGTGGAGGAGCAGAATTTGAAACCTCATCGACTTCAACCTCACCATCGACGCCTTTGAGAGCAATGCAGTCGGATAAAACGCTCAAGAACCTGCTTCTGCTTGTGGAGAGTATGGCGGGCAACATCGCGCGGCTGCAGCAAGATGTGAGCGATCTCAAAAATCGAGATATCACCCCCTGCTCCAGATGCAGGTGCGGTGGGTCCCGACACAACAGCAGCAACAGTCAACGCCTCGCCTCTCCGACAGTGCTGCTTCATCCATCCGGGCTATCAGTTGATACGAGGAAGGAGGAATTCCAGGACCAGACTGCCCGAAAGCCTTCGATTGTTGCGTCGACAGCAGTGCTAAACAAGAGACTCAGTCATCGGAGTAGCGACAGCAAAACACCCCGAGCAATCCTGCGTAAATTGAGAAGCAAACCGCAAGACGATAGCCTTGAACAAACAATTCCGAGCCGCGAGAGTGCAGTCGTCAGGCCGACGCAGACCCCTACAACGGAGGCTACAGCGGCTCCAAGACCGGACGAGCTGTCGCCTCGATCTCAAGCAGATCGCTACCCTGCCAACCTGTCGGGTCGATCCAAAGCAGCGCGCAACCCAACTCTCTCCGACATGCTGTGGAAACGGAGCAATACTAGCGGAGATCTACTGAAGCACACCGATGAAGAACGGCAGGCAGCGAGGTTGAGACGGCAAATTCGGACACGTCGCAGTATGCCCTCGGAATCTGGGGCGGAAGGGTAGCTAAGGATGGTGGCCATGATGACCCAGGTAATGCTGTCCCTGATGATACAAGTTACCACGACGACACGCCCCAGTGGCGTCCTGGTTGCCTCGTTCACAACCTTCCGCTTTAAACGAGGAGTTCTGATCATGGCGATAGCAGCATCGAGTTGAAGCGCTAGGAAAGATGTTGTACAACTGGAATACTTTTTCGATCAAGTTCCCTGTTGCCGCAATTCTTCCTCGATACGAGCAATGAGGTCCGCAGGTAGGTCACAGTTCCGCATCAGTTGCTCGATTTCAATAAAACCTTGGGGCGACATGTGAAAGCCACCATCGAAAGTCGGATTATCCGTGCAGCTTGACTCGGACAACATCGGAGTAGCTGTGAGTGGCTGATCTGCCAAATGGTCCGTTAGCTCCCGCCATTGCGATGAGAAACAGGTTAGCGTCTTGGACTCCATGAGATGGAGACACATCGATAGAGCAAGCGCGAGCCCTTCAGCTGAATAAAATACACCAAACAGAACAACAGAGAGGTCAGAGAGCACGGATGGGGTAGAAATTTTTCCAAGACTTACACGTCGAGGTGCCTCGGCACAAATCCTCGATCAATACCAGCGAAGTCGGAGTCATCGTCGAAAAAATGTGACTCATCTCGCGCATTTCAGTCATGAACGTCGAGTATCCGTACAATTGTTGGTCATACGCGCCGGTCCGCAAGTAAATCGCATCAAACACGGGCAAAACGGCATCTTGGCAAGGCACGAAGCATCCAATTTGGTTCAGGATGACTACGATCCCCAATAGTTGTAAAAGGCTGGCTTGCCCGGACTTCTGGCCGCCATCAAGCAGCAGAAATGTCTTCCCACCAGGTACGGAAAGCTCAAGAGTCACATCGTTGCTGCCTGGCTTAGTCGTAGCACTGGTATCCCTTGTGTCTTGCTCAAATGGGTCAAAAATGCCTTGCAGTCGAAGTGTAGAGCAGTGATCAAGGCCAGGGCGCAGGCCTGGCGTGGACGCCCGTACAAATTTGCGTTTGTGTGACACCAACGCAAAGCTGACTAAGACATCCAGCTCAGCAATCCGAACTGCTAGCTCGTACAAATGGCTTTGAAAGTTCGTTTGGAATTCTGCAACCAGGGAGTCAACCAAACCTGCCGCAGCCTCTTCGTAACTTCGCTTCAGAGATTTCCACTTGGCTCCCAATGCATCAATTGCTGAGGTGGAGAACCAAACGCCTGATGCTCTGGATGCCCGAATCACGCTTACCAGTTTCCCGCTTTGTTGCTGAATCCGGTGGCTATCTTGGCGAGAGACGCGCAGAACGATCCCCATTCTCGTAACATTACTCTGTTCTTCGTCGGCATATATAACCTTGATCCGGTCCTCGGCGATTGAGAGCAAAGCTGCTGCCTATAGCGAAATACATCAGAATCAATACAAGATAACCAACAGCGAGTCATGTGAAGCACGCACCTGTTTGACAGCTGCCGCAACTTGCAACTCGCATTGGCGGATTTGAGTGCGCAACTCCAGCAATGGTGAAGTTGAGGACGTTAGTTCGCTTGCCCCGCTCATTTTCACTGAGCCTTGACCAAGACTGTCGCTGCTTTCCATATTGGCAAGCTTTTCCTGGACCAGAGTACAAAACGGCTGGAGTTGTCTGGAACACAGCTCATGGATTGGACGCAGACACGTAGAGTACAGCGCATCTACTTCGCCCGCACATTCCTCGTCTCCCAAGCAACTCTCAGCTAGAACTTGAAGTTCACCGAGCCACGACTTGAGACCAGAAAAATCCTACACAAAGCACAACGCTTGTAATGAGACAGAACACATTCATCTGCCCCAAACTGACAGGACCTACCGACAAGGATAGCTTAGCATCAGCAGAGATGGTCACTGCGTCCGGCGTCAACGAAGTGAATAGCTGCAAGTCTCGCTCGTAAGCCTGGGCGTGCTGGAATAGGCTCGAGAGCTTCCAGAGCACTGGACTGTTTTCTGACACGGCCGCTATAACTGCATCCACCGTGTCGTGTCGCTCCTTGAGAACGTCCAGGTCAATACAAGGACGCTCCAACCACTGCACTCGAAGCACAAAGTATTGCTTAAGTTATTTTGAAAACGAAAAACAAGCTCGGAAGTATGTGTTTGTCACGATTTTTTTTTTTACCTGTTTTAGGCGTTGTCGACCTCGTTTGGTGCTGCAGGATGGCGCCAAGAGGTTCAGAAGCGACGGCGATCGCGCCTTCGCTGCCGAAGACAGAACGAAAGCCTCCCGAGCAGAATCATTGAGCCTGACATTGTTGTGTGTTGTGTAAGTTGTCAATACAATAATGGTATAGGTGACCCAACTGTACGCACTCCATCGCCTTTCATCTTGTTTGTTTTTTCGCGAAAAATATGTCATTGATTCGGAAGAATGACGCATCTCCAGCGGTGGACGTTCGTGGACACTTTTGGGATATCAACTGTTCGCACATGTACTCTCGTGTTTTAGATGCTCTTGGGATCTCTCGTCTAGATGAGGTTCTGCAGCTCGATCTCGTGCCGCGCCAGCTCGCGCAGCATGGGCTCGTCGAAGTACTTGCTGACGTTCACGTCCTCGCTCAGGCCCTTGCGACGCCGAGTCTTCACCATGAACTCGCGCGCCAGGTCGTTCACCGGCGCGGGCTCCAGAGGACGAAGCACGACGTTCGTGTCCAGCGGGTCGCCCGGCACCACCGCCCAGTGGTCAAACACCTGTGTGATGAAGGCTTGGCCCTGTGTGAACACGCGCAGGTCCGTCTCCAGTCCGAACGACTCGATCACCGGCACGAAGCCGCGCACCGTGTACAGCGGCGAACCAGCCTTAGGAGCGTCGTGTGTGATGTGACCACGCCGACGGCTCAGCACCTGGTACAGCGAGGACACCGTGTCGGCCGGGCACTGGATCTCGAGCGCGTACATCGGCTCGAGCATCCGTGGGGTGGCAGTCAGGAACGCCGAGTAAGCCACACGACGAGACGTCGGGATCACCTGGCCACCGCCGCGGTGGATCGGCTCCGATGCGATCGTAGCGTCAAGGATCTTGAACTTGGTGTTGCGAATCGGCTCGTCGCAAAGAGGTCCTTCGCGGCAGCTCCACTGGAAACCCTGCACGATGCTGTCCTTGATCATGTTCAGCGATGACTTGTTCACTTCGGTGGCGAGTATCATCGAGCAGCACGTTGGGCCCGTTGCTTTCCGGCCCGAACGCCCATACGGAGCGAGCTGCAAGGGCATCCCACTTGTAGTTAGTCTGGAAGAAGCTGGCCACGTCCTTCTTACTCATCTGTTCATCCACGTACGCATGCGTTAGATACACAGATATAGCAATCGAAGTAGTGCAATGACTATACTCACGTCCAGCTTGATAGCTCCCGCTTCAATATCTTGCGCTAGACCGACGTCCAACGGCTCAGAGATCATGGTGACTTTGTTCTTCTGGTTGGGCGTCTCCGCAAAGCACCTGGTGGAATACAGAAGAAACATTGATCGGGTCAGTGATTCGTACAAGTATCAGAGCAACATTTGATCGATCACACGGAGAACGTACTGCACAGAGGACGTTTCTGCGACAGTCTCAGAGAAAGCGACGACAGGGTCTGCCACCTTGATTTCGATCTCCGAATACATTCTCCGCAGGTCGTGCAGGATGCAGTCAGCAGCCAGCTCGCCCGTGCAGAGGATCACATGCTCGCCACTTTCCTCCACCTTGGTCCGAACTAGCGGGTAGCTCTTGCTGATTTTGCGCAGGCCTTCGAGCATCTTCGGTAGTTCCGCTGGATTCAATGGTTCAACAGCCAGTTTCATCACGGAAGTAGTGCCAAAGGCAATGTGAATGGGTCGGAAAATGCCGACTTCCTCATCCTGCAGGAGGTCCTCGTCGGCATCTGTGATCGTAGCGCTCTTGGTAATCGAAGCATCCACGCCCTCGAGCAACACCCAGTTACCTGCCGGAATGCGGTTAACCTGGATTTTGTAGCGTCCTTGGGCAATGCAGACGCTCTCAATGCTTCGTGTGCACATGTCCTCGTCGTCTTCAGCGCTGTAGGCTTCTCCCAGGACCTTCACATCCTTATTCTCCCTGACCTCGCCAGAGTACACACGGCCGAACGCACTGAACGTGGTGCCGTCAGGTGACGAGTACAATTTCACAATATTGACCATCAACGGCGCCTTGGGGTCGCACGACTGGATGCCGCGAACAACACTCAGTTCCGGCGACTGGTTACCTGTGTAAATGCTCTCCAGCTTGGTCTTTGCCGTCACTAGCGGCGATGGAACGTGGTTCACCACCATATCCATAAACCCAGTCGTGACGTTGCCGAAGAATTTGCCCAGCACAAGCTTCAGCAGCGGACGCGGGTTCAGGTTCAACTCCTCCTTCCTCAACCGCAGACCCATGGCACGCAGCGACGCCGACAGCTCCTTCGGATCACCGTTCAGCACCTTCGAGTACATTTTGTAGAGCGGCTCCAGCACAAACTGGATGAACGACCGAAGTGCGCCCGGGTACGGCTGCTCAACACAAAAGACCAAAACCCAACCGTCAGTCACAACGTACTACCCACTCCACTAATTCCCCACAACTTACCGATTTCTTGGTAAACGTGCGCGTCTGCGGGTTAAAGTACTTGTCTCCCCAGAACCGCGCCGCCAACGCCGAGGGCGGCACCCCGGGGTACGTCTCCGCGTAAATCTGCGCGAATGACTCCAGCGTGAAGCTCCAGCCGTGCTGGCCGGACGCAAAGCACACGTTGCCCAGCTCCGGGGACAGCCGCTGCTTCTCCCGATTAGCCGGTGTGTTGGCATCAACAATGGCGTTGATCTCCTCGATCGTGTGCAGCAACTTGAAGTACGCGTCCGCCGGCGGCAGCTTGAGCTCGATAATCAGGCGGTCCACCTTGTTCACCACCAGCACGATCGCCACATTCGCTCTCAACGCCGCCTTCACCAGCCTCTCCGTCTACAAAAAAAAAAAGTTAGATCTCCCAATACAAAAAACTCCAGCCAGCAGCAGCTCCGCACGTTCATCATGACGCCTTCAATAGCGTCCACAACGAGCACCGCTCCGTCCGCGACCTGCAGGGCCGCCGTGGTCTCGTCCGAAAAGTTCACGTGGCCGGGGCAGTCCAGCACGTTGAGCAGGTAGTGCTTGCCCCTGGCCGTGGGCAGCACCAGCGACACGGGCGCGCTCTTGATGCTGAGCCCGCGCTCCTGCTCGTCCTTGCGCGAGTCCGTGAAGCGCTTCTCCTGCGCGGGGTCCCACTTGTCCACGTGCGTCTGCTGGACCAGCAGGTCCGTGAACAGCGTCTTGCCGTGGTGCAGGTCCCCGACGACCGCCACGTGGCGCACGAGCTGCGGGTGGTCCATGAGGCTCGCGAGGAACTGGGTCGAGTAGGTCGTTGTGGACACTTTTTGCTCCAGCACCGAAAAGGATTTCGTCCTCACGGGCTCGATGATGGGCGTCTCGATGGACTGGGCGTCCTCCTCCATCACGAGCGTCTCGGCGTCCCCGTAGACCTCGGCGGCCTCCGGGTAGTACTGCTTGTCCTCGTGGAGGACGATGGCGGACTCGTCCGTGTCCATTCGGGACTCGTGCAGCGCCAAGGTGTCCACGTGCCGTCCGGCGTCGTCCACCTCCGCATCGCTGTCGTTGTCGTTGTGGTTGCCGTTGCCGCGGTCGGACGCCTCGCTCTCCGAGTCGGACGCGGACTCGTCGTCGCTGCTGCGCAGCTCCGGGCCGATGTAGTTGCCGAACTCGTCGTAGAGAGACTCCTCCATGGTCACGCGGCGGTGGATCAGTAGGGGGCCAGTGGATATGTGACGTGTGATTGGGTGGGAGATTTGGCATGGAAAGATGTGATTGGAGGATATTAGGTGGACAGTTGGCGGACATTGGAGGACAATGTGCTTTTAGAACTCGAGACAGCACTCGGCCTCGGCGACTTGAGCGGTTGGGTTGGGGACGTACACGTTGGCGCGGCGACACGAGGTGGACGATTTCTTGGGCGCTGTTGATGCTGCTGCTGGACTGGGAGGGCTGGTGTCTGGATGGAGCCGTAATGCAGTGAGTGTCTGTCTTGCTCGAGTTGTGGACACTTGGTTGTGGGACAGAGGTGTCCTCTTCTGAAGCCTCCAGACGTGGATGCTGCCGTCCACCGCGCCCGAGACGATCGTGGAGCCCGAGCTGCTGACGGACAGCGCGCTGATGCCCGCGTCGTGAGCTTGCGGGATCTCGAAGACCAGCTCGGTGCCCGCGGGCTCGTGCAGCTTCCAGAAGAGCAGCTTGCCGGCGGTGGTGCCACCCACCGCGTACTTGCCGTCGCTGTCGAAGCTCCGCACTTGGCCGGCCGTGCGGATCTCCATGCTCCAGAGCTTCTCGCCGCGCAGATTGAACTGTACTAGTTCGCTCTGCACCGTCACGCAGACGTACGACTTGTTGTCGGCGGCGAACGATATGGACGCGATGCCGCCTCCGTGCAAAGAGCTCGCGTCAACTTGGTTGCGCAGCACGGCGGCGCTCAGGTCGAAGAGGTACACTGACCCAGTCCGAGTCCCCGCAGCACCGAATCGACCATCGCGGCTGACGTCTAGACACAACACGGACTCTTCGCAGTCTACGAAGGTCCGGATGGGGGTAGCGACAATGTACCTGGACGTGTAGCGCCACAACTTGATGGTAGAATCCCACGAACTTGTGAGAAAACGGTCTTGCAGCACACGGATGGCCGATATCCCGTCAGAGTGAGCAAACACTTTGTCCAGTACCAGCCCTGTAGTCGGCGAGTGCATATACACGCTGTTGTCCCATGACCCAACGAACACGACGCTTTCGTCGGGCGAGACATCGCAGCAAGAGAGTGCAGACTCGCTCGAAACTGTACGAAATTCACCCACATCCCGGGTCGATGACAACTTCAGAGAGCTGTCCTTGCTGGTCGTGAACAAAATGCCGTCGTCCTTGGAGAGGATCGTGCTGGTGACTTCTCCTTTATGCAGCTGGGACGACGAAATCTGCTTCCAACCCCACGAAGTCGATAAGCTGTACTTGGTCCTCAACCGTGACCTCCACCTCCAATTCTTGGGCGGTTTGCCTGAGCTTATGCTACCCCACAACTGCGAGGAGAGGCCTTCAATAGCAGTTGGTAGGCGCTCCCAGGGGGTCTGGAAGCACACCAGACTATACCGGTGGCGACTTCTTCGATGACGACTCATCATGTCATCACCCTCCGCTTCATCGTCAGAGTCGTCGTAGTCTTCGAATGCGCTCAGTGTGACTTCTCTCCGCTGTTGAAGACCGGGATCGGATACACTAGCAAGAGGATACGAGACTCGGCGGACGCGAGGAACGATGGCCCGCGGCGACAGTAACAAGTCTGGGGTAGCCACTTCGATTTGCCCCTCGCCTTCATTTCTAGACGGGTGAGGCGTCGAGAACAGCAACTTCGGTGTCTGCCCGAATTCCTGGATTTGCGATTCTAAGGAGCATTTCTGGACGGGATCGTCGATAGTCTCTAGATCCACCGATCCCTCATACGATAAATAATAAAATACTGCGAAGCATACAGAAAACGCGGCAACGGTTAGTACGCTGGACACCACCAGAAAGATCAAAAACAGGTACTTACAGTTATTTGCTTTGACAGCTTCCTCGCCTTGCTGCTTGTAGCCGAAAATTAAGTCAATCCAATGGTGTAAATGATCTGATACGTAGTCGCTCTCAAGTGCAGCACGGTTCTTTCGAACGAACTCAGCTGCGTCACCATGCGTCCACGGCGGAAGCTCCACATCGTCAACTCGGTCAAATTTCTGTGTAGTTCCCAAGTCGAGGTGTTTAGTGTTTTGCAGCCATTCATCCGCTGGCAATGCGAAGTCATAGAACTCGGGAATGAGTTCCTTCACATCGGTATGGTTCGTCACACAGCCGTCCCAGGTAACTTTGATGCTACGAAACAAGCGGTCTGGCGCGTCAAACTTCCCACTCTGCAAGCACAACATGTACTCGGGAACCATGCGTACAAGGAAATACAGCACGTAGCCCGGAGTTGAATAATGCGTGCCATACAGGAATGGAGGCGGCATTCCCTCCGCTTCGTCGCCACGAGGCATCACTTCATATCTTGCCTTGAAATACTCTAAACGCTCGTCATTGAGCGCACCGATGGGCTTGGAGAGATCTCTGTACACTTTCGGATCTCTCAAGTTGAGCTCCGAGCTCGTGTAGTCACGTAAAACCCACGGGAAAACAGGGTATTGCGTCAGGTCGTTGCGCGTTCGGCCCGAGGCGTTGTTCAGGAACAGCAAATAGTCAAAATTGGACAGCTCACGACGCTGCCACTTGCGCATCATGAACTGTAAATCCTTTCGTCGACAGCGTTGAAGCTCCGGCTGGCCCACCATCAACGCATAAAAGGCGTCGCGCTCTTTGCTAGATTGGAACGAGAAGAAGAAGCTCTCTCCATTCCTCAAGTACACCTCCAGCCCCGTTTGTTGCAGCAAGTATCGCCGCTTGTATACTTGCTCCACGTTCGTGTACTCCCAGTTGAGCACAGGTTCGAACACGTTGTTGAGCTGTGCAGGCTGGAAGTACAGGCGGAGCGTAGTGAGCATGAGGCAGCCTGGGAATTTCAGCAGCGGCTCGATCCGGTCTGCCACGCAGCCCGCGTCGAGCAGCAGCCTCTCTCGGAAGTCGATCAGCAAGCTCGGGTCGAACTTGTCCGTGAGTCTCGGGGCCAGCACAGGCGCCAGCAAGCTCTCTTCTTCCGCCTTAGCCAGCATCCGACGCGGCAGGTTGGCCACCTCGTAGATGACGTGGATGCTGGCCAGGAACGCCTCGAGCGTCACGTGCTGCAGCGTGAAGATGAACTTGGCCGGCATCTCCGCGCCAAAGCTGCTACTGCTGCTGCTTCGACTGTCGGTGGCGCTGCCAGCCTCCACACCGTCCGTGGTGTCCTTGTAGACGTACGGGTGGTCGATGCCTCGTTCTCTCATCTCAACCACCTGCTTCGTCTGGAACGTCATGTACGTCACCACCAGCTCCGCAGCGTCAGCGTCTGGAGGTGGCACGAAGCACTCGGCCACGGGCTCAGCGGCCATGCAGCGGAACGGGAAGCGCAGGATGGGGAGCTGCAGGTCTTGGGGCACGAAGAACAGTCCGCGCGTGCAGACTTTGATCCTTCCAGGCGTCTTGCGGTGCGTCCGCGCATTCGGCTCCAGGTACCGGCAGGCGCTGTGGTCCTGCACGGGTCAAACGGATACCGTCAGTGCGTGACAGGAGATGCAATAGATGCTGACGCACGTACATCGAGGAAGAGCTCGCCGTCCTCGAGCAGCAGCAGGCTGAAGCGCGTGGTCTGCGCGTTCTTGCTGCTGCGGCGGCGTCGGTGCATGGCTGGGAGATCGGGAGGGCGATGGGTCGCTGCACCGCCGCCGCACGCGCAGCCAGTTCTCTGCGCCAGCTAAAAGGGTCCAACTGATGGCGGGATGATGGACCATTTTACCAGGAACGACGTCGAGCTGCCAGCGACTCGACTCGGCTACATATCTATTTGGTGTTGTTGGTGGTGGTGTTTACAGCTGCGCACTGCTAATACATTGTTGGCTTAGTTACTTGGTTGCTCGCTCCGCTCGTCCCCGACGGCTAATACTAAAACTGGGGGCTTGGCGGCACTTGGATAATGATGGTGGTGGTGATGAGTTGCTACCTGTGGCCACAGGTCTTCAGCCGCAGACGGCGGTGCAGCTGTTCCTTCTGTCCGCCTCGAGCGAGCCCAAGCTCGGCACGATGTCGTCGCGCATCTCCTCCTCGGGCTCCGCCTCGGGCACGGGCGGCAGCAGGCACGTCGGAGGCGTGGGGGCCGAGCACGCGCGCGTGCGCAGCGGCGGCGTGCTGGTGTAGCACTCGCCCTCGCCCACGTACGTGAGGCGCGTGAGCGAGTGCACCCAGTTGCGCTTGGAGCTCTTGGAGTCCGCGGTCAGGATGACGCGCTCGCCGTTGGCCTTGATCACGTAGAACATGAGCGCGATGTGCGTGGGCAGCGACGCGCCGAAGAGCGCGAACTTCTTGTGCATGGACAGCGTCTGGCAGTCCTGCACGCGCAGCACGGTGAGCTGCGCCTTGAGCCCGGAGCTGCGCGCCGCGTGCGCCGCCGAGCTGAACATCTGCAGCCGGTGGCCGCGCAGCAGGCAGTAGTAGCGGCGCTGCTGGAAGAAGGGCGCGTTCACGGGCAGGCTCAGGAAGCCCTGCTCCAGGATCGTGTCCTCCGGCTGGCCGGCGAAGCGCGACTCGCGGTGCACGAGCTGCTTGGCCAGCGCCTCCATCTCGCCCAGCTCGTCGGCCGAGTAGTGGTAGCAGCGCTTCTCCTCTGCGGAGCAGGCGGGGCGCTCGAACTCCTGGGCCTCGTGCTCCACGAAGCGCACGCGGCGCTGCTTGGCCGACGAGTCCTTGAGGCCCATGGCCTCGATGTACGAGCTCCACTTGACGGCGAGCGGCGACTGCGACTTCTTGAGGCTGGGCGCGAGGGGCGAGACGGAGGCGCGGCGGCCGAAGGGCAGGGGCAGGTGGCTGAGGGTATGCTGGTCTTGCTGCTGCTTGTGCTGCTCGGGGCACTGGTCGTCGTCCTCGAGGCTGCTGCTGTGGCTGTGGAGGTCCAGCCACTTCTTGAGGTGCGAGCGGCGCGACTCGCGGCGCTGGTTCTCGCACTCGAGGCGGCGTGCTTCCCGGATGAGGCGCATGGTGCTAGTGGGTAGAAGTGGAGTGAGGGTGTGGATGGAGCTTAGCTCTCAGGAGCGGCGTCTGCGGGCGATTGGCGACTGCGACGCTCGGAGAGAGAGAGAGAGGGCGGCGTCGTGTGCTCGCGGGCGGGGCTTTCGATGTTTGACCCAGAAGGAAGCAGGGCGAGGCCCAAGGCTGCACTGCACGGCTGCGCCGCACTGGACTGGACCAGGTGGCACGGTCGTGACGAAACGCTGAATGGGCTGAGCTGCTGGCGTTGAAGAAGCCGAGCTGGTTCTCGGCATACAAACGCCAAGATGTCGCGTGCGACTTTGCAGCTCCGCAAAGTCGGTTGAACTTTCTGCTGAGAGTGGGACCCTGATGTCCCACTCTGATCCGAGGCTCGCTGTCCCGAGCGAAGTGCCCCCCGCCCCGACAAGAACGCACGAGCGCAGACACATGTGCGTGTTGGCCCCAGCTGCAGCAGCGCCAGCTTGGCCAGCCTTGGCAAGGACAGCTAACTATTGTTGACAGCAGCTTGTCAGGCCAAGGATAACGCTGCAGCAGCCGTTGTGCAATGCTTCTGGTAGCCCTAGCCCGGCGTACCGCACAAATTTTGGCCAATGGGAGATGAGACACAGCCCGAAAATCCAACGCAATTGCGGCTCCAAATGAGGCGGGCTTGCTCTCAGCTAGCGAGGCAACCAGCCCAGCCACGACCGATGCGAACACGGTTTCAAGAGGCAAGCGAGAGGCAGCGGATTGTGGTGTTGAGCGCAAAAAGTTTGGTCGGTGGTCTCACGGCGTTTCTTGTGCGAGCGTTTCGCGTCGGAAGCGATTTATGACCAATCGGAGGGGGCTAAAAATAGATGGATACGAACTCGACAACCATCATAAGTGATGAAGCTCTTCGTCACGAAAGCCAGCCTTTGCCTTGACTGAGCGTGAGCGAATAGGATGTCGCGCGGGCGAACGCAAGTACACTCCTCAGATAGCTCTCGCCTCCAGTGTTCGAACAGCTTGCCTGCCAAACTCGCTGGCTTGCTGTATTGCGGCCTCATCCCCCTTTGGTGTGACACACACACGGCGGGGCCATGCAGAAATACGCGAGGTGCCACTGGAATCAGGGCCCATACTGGGGCCAAGTCACGCGACCAACTTCAACGTTGTGAGGATCCCGTTAAACGCATCCATGCACCCACCCACCTTCAATTCTGAAGCGCGAGCCTCGGTTGAGTCAAGACCAAGGCCCGAGGACGGCAATGCATTGCTGCCAGCAGTCCAATTTGGATTCGCTTATCGCGGTGATCGCTGATGTCCATCGATGCCCAGCGTTTCTCTGTGAACGGAGCATGGCCGTATCTCCCGCAACCCGATGCACCACCAGTACTTCGACGACGTCAATAGAAACTTGCTGTTTACTGAGTACACGTACAGGTAGTGTAGGAGGATTTGGGCGCGTAGTGCCGAGTTAAAGGAGGTGCTGCCGCCATTTAGCCTCTGAGTCCCTACATCAGTCGCTTGCTTGCCAAGACACTCCGATCTTTCATTGCGAATTTTAAGGCAAGTCCCTCATTAATTAAAAGTTGGTGTCACTGGTGTGTAGGGGCTCGAATCCAGCCTGGATGGCATACTGCAGTGTCTGCAAAGTGAATCGCAGTCCAAGGCAGCCATTAATCCATAGTGATTAACCCATGGAGGGACATTCACTTCGTCCTGCTTGCCTCGAGGCCGTTTAACTCTGTTTCGCTCTACAATCTGCTCTGAACAAGTCAAGTGGTGCTGGAAAGGGAGGGGAAGGCTCTCCTGGGCAGCGGCGCTCCGAACGGCAGGCTTGGCGGGACGCGGAGGTGGAGAAGACTTCACGAGTCACTCGCGCCGACAACCCAAGCAGGCCAAGAACGTCGGCCCTGTACCTGCAGCGACGATGCCAACAGATGAGCTGTCCACCAGTCTCGAGGAGCGTCTCCCACAAACTTTGGTTGGCGCCGACACCGCGAGCTTCGGAAGCAACACCTGACTGACCGGCAAAGTCACCAAGGGTAGGCACCAGCAACATTCATGAGAAGTTTGACCACACGCACCATGAAACGAGTGCCCTTGCCGGCACAGCTAGCAGGCTCCACCTTCACGAGTGAATAGATGATGGCAGACTCTTATGTAGATTCTTGCTTGCAGCCCGGAACCTCGGGTCTCCTAGCTCTAAGTAATCACGACGAGGCGACCCTCTCGGACCAAGGCAACACCAGCGAGCACGGCTCGACGCGAGACCAAATAAACGGAACTAACGTATCCGCCGCAGTACGTTGAAGTGTATTTTCCAAAAATTTGTCCAATCAAATTTGAATTTAGTCCGCGCGCCCTTTTCGCGCAATGAGCATGGCCGCTCCGCCACCGGCGCCGCCCGCGGAGCCTCTGGGGCCTGTGGTGGCCAGCCACGTGAACGCCGGCGTGGAGTTCATCGACGACCTGGTGCGCGGGTCCCGCTTCTCCGTCTATTGCAGACCCAATCGCTCACAGTGGCCCAATTCATTGCCAGGCCGCCGACGACGAGCGCGATGAGCTGGTGGAGCAGCTGAATCTGCACGGCAACTCGATCCAGAGCATGGACGGGCTCGAGAGCTTCACGGGGTACGGGGACTGGTGCAATTTGGGTTCAAACAATGGGGACTGACGACTGGTTTGCGGCTCTGCAGCCTCGTGGAGCTCTGCTTGTCCAGCAATTACATCGAGGAGGTGGCCTTCCACGCGCTGCAGCCGCTGGTGCAGCTCCGCGTGCTGGACCTGTCGGCCAATAGGTGGGGGGGCGCTGAGGTTCTTGTTTTTTATTCTAGTGCAGAGAGTGACAGCGTTGTTGTTGTTGTTGTTGTTGTTGTTGTTGCAGCATTTCGTCGACGCTCGGGTTTCCGCAGCTGCCGCGGCTGGAGGAGCTGTCCATGGCCCACAATTGGTGGGAATGTGGCTGGATGGCTGTGGTGTTGGTGGAGGTTGGGCTTATGGTTGATTGGGCGTGGTGGTTGTAGCTTGAGAGGGCTGGAGGGCCTGACGCGGCCGGTCAAGTTCCCCAAGTTGCGGTACATGGACCTCCGAGGCAACGAGATCGCGGAGTTCGACGATCTTGGCGCGTTGCAACGCTTCAAGGTGATCTGCTTTATTCTTTATGGGGCTTGAGGAGGAAGTTAATGCCGTGTGGCTCATGGTGGGTGTGGTTTTGGGCAGCGGCTGTCGCACATTCGACTGCAAGCGGCTAACGGCGACCAAGCGAACCCGATCTGCGATCTGGACGACTACCACCACGTCATTATCAAGGTGATACATGACGCGAGAGATGGCTGGTTGCATCGAATCTAATGGGCTCTTGCTTCTTGGTGCACCTTAGATGCTTCCGAAGCTGGAGCTGCTTGACGAGGAAGAAGTGGACTTTTTGAAAGAGATGGGCAGTCTTCACATGCCGAAGTACCGCTCGCTTATGCGCCGAATTGTCGAGAATAAGCGCAGTGAACAGCATTCTAGGAGGAGCCCCCAAAGTATTAAGCAAGTTCAAGCCACGTCTGAACATTACGGACGCGATGGAGGCCAGCCAGATCGACATCCGACCAATCAACGTCACCATCGACCTCCAAGAATTCAAACCGATATTGATGATCAAGGGGCCATGGGCCATCGATCTAGGTATGCTGAAAGCGAACCGAAGAAGGCCCAGCCAACGCACTCTCCTACTGGAAACCAATCACCTGTGCTAACTACTGAAGGTCCAGACGAAGGTAACCAGCACTCACAGCAACGACTCGTCGTAAAGGATAGCGGCACAAACACTGACGTGGATATGGAGAAGGATATCTTAAAACGCGAGTTTGCCATCGGGCAGAAAGAAACTGAATTTCTTGAAAGGAAAAGGCATTCCTTTCCAAGGAAAACGAGTTCCACGCCAAGGAACAACTCATGAAGTCGCAGATTGCCGATCTCCAGGATAAACTGAATGCTGCTGAGATTCGAGCGACCAAAGCTGAAGCAACGCTGCTTGAAATGTCGAACCACCTGCTGCAAAAGAAAGGACCAAGCTGCTGTGACTGCTGCATCTGATGAATCCGCCAGCGCCTTCCAGCAGTCCCAAAGTGACCAGCAGCGGGAGTGGGATGCCACGCTTGCTAACTTAAAAGTATCACACCAACAGGCATTGGCGACACTCAGCACTGAAAAAGCGGATCTACTGGATCGAATCGCTTTGCTGGAGGCAGACACCACCGCAATCACCCAGAAACATCGTGAGGCTGAACAGTTACTGCAACAGAAGTCAATTGCACTGGAGAGAAGTGAGAGCAAGGCAGATGAGGTGGCGGGCGAGCTTGAACTCGCTCGCAAAACTCACGAAGCAACCATCACCCGACTATCCGATGAAGCCAAGTACCACAAAGACCGCTCAGAACAAGCTGAAAAGCGGGCTGTGCAGCTAGAAAAGCAAGTCGCCGAACTGAAAATCAACGTTGAAACCGTCTACAACAAATGCATCGAGAAGGATGATGCAATTCAGCAACTGAAAAAGAGTTTGGCCACTCGGCAGGATGAGATCGAAACGTTGAGGCTGCAACACGTGAAAGATACTGAGCGCCAAGACAAGTTGCAGCAGCAGCAACAAGATTTGTATGAAAGACAGCTTCAAGCTTCTATCATCCAGGTGGAAATGGAGTTTCGCAAGGAATACCAGCAATCGGTGCAGAAGTTTCAGCTGTTGCAGCGCAAGAATCAGGAACGTTTGAAGGATATCAAAAAGGTCCGGGAAGCATATCAAGTTAGTCTCCAGCGCGAGGCTGCGTCCAAGGTAGAGGTTGACAAGCTTCGGGCAATTCTCGCAGACGACAAACAAAAACTTTTTGTGGAAGATGCAAAGCGTTCGGATGCGTTTAAAGCTGAAATCCGTGGTGAGAGGGCAAAACGCAAAGAGCTTGAGCAGAAACTCGCAGACGAGCAGATGAGGAGTGCACAAGTAGCTTCGTTGCATGCAGAGCTCGACGGAAGGGATCTTGAAATCCACAAGCTTCGGGAGGAAATGCAATTGCTTGAAGAGCAGCGCGAGACCTGGAGGAAGCTCGAGGACGACTTACGGGCAGCGCTAAAAGTGAAGGATGTCATGCTCGCGGACCAGCTACGCCAAATTCAGGAGCTAACCAGCGAACGTCAGCAAGTTGAAGTACAATTCAATGATGAAATGAACGAGTATCAGACGCAAATTGAAGACTTGGAAGCCGCGTTGGATGAGAGTCTTCAGAAGGTAGCAGAAGAGGAAGTTAAAGCAGAGGCACTAAATACCAAGCTTGCAGCGTTGGAGAAGGATGCACCCGAGAAGGAGAAGGAATTAAGCTCTCTTCGTGCAGATCTAGAGCAGAAGGTGTCGGCGTTGGAATTTCTTGATCAGGAAATGCAGCGTATGAGAACTGTTCTCGAAAACCAGGACGCGCTGTTCCAGAAGCGCATGCAAAAGCACCTCGAACAGCAGCGCGAAGAGGTGGAGCGTGTTCGTGCGGGAGCAGAAGAGGAGCGCGAGCACCAGCTCCACGGGTGGGAAACTGAACGCGGTGAAATGATGCACAAGTACGAGGTGTTAGCTACCGAGATGGAGAACGTAGCGGCACAAAACGGGAAGTTGCGGGTGGCTCTGGACCAAGAGCGTCGCAAAAACGCTCAAAACGATCGGGATATGCGGATTCTGCTTGCACAGGTACGATGGGAGTAACTTGGCCAGTAGTTTTCAGGTTGCTGCTTACACTTCCTCACTTGTGTGTACAGATCGACCGCGAGCGGCAATCGAAGAAAGAAAATCTGCGGCAGATTAAGTCTCTATTTGAGCAGCTGCAGAGAGAAGCGTCGTAGCCTTGTGCGAAACTAACGTTAGTGTATCTGTAAGTATTAGGCGCATTAGAAAGAATCCTCGTCACTGCCATCCTCTGAAAAGTATTCCAACTCCTCGGACTGAACATCCTCCTCGCTCACATCCGACTCACTTCTCAACGCCTTGGTCTTCTTCGCATCTTCCTCAGCTTCACCTTCACTCTGTTCCTCCTTTTCAGCTTCTGAAGTTGCTGCACCGACAGGTTTCTCCTCATGATCACTTTCATGGTCCAATTCCTCCATTTCATCATGGCTACCTGGCTTATCTATCGGTGGAGGAGCTTCCTCTTCTTCCTCACCCGCACTGCCACCTCCTCGATCACTTCCAGCGTCATGACTTGATACGAATGCGCCGCGGTTCGCATTCACCTCCAACGTCGTCGACAGCACCCGCGGTTCCGGCGTTGCGTGCTCGTCCGACCGCGAGGCTTCAGCCGCCGAGCTTTCCGTCACACTGTCCTCCATCACGGACTCCTCCATCACGCTCTCCTCCAGCTCACTCTCCGACGCTGCGTCCTCTCTCCGCTCGCTCTCCTTCTCTCTCGTTGTAGCCGCCACCAACGGTATTCGGACTTGATCCGAAATGGTCGGAGCTGGGTCCGGCAGGTTCTGCACCAGCCGATCCAGCAGCCGCTTCAGCTGCGTCTCGCTCACGACGTCCGGCGCCAAGAAGCGGCCGTTGTCCTGCTGCAATTGGCGCGTGATCTGCTGCGTCTCCGACGTGTGCGTGAGCATCGGCAGCTCCACGACGTGCAGCTTCCTGACTGGCGCGGGGGGCGCAGCACCGTCGCCGTCTCGATACACATACAGGGACGGGGAATTGTCGCCCGTTGCATCCACGACGCCATTGAGGTCGTCCTCGTACTCCAGCGCCAGCGTCGGGATCGGCGCGTACTTGAGGCCGAAGCGCGTGGGCACGATCATCGAGGTCGGTCGAAGTTGAAGTGGCCTTCGCGTCGTTTCGCGACGTATACGGGGGTACGGTAGGGTTACGCGATTGTAACCCCTTCCTTCTCGAGCACACAGCGTATGCTCCCCACCCTTGTTGTCGCTGTGCTGGTTATTTCTGGTGTCGCTGATGCTCGGCAGTCTCGTGTCTGGTGTCGCTGATGCTCGGCAGTCTCGTGTATTGCCGGATGGAGCACCGACAGCTTGGCATTTAGCCGTGTTCGCGCATCTAGAAAGTGTAGCCATCTAGCGATGGCCGCCGTGCGACCCATCCCGCTGGAGCAGCGTAACCCTAGTGAGCAGCTCCGTACCCCCGTCGACCTGACGTGGCAAAGGAAGTACGTGGCCTCGGACGACGACGACGACAGCGACGGCGCCGTGAGCTCAAGCTCCAACGACTCAGACTCTGATTCCGAAGGGTCCATCGCCTCCTCCGACGCGTCCTCCGAAGGGTCCATCTCCTCCTCCGACGCGTCCTCAAGTGACCAGGAGGACGACTTCGACAGCTCTTCCGACTCGGAATCGACTTTATCCGCTTCCGACTACGAAGAGGACGACGACATCGGAGGACGCTATTCGTCCGACGAACAAGAAAGTGGACGTCCAGCTGAAGTTGCCTACTACCACCAATCAAGAACTACCACTGCCAAGACGCTGGTGGACACTTTGGGGGACATGGCGCGCACCGACAACCTCGGCTACATCGCGTGGCTCGTGCCCTTCACGGGCATCTGCACCATGGTGGGCACGGAGCTGCTGGCCTGCTCGACGCACTTCAGCTGCTCGGAAAACTTTCCCACGCTCTCTTACGCCGCCACCTTCCGGCCGGAGGGCTACGCCTTCACTGGGGGCATGTGCCTCACCGCCATCTTCATCTTCGCGTCGGTCGTGCTCTTCTTCTGGTACCTGCGTCTGCGGATGGCTCCGCGGAGGCAGGTTGAAGGTGATGACTACGAGGAGAGGAGGACCTCCAAGCATTTGGCAGCGGGGTACGCGAGTTTGCTTTCCGGGGTGACGGCTGCGGTGTCGCTGTTCGGACTGGCAGTCATGGACATGCGCACGCACCACGACGCACACATCAACTTCACGATCGCGTTCTTCGTCGCGGCGTGGGCCACAATGATCGCCGTGCAGATTGCCAGGAAGAGTATCCTGCATGAAGATGACACTGCGGGTGGTGATGGCAAGTCCGGCCTTGTGGCTGTGCTGCGGCGACGCTCGTTTTGGATTTCTCTGCGTCGGTGGAGACGGCTGGATTTCTTCACGGCGTACACGCTCGGTCGCCTACTGCTCAACATCGGACTCGCGTCCACATTCCTGTGTAAGTTTTGCTTTTGATTTTCGCGCTCCTGCGTTTTGTGACGAGTCTCTGATCTCCACTGCTTTTAGTTGCGCTGTTTTTCCTGTGCGCTAATGGGGTGTGGCCGAACCCACTGGGCTTTACTGCGGTGCAAGAGGCTTTCTTCGAGGCCCTCGCGATTGTGTGTCAGCTTCTTTTCATGGGGACACTCTCTTGCGAGCTGGCACGACTTACGCGTCTTGTTGAACACAGCGACTACACGGAGCTAGAGAGAAGCGAATAGCCAGAAGCGAATAGCCAAGTACATGACGTTTGATGCTGCAGGATGGTCGAGTCAGTAGAAATTCTTGCTTATTCCTTAGATTCCAGTGAGTTTCCACTGCACCAATGCCGCTCTAATGCCTAAGCCTGTTGGTTCAGGTACTCGACGAAGAGGTCTCCAATCGCTGCAACAGCGCACGGCCGCAAACGCGTGATCTTGATGTACTGACGGCGGTGGCGCCGAGCTTCCGCCGTGGACAGCGGTCTGGTAAGTCTGAGTTCGTTATTAACAGTATGCGGCGGAACACGCAGGCCGTCAGCCACTCCAGCATCCCGTTGATGCGCCAACAAAGCCTCCACCACAGCACTAGTGACCTCATCCAGCGCCTGCAGAAAACTCGTTTCCGCAGCAGGAGCCGCTTTCGTGGCGAGCCCCGCCTTCACCGTCTTCCCGAATCGAACAGCTTCCGTGATGGCATCCAGCGGCACTCCTGTTCCGTCCGCAGCAAAGTCCTCGGGCGTCAAGCGGAACAGCGGACTGTCCCATCGATTCTTCTCCACGGGGACCTCGAATCGATCCGCCAGCTCCTCAAGCAGCTTTGGGTCAAACCGTCCCTCCCGCGCTGCGTTACGCTGCAAAGCCACCTCCACCGGGGTGTCCACATACACCACACAGTAGGTGGTGCTCTCGGCCTTGGCCTTGCAGAAGAGCTCGTAGCGCTCTCCTTTCGTGTAGTTGAGGGCGTCCAGCACCACGATCGTCTCGGCGTTCACCGCCTTCTCCACTGCAGCTTTCAATGCGCTGCGGGTGTTCTTCTCCTCCCTGCTGTCTGCAGCCAACTACTCATTAGCCTTTCGTGCCACGCAGGACAAGTCTCCCTCGACCACCCATTCCAGTCACGAAGTGTTACCAGCATAGCCCCGCGTTTTGTCCACATTGACGGCGGTGGTCGAAATGCACACAACCGCCTGCTGTGTTGATTGACCTCGAAGATGATCCACCACCGCAGTGGCGACCGTGGTCTTGCCAGCCGCAGGAATCCCACACACCACGACCAGCGGCATGATGAAAAGCGCACTTAGATGGTGTAGCCATCTGGCCACTGTAATGTAGCCATGTTTCAGCATTGGTGAAGCCATCGAGCAAGTTGAAGTGAACTTGCAACCGTTCCTGGTGATCTCAGTTCCATTAGATTTTCCGTGACGTTTCTCGCGCTCAAAGTAGGACAAGCGATGGCCGTAATTTTAGCTTTATCGGCACCAGGTTCCGCCTCAAAAGCTTGGACTCGTTTGCGACTACTGTAGTGATCGTAATTGCCTGCAGTGCTAGCATTTGCTGCCTTTGGAACCGGCAGGTGACATGCCGACCTCCTCAGGTAGCGAGCTCACCGTCCTGCTGCGTCATGTCCCCAAGATCGTGGTCTCCCGCTTCCTGAACCAGCCCGAGCGGCCTCGAGGACCCGAGAGCTGCTCGTTCTTGGCCACAGTGGCGCTCTTCGACATCTCGGGGTTCTCTTCTCTCGGCAGCAGACTCAGTGAGGACGAACGACGGCAAAGCAGGGATCCGCACAACAGCAACAGCAGTAACAATAATTCTGGTTCAGCTGCATCTCCCAGTACTAGTCCCTCGTCTCCGTCAGCGGTGACGTTAGGCCCAGCAGTTAACAAACAACCTCTAACCAGTGCCGCACGCAGTAGCAGCGTCATAAAGGTGCAAAAAGTGTCCAAGTCTCGCATTCCTACTGCCGCGAACATCTTCAGCTCCGGTTATCGAGAGCTGTCAAGACGAGAACACTCGTCCCGACGAGAACTATCTTCAAAACGAGAGTCGTCAGCGAAAAAACGACGATGAAGCTAGTTTGGAAGGTGACGGTGATGAATCCAGTCCAAGTGATAAGATGCGGCAGCGGCGACAAAGCAGCGCTCAGTTCTCGTCTCCTTCCAGCATGAGTTTCGTCCACGGCCCTAAAACTTCGACTGCGACGCAAGGAATCGCCGTGGAGACGCTCACTACCGCGCTGAATCAAAGTCTGAAGCCGGTAATCGACGTGATTCTCAAACATGGAGGCGATATTATCAAGTTTGCAGGCGATGCGCTCATTGTCATGTGGGAGACGGAGGCGTCGCGAGGGAAAGTAACTCCAGCTGGAGAACTGGTATATCGCGCTGCTTGCTGTGCGTTAGAGGCCTTGCACGCACTGGAGGCAGCGGTCGGTGAACACGACAGCGAACCTTCTCATTTGAAGCTGCTTGGAATGCACGTGGGCATTGGTGTCAGCGAGATGACGGGGAATCACGTTGGTGGGGTACTCAACCGGTGGGAATTCTATCTGAGTGGTGACGCCAATCGACAAATGAGCTTTGCGGAGGAGAACGCTAAGAAAGGTCAGCTGGCGCTTTCGCCTGAGGCGTTCAATGCTTTAGAGACACGGTTTGGCACTTTACCTGAGCTGGACATTGTGTGTCATGTAAGTGGAAACTATCTCGTGCTTGAAGCTCCAAGAGACTCACCAGCACCTGTAGCGCATCGAACAAGTGCTACATTCCCACCGCTTGAACCGACCTCCGATTTGATCGTTTTTCTTCGGTGCTACGTGCCTGGGGCAATTGTATCACACCTGCAAAAAGGTCTCACCCTCAGTCCGTGTCGTCTGAATGTCACTGTCGCGTTCGTAAAACTTGAAGGAGTTATTGAGATTAAGGACAAGCAGAAACAGCTTCAAACTATTCACCAGAACCTGTGCACTATTCAAGAATGCGCGTACAAAGCACAGGGTATGTTGCGTCAGTTCGTTATCGACGACAAAGGAGCAATCGCCATCGTAGTGATTGGCCTCCCCCCATTTTTTCACGAAAATAATGGTAAGAAACTATCACAAAAAAGTGTCATTGCCTATTGATACCTAACAGTACGTTCGTTTTCTAGGTTTTCGGGGTATTAAATTTGCGTCTTACGTTCTGGAAAGTGGTGTTAGGGCATCTATCGGGTACGCCTGGTGTGATTTAGTTGTCAGACAGTGTGTATTATCTGACAGATACGTTCTCAACTCTCGAACAGAGTGACAACAGGCTCTGTGTTTTGTGGATCTGTAGGTAGCAGCGCTCGTGCGGAGTATGCCGTTGTTGGTGACTCTATTAACCTGGCTGCACGGTTGATGGCAGCAGCGCCTGTGGGAGAAATTTACTGCGACGATCGCACACGCAAAGACACTAAAGACTCCATACATTTTCGTGATGCGATTGAAATGATAGTGAAAGGGAAGACTGAGCCGATCCAGGTATTTCCTGTCCAACAATATTCTCATGCGACCGAAGTGTTCGCCACGAATTTGTCAGACACCGCATATCCTGCACCGTACAGGTGTAGCAATATTCTGGATGCGGTGCCGCTCTTTGGTTCGGCCCCAAAGTCTCACAGCAGTGAATCTCACCGAGCGCTGGTCGTGTGCGGTGAAAGCGGCACAGGTAAAACTATGCTGATAAATCATGTTGTTCAGCGCCATTCATTGCGGTGCTTTAAGGGAATCGGAGATAGTATGGACATTGCTGTGGATTTTCACGCATGGCGCGGTATTGCTAAAGCTATGGCTGGTGTCATGGTGAAACTTTCACAAAACAAGGTTTCGCTACCGATCATCGATGTAACAGGGCTGAATCGTAATACTTCCAGCAGCGTTGGAGACTCCACAGGGCTTGAGGTAGTCCGAAGCAACAGCTTGACGGGGCATCGATCGAGCCAACACGGGCGAACTTCACGAACCAGCACATTAACAACTCATGATGAGAACAACAGTGACCCTAAAAGCGAAGCTGACCTTGATAGTAACTTTGTTCAGCGCATTGTTGACATTACCAAACCCGAACTATCATCACCGAATGGCCAGCGGGTTACAGTGCTCGACTACTTGTTAATCCATCAGCAAGTCACGAAAGAGACACTGAAAGCACTGCGCAACTGGTTCCCGTACGAAGATACTATTACAGCCCCGGCGGAATCTACTGCTGAAAAGGGAGAAGGAGTGTTGAAGTCCTTTCGACACGTCCTATTCTCCATGATCGCAGTGGTGAGCGCTGCGAAGCCTATTATGCTGGTGTTCGACGATGCTCAATGGATGGATAATCGGAGTTTGAGCCTGGTACTTAAAGTGCTCGAAGAATTGCCCAACGTATACTTCTTGCTCACTGTTCGTGGGATATCAAAGCACACGGCGAGCGCCAGATCATTACTGCTGGCTCTTGTTATGAGTCTGCCGAATGTTGACACGCGTCAGATGGACAGCTTCACGTACCAAGATACGAGTCTGTTTTGTGTCAGCAATACCATATCACGATCATGGACACAGAAGTGCTGAACTTCGTGTTTGAAAGAACTGAAGGGAATCCGGGATCGCTAATCAAGCTGGTGAACTTCATGCTGGACGCAAAATACATCGCTATCGAGTCAAAGAGCAACAACTTCGTCATTCTCAAAGACTTGGATGAGATGGATGCTCTGGTGCCGCAGCATATTCGAGCTCGGGTGATGTCGATCGTCGATTCCCTCGATGCACTCGCGCAGACAGCACTAAGGTTGCTCAGCATAAATCCACAGCCAAGCGAAGAGAGGATGGTAAACGGCATCCTAACACTCTTGTCGACAACCTTTCAAGATGAAAACATGGGCGAGAATAGCGGTCTTGAGCTCAAAGCTCCACGGCCGACGTCGGAAGTCTCGTTACTTCGTCAAGTGCGCGACAGCCTCATCCCGTGCGAGAAAGCGCTTCTGACGATTGACCCGCACAACAAATTGTACTTCTTCAATACCGAAGAAATGCGTCTTGTGGTGTATGACACGATGCTGCCATCCCAGCGCAAAGTTCTTCACGGTTTGTACGCCGAGTGGCTCAGATATGCAGCCACTAAGGCTGGTCGAAACTCGCTTACTCCACCCTCCCTTGCGACGGTAGGCTCCATGTCTTCCGAAGCGAACTTGATGGCTACTGCAGAGAGTCCCAAAACTGCATCAACTATTCGCCCAATGCCGTACCAGCACTATGCTCTGCTTGGTTATCATCTTTCCCAGTCCGACAACCCGAAAGAGGCCCTAGAAGCGTATTATCTTGCCGCTGAAGGTGGTATGGAGGCGAAGGAGCTGGGATTTGCAGAGGAATGCATGCACACCTCGAACAAGATTCTGAATGCCCACCCCCGTATCAAAGACCTTAGCGAGTTGGATACAATTTTGCTGAAGAGCCGTATCGAGTTCATCCGCGGCACCATCGCAGTCGAGAACAACGACTTGAATCTGGCAAGCACCCACATGTCCTATGTTACCCGTTTCTTTAACCGCAAGGGCAGCATCCTGCGCCAATACTCGAATGATGTCCAGCGCGAAGGGCTTCCAAGGCGGCCTTCTGGCAACTTAACCAGCAGTCGTCGTACAAGTTTCCCAATGTCCACAATCGGTGACCCAGTTCCTTCAGCTCGAAAAGACTCGAAAGGTTTGGAGACCATTCAAGCTCGATGCATGCCGCGCTTATTTACTTTCAACAGCATCTTCCCGTCCGGTTTGCGATCAACAGGCCCACTGGGACGACAACGACTAAGAACAAAGCCTAAATCGAATCGTATCCAGGCCGAGCAAACGCTGGAAGCTCTGGACCAGATCAACTTCTATCGGCGGAAGGCGTCGGCTCTGATCAAGCAGATCAACTACACTAAGAAGAAGGAAGATGAAATGCATCGCCACATCCAAAGGTTTGCCCAGAGAAGCCTACAAACGAAAGACAAGCGATGACAAGTTTTGGATCTCTTTGAGGTCATGCGAAAACTTTAGTTGGTTCCGCTATCAAATGTATCGATGTAAATATGACGTACTTACAGCGGATCAAACACCAGCAAACTTGTTGTAATCCTGACAACTGCAACTTTAAATTCATCATTTGGTGTGGCGTATTGCTTCAAGTTGACCAAAACGGCGTTCTCGATAATAAAAGCCTATCTGTGGCTTAGCTCTCCAGTTGGAGCAGATCCATGATAGCGCCAATTTTGCTCTTGTACTCAAGGTGTCCGCCGATAATTTCCGACAGATCCACGTTCTCAACACCAGCAATATCGATAGGAGCGATTCCAGCAGAATTCAGTGCCCAACCCTGGTAGCGGTACATGATGCCCAGCATCCAATCCTTCTCTGAGTACCCGTTGATAAGCCTCCCAGAGACTACACGACGGGCGCTGGTCCAATCTTCTTGAGACAAGGGAACGGGGGAACCGAGCAGCACAGCGTTTTCCACAATACCGCACGCCTCATCCAGGGAATCACTCTTGGCCAACTCTTTCAGACAAGAGAAGATCAATCTGGCACCCATGCCATATCCGATCAACGTAACTGGACGCAGGCCCTGCTCACGCTGACGCAACGCATCAGCCAACAATTTGCCAGACGCGTCTGCAGCATTCATAGTAACTGTCCAGGCGTTATCGATGATATCAGCAAGTCGAAGAATGACCCGCGGAATCGCCACTGCAGCAAACAACGCTGCGAGAGCCGTGTACTTGACTAGCTCTGCCGTCGCGTATTGAGAAACTTGTTCGGCTGCAAAAGTGCGCATTGATTTACCAAAGCGCCGTAGCCCTGCTTCCTCCCACATCAGACAGTACTGGTCGCCCTGAGGGAAGCGGTCCTTCCATCGCCACGCACGCAGCGGTTCGTGCTTTGTTCCCAGTTCCCAAACTGAGCCGCCGCTGCCACTACTCGTTCTTGCGGTTGACGTGGTGCTAGAAATCGCGTTTGAGTCACTGTTCAAACTTGTAAAATCGCTGTATCGCGCATCTTGGTCCGCTATCGACATCCGCGACAGATCCGCAATCCCCAATGGGTCGTTCTCCGGGCTGCCTGCCTCGATACCATATTTGCGGCGCAAGATGGCGAAGAATTCATCCTCCCGTCCTTTATACCGATCCATGACCTGGTCCACCTGCTCCACCTTCTCCGGGTTTCTCTGTCTGTAGAACGCGCGCAAGTACTCCCTGCTATCCCCCCACGCCCGTCGAAATCCCCTCCCAGGCGGGTCTTCGTCATCCAGCCACCCGGACACGCAGATGTACACGTTCATGCCGTCACCAGCTGACACAAGGTCAAAGCTAAAGTCATGCACGCCTCTCGTCCTGGTGTCTGCCTTCATCCCCATCACACCCGCCCCGCCGTTCCAAACAGCACGGTCGTGGCCGTCACCCCACCGTCGAGCCCACCGCGGCGCCAATAGTCACTCCTGCTCCCCCGAGCGCCGTCAAGCTGGCCGCAATGGCCGGAGCCGCCAGCCCCCCGGTGACAGCCAGCAGCGCTCCCCCCGTGACCGCCGCTACGCCGATGGCGGCGTTGCGCTTCCAGTCGCCCCAGAGCTTGGGCTTGGCCGCCACCTTGTCCAGCGGCATGGCCGTGGCCTCGGCGAACAGCGTCTGGCCGATCTCGACCTCCTCCCGGGTCACGTCCCCAGTGCAGCTGCATGGCCAGCACCAGGCGGCGCAGCAGCGTGCGCGTGCGGGCGTCGTAGCCCACGCTCTTGACGGAGAACCAGAGCAGGCGCTTGACCACTTCGAGGCGGAAGTGCTCGGTGGTGAGCACCTCGGCCTCGAAGGGGGCGTCCCCACTAGTGTTATTATTATTAAGGGGTCCATGTCTGGCCTTGTGCGTGAGCCTCTTGGCCCAGCGCTTGAGGCCCCCGGCGGCTTCTCGGTCGGGCACGATGAGGGCCAGGAATGGGGCCGGGTCCAGCTCTTCTAGGGTGGCGCACGACGGCTCGTGCGCCTTTTGGGTCAACTGCAGCGACCGGGAGGTCAGAATGGGCAAATAGGCCTCGGTTTGGGCGCTCGAGAGCCCCACGAAGTGCTCGATGAGCAGCCGCAGGAAGCCCTTGGACCACGTGAGCTCGGGCGAGCCGTCCGTCACGGCCGGCAGCAGGCAGGCGACCACGCCCGCCACGCCGCGCTTCTGCGACTCGGACAGGAAGTCCATGGAGAACTCGGAGGCTACGGATACGGCGCGCGCGCGGCCCGCGGGCGAAGAGGCGGCCGGAGGCTCCTGCGAACTGGGCGACGGCCGGTGCCGGGCGAGCAGCTTCTTCATCGCCTTTTTCAGCTAGTCGTCGAGTGTTAAGTTCGAAGGACTTAAGTACGCACAAGTTGAGCGCGGATTGGCTATTAATGCGATATCTGATTCCACCAGCTGTTTTGTGAAAATGAAAAACAGACTGCTTTTTTTATAAGCCAAGGGAAATATTATCTGACATGTTATCCAATCGGAAAGATTTCCCCGCAAAGTGAACATATGCCAACAAATGTTGTTCAAACATGTATGTTAACTTTCAAAACAAAAACATTCTGTAAAAGTACGGATCTAGGCAAGCGAAGACGTCTTGAAAGGGCGCAAGGAGCATCTGACAACATGGCGGACAAGGGGGTTCCTAGTGGACGCGGTGGCGCAGTTCGTGCAGGGCAGCGAGTGGCGCGACGCCGTGACGCACTTCCTGGAGACGCACTACAAGCGGTTCCTGGCGGACCCGGAGGACGCCAAGCCGCAGGGGAAGATGGCGGAGCTACTCGCTTGAGCAGTTCGACTCGTTCATGGCCTTCAAGGACCGCGTGGAGCGGCTGCTGGAGAAGGTGGTGGGCGACCTGGGCTGCTCCGGACAGGACCTAGTGGACGCCATCCAGGACAACCTCCAGCACGAGTCGGCGCTGTCCACCGAGAAGCGCTTCTGCATCCAGACGCTGCTCACGTTCGACGACTTCGACGCCTTCTACTCGCGCATCAGCGAGTACGCGGCCGAGAAGCAAGGTGCAGTGGCCTGCTGCAGCTGAAGTGGACGGGTGACAGTGCTTTGGTTCATTGTTTTGGTGGATTTTGCAGCTGTCGGGTACGACACCACCGCCAGTGGGAACGCTGAGGTCTCCGAGTGGGCGCTGCAGGAGGCGATCGCGAGGTCGATTCTCGAAGCCCACGTAAGCGGCTAGTAGGGACTTTGCACGGGTTTATTATACAGGATGGAAGGTTGATTCAGGATGGTGGTGTCGCAGGCAAGAGGGCAGCTCGATGAGACTGAGGCGAGCTGGCTTCCCTGGGCGGAAGCGTTCGTGCAAATGAGCCAGGCTGCTGCGCCGGCTGAAAGTGGCGTCGCTACAGAAGAGGAGTTTGATCAAGGTGCGGATACATGCAGATGACCTCAAGCTCGCAGATAGGCAAATTCATGGCTGTTATGTGTCTGTACTTACAGCAAAGGATTCGCCTGACGAAGCCAAAGCGGAAACAAAGGATACTGCAGAAGACGGCGAAGACGAGAAGGATGACGGACGTATGCAAGAACTGGAGAAAACATTGATCCGAGAGGTACGTCGTGAGAGACGCTTGTTGATTGTTTCGAAGTTGAGAGCTAATATTTGCTTGGTGTCGTTGCTTTCCACTGACAGAGGTTCAAGGTGGACCTGCTGGTCGCGCAGCGAATCGCGGATTCCAATGCTCAGATGAAGAAGCAAATGCTCAATCTTGTGGCTGAAGCTGTGGATCGAGACGAACTAGGCGACGACTTATCTACGCCCGAGCAAGCTGCCGAAGAAGAGCTGGCGGGGCTCTTTACACACATCGAAACGATCGGCGAACGTCTAAAAGACGTGAAATCACGCTGCTTCAAATTCGAAAGTGTGACGCAGCAGCAAATGGACACCATGTAAGATTTCTGTTGTTGTTCAGATCAGGGCAGGTTGGAGCGCTAATGGGTGACATGTTGCAGATATCTCTTTCTAAAGGAGAAGGTTCACTACAAGCAGGACCTCGTCGCCCAGGAGAGGGACATATCGGCGTTTATCTTCACGCAGATTCACGAGAAAGATGAAGCTCTCATCCCGCTGATGTTGGAGTGGCTGCTACTTGAATCGGAGCAGCTTCGAACGCAAAACCAGATCCAAGAACATCTCGCTGGGCCTCGTGATGAAGGCTACTGGACGCAGGTGTGGGATGAAGCGTCCCAGGCATTCTATTACGTCAATTCGGTGTCGAAGGAGAGTGTTTGGGAGCCCCTTCTGTTGGTTACTATGACATTAACAAAGAGTTCCAAGTTCCTGGTCTTGAGAGCGAAGTTGGAGCCTCTACTCTACCAACAGCAGATGCGTGGAGTGCTGTTAGCAATGAATCTACCCAAGAAGTTCCATACTCTGAGGCGGGTACGGCTGCCGAGTCAAAAGCGTGGGAAGAAGCGCCACCACAAGACGTATCAGGTGAAGCTGAAGTATATAGTGCGGAACCGCGCTCAGAAGACCAAGTCCCGACGCTGGATCAAGCGTCATCTCAGCTGGACGCTACTTTTGAGCTCAAAATTGGTCCGGACGCTACTGAAATGGTAAGCGACTTCTTGCTTGATTTTTCTTCTCGAACTAACCTGCTTGTTCATATGCCTTCCTAGATCGAGATGGAAAGCGTTCTTGAGCGTATTTCGCGAGAGCACGAACAGGAGCGTAAGCGGTTGGAACTGGTTTTGAATTGGAGAAGGCTCGACAGGAAGGGAGGAACTACGCAAACGCAAAGAGAAAAGGCGACGAGAGAAGCTGGCTAAGAAGCAAAGGCAGAAGGAAGAGGCATTCTGTGACGAAGAAGCTCCAAAGGAGGACGGAGAGGCTTCGGCCCAACCTTTGCCAGCACCTGTGACTTCACGAGTCGCAGAAGCAAAGCCTGACGATAAATCCCCCCTTAGTATCAATGTGCCAGGCCACGGTCGAGTCGACCTATCTCACCTTCTGAGCGATGCGCACGCTTCTCGTCATCGCCAGATGAAGGGAATCACCCCAGCTCACGAGCGCGCAATGCTCAACCCAGCAACACTGCGCTACCTCACGGAGCAAATGGCGATTAAGCAACCGGAGGTGCTAGGGCAGCAAGTAAGCCTACGCAAGGAGATCGTCTTAGATGACTTTGCAGATGAAAAGTATGCTTGAGATGAATTTTGCGACAGCGGATGACCCGAAGTTGGCGATGTCCGTCAAATAAACTCAAAACAAGGATTACCCTTGTTAGTCTTCTCAACTTGATAGTATCACTACGCCATATTACTTGAAGTATGTCGTAGTGCATTTGGCCAAAAGTTGAGCTGTACTAGTTAAGTGACAATGATCCTCAATTCAAAAACAAAAAATTGAGCGCCCACTTTTCGGATTTTAGTATCAAGTTCGTCGCTCCAACTGGCAGTCAGGCTTCACTTGTACATGTAGTGAAGGTCCGAAACTTCGAACACGCTCACACCCCTCGATCGCGTTCATAATGTCAGGTCTAAGCTTTTTGTATCTCAAGTCGATAACCATTTGACAGCTTCTCCAACCTTCTTGAGCGCTCGTACAGATCCAACTCGGAAAACGACTTGCACTGGTGACTGGAAATTTAACGTGGTGCTGTCCGTCGACGATCCTTTCCAGTGCCGCACGATACTGTTGACTGGCATGAGTGCGCTTGCGAATGCTGTACAAGTCGATAAGGTGGGCACCGAAATACAGCACTCCTAATCCTAATTAAGTCGTGTCGTAAGCGTGTGATGAACTGGTACCTTTGTGTCGGCCTCCTCCCATCCTGGTTCCCCCGTACCATGCAGTCCGACGAACAAATAAACGTGAATTATTTCGTAGCACTGAGCACAGGGGAGCCAAAAAGCCCCACCGCTCCCCCATCAGCTCCTCCGACGACGGCATAGCAAAACGTTTGGGCAACAAGGAAGCATAATCGAGAATGGAGCTAAACTTTGACTCGTTGCTTTTTGGTGATCGGTTAAAAAGTCACAACAGCAGCTCACGGCGAAAAAACCTACCTACCGACTCCTCCTTTCACGTGGGCATCATCCGCTCGCGCCTTCTCCTTACAGGATGAAGGGGACGATGGCTTTGCGGCGCAGCTTCTTGTAGTCGTCGCCGTAGGTCTTGAGGTACCCGCGGTGTTTCTTGAGCGCCCAGTCGGCCATCTGCAGGAAGCCCACCACCGTGAACACGTAGCTGGCGGCCACCTGCGTGAAGAGCGAGAAGCCGACCCAGCCCAGCACCTCGAACGTGTAGTTGGGGCACGACACGAGGGCAAAGAGCGGGCCCTTGGGGATGGGGCGCAGCTTGGAGCCCTCGGCCGGGCGCATGTTGCGCAGCTGCACGTGCACGCACAGGTTGAGGAGCTCGGAGACTCCCATGAGCGCGAGGCCCGCCTGGACCTGCAGGTCCGACGTCGGGCCCGCGTACTGCGGGTGGCACAGCGGGTAGCCCACCACGGCGCCGAAGCTCCAGTAGTAGACGCAGTTCTTGAAGAGGTTGAAGAGCGGCATGGTGGGGCGGCTGAAGCGGTGCACGAAGAAGGTCTCGAACTCGCGCTTGAGGAAGTGCAGCGACCAGGCGCCCACGCCCAGCAGCGCCGTGCGGCTCAGCGGCTGCGCGGCGGCGTCCGCGCCGTAGATGAAGGCGGGGCGCAGCGCGTAGCCAAGCACGAAGAGCAGCGGGCCCAAGTACTCGGCCACGAACACGGTGCGGTAGCCGATCTGCGGGCCCAGGTCGCGGAACACGAGCGTGCAGCCGTCCTTGACGCCGTAGTCCACCAGCAGCTTGGCGTCGTCCGCCAGCGCCACGAGCGCGCCGTCCGCCTGCTGCAGCTTGAGGCTCTGGCGGAAGCGCGACACGCGTGCGTGCTGCTCGAAGGCCGCCTTGAGCTGCGCCACCGTGGGGGCCGAGCCCGCCACCTGCACGGAGCCGTAGTCCTTGGCGCGCTTGCCGGCCTTGATCACCTTGACCTGCATCGTCCTGATACTCTCTGATACTTTTTGGAGAATGACGCGCAAGATCCGGCGAGTGACGTCGATTTTCTCATCTGTGGCTCCAAGCGAAAGGGTGCAATCTTTTGAGTATTTGGGGATGGGGGACTAGTTTTATGCGGGGGACTATTATCAGATGGCTACCTTACGGCGAGAGCTGCTTGCTGCCTGCTCTTTTCGTTTGCTTCTTCAGTTGGCGCAAGCTCTCGAGCTTGACCCGGTACTCCGCTTCGGCCTGCTTCTCCAGGTACTTTGCGAGGGCTTTGTTGACCTCCATCGCTGCATCTCGGTCGGAGGTGCTGAGGCTGAGGTCCTTGCGGATGGTGTCGGTGTACGCGTTGACGCTTTCGGCGGCGTGCTTCTTCCTCTGCATAGCAGCAGACAAGCCATCACAATAAGGAGCCTTTGGGCCGTAGTTGGTGCAGGAAAGTAATGGAGGCATACCGCGTTGTAGTCGAGGACTTTACCACCGTGCTGGATGAGGAGCTTGGCCACGCTGAGCGACTTGACGTAGTGCATCGGCGAGCACGCGAACCGATCGCGAGTGGATGCGTCCGCGCCGTGACTAAGCAGAAGGAAAACAATGGGACGGAAATTGTTCGTCACCGCCAAGTGAAGCGGCGTGCAGCGGCCCTGCAGCATGACATGTTAGTTGAAATGAGCTTCAACATCTGACGCCGAAGCTCCACACCCTCACCAGCATCGTCCGAAGCATCAAGTCTGCCTCCGTCTCCTGTAGCAAAAACTTAACGACCCCCATTTGTCCTCTCGCACAGGCTTCATGAAGCAGCGACCTCCCAGTCTTGGGGTTGCGCGCATTGATGGCAAAATTCGGGTCGTCCTGCATCAGCTGTGCCAATGCCTCCACGTCGCCCTCAACCACCAAATCTAGCGCTGAAGCTTCTGGCCGCGGATTCTCTTCTTCGCCAGCAACAACACTCTCTTCCTCCTTGTTTTCGCTCGGAAACGCGAGCAGGTCGTCCACCAAATCTGCATAGCCGTCCATGGAGTAAAATCCATTAACGTCGCTTCAACGTGCCCCCACACGTCACATATTCCACGTACAACACATAATGTAGTGTTTTACCTATGTACAAACCGAAACAAATTGTGGCCGTCGTCGACGATGTCCATGATGATGTTGGCTCGACGTCTTCAGCAGCTCCGGAATGGGTCCAAACTCAATGCCGGAGCCATTCCCAACCTCCCATGTGCTCGCAGTTTGTCTAGCGATAGTAGCACCGAGGATTGGAGCGACTTCAATAGCGTCATCAAGGTGAAAAACCGTTGGTCTCCGATAATTCAGAGGTGTACCACGACTGACTGGCGTTGAATGGATTTACAGGAGCTCCGGAACATTTCGAGGGAGAACGGACTGGAGGGAGCTATGCCAGACACGAAACTGCTGAAAGATTTAGGCTACGGGGCGCTGGTGATGGCGATCCGCAAGAAACACGGCGGGATGGTGGCTGTGGCGGCCAAAATGGGCACACGTAAGGACGACCACGTCTTCGACGTGCACAAGAAGACGAGTGCCCGCGCCAAGCGCCGCCAGCAACGACACGAGAGACTCAATAAGCACGACTTTTATTGAATACATCTGAGGCACAGAGCCTCGAGACAATTTACACAAAGCAACAACGCATGCTCACTGAGTCACGATCCACGAGCTGCCGTGGGTTATTCTGTTCTCGAGAACTTTTCGAACTCGCTTGTCTAGTACTGACACGTCGTTGTATAACACGAGGCGCTCGACGCGAAGAACGTCACCCTTAATCCATGCGCGCGCCAGAATTTTCGCAATCGCTTCTTGCTCGACGCTGCGGCTGGTACTAGATTGAAGGCCAGTGTCCTTGTCCTTCTTCAAACTGAAGACGGCGAAGCGCAACTCACCTTTCGGATATTTTGTCTGGAAAGCCTGTTGCATCTCGACGAGCCAAGACCGCTCGAATACGTAACCTCGTCGGCTCGAAAGCGAAATTGACAGTGGCATTTTTACCAACAGGTCTTGATTTGACGCTTTCGCAAGGTCATTCAGCACTCCCTGTACCACCTCGCCAAAATGTCCACCAAGCTCTCTAAATCGAACACTGCAAGCAGAAGTGTTGACATCAGTTGTCAGGAAGTCCAAGATCGCGTCTGCGGAACATCGAACGTCTTGGATGTCAATATGAGCGAGGTTTGGGGCGCGCCACAGAGCTGCTAGCCCACGATCCATGATAGTGTGACAAGTCCAGACACTGCTTCCTTTCCTGGCAGTGGTCGAGGAACCCAGCTCGCGGATTCTTAAAGAACGGAGCTGTGGGCAATTATCCGTCAGGGCCAGGAAGAAATCATCGTTGAACACGTCTGGGTCAATCATTTCGTCAATTTGCGGGTAGATCAACGCGTCACACGGTTGCAGACGGTGAAGAACGACGTCCAAATGCTCCAAGGCCGGACAGCCCGCAAGGAGTACGTTCAAACCACCTGTCGAATATTCATGTCGTCGGATACGGAACGGTGCGCGAGTGTTGTACGTCAACTGCAGCCGCGTCAGCAGCGGCTTTATAGTTTCTCCGAAAGGCAGAAAGAACTCATCAGAGAACGGCACCACAACCCAGCTGAACTCGCGCAGCGCAACGCACGACTTGCAGAACGTCTTCCAGACCTCACGCGAGACACATAAGCTCTCGTCACACGCGACCAACCTCGAACCTTCATGATACGATCGTTTCCAGCCATCCAGGTACTCCAGGTTCGGACACAACCTCTGCACCGTCGACAAGAACTCGTTCGACGTGCCTTCGCGATCAAACTCGCTCCTCGTCGGCACCGTCAGTTGTCTCAATCCCCCGCAGTTTCGCTCCACCTCTCCAGCGCCGAATACAGTCTCCAGAACACAAAGTCCATATTATCCGCCACTGCATCTGCATACAGCCGGTCTTTCTTGGGCAGTATCAACGCCTCCAGACGCTTGCAGTACATCGACGCAGCGTCCAGCAAGTCCCCCATTGCTAGATGATGCAGCGGCACCCCGGTCAAGTCCAGCCGGCGCAAATTGGGGCATAATTTGAGCATGTGTCTCCACTCCACCCACTGGGAGAGCTCGGACTCCGCCGCTTCCGTTTGGTCGGGCGTCGGGGTCTGTCCCTGCGCGTCCAGGTCCCACCACAGAGCCCTCTTCTCGGCGGTGATGACGATCCTCAAGTCCAGTAGTCGGTCACCCTTATTGCCACTAATTAACTGTTTAATTATCTGCTTTTCCTGCTCCTGCTCGTGGCCTGTAGTGAAGTTTAGCGTCAACACGCGCGTGGCTTCGTGTTCCGCGCAGAATTCCGCGACGATATCTCGCCACGAGCGGCATACGCACGCCAAACGCTGCAGATTCAGCGTGGACGGCTCGGTCAAGTGTGCGGCGAAGTGGGAGACGCTGCGGCCGCCCACGTCGTGCGGAATGAGCTCTGGCGCCGCCGCGAACGAGCAGATCTCGCGCTGCAGCGCTAATGGTAGCAGCTCCATGGCAATTATCTGCACGGGTTTGAATTTTAAAGAAAAGGGCCAATGGGTGGAGAGGAACACGCTGTTTATTATGATGATTTTTGCGGAAAACGAACATGGCTACATCGACTTTGACTTGGAATCTGCACTATGGTTGTTTTGGTTTACTTGTGTTGTGTCCTCTCTCCCTTGAACGCACAGTTTTTCTAGTTGATTTACTCCGTGTTGTTGGATTGACAAGCATCAGCATTTGACGATCCAGTTGAAGGGCGTCGAGATGGCGATATCTCCGCGGTAGAAAGTGCCTTCGATGACGTCCTGGTATTTCCAGTTCGTGGTGAAGACTGCGAGTTTCGAGATGAAGAACTTGTTGCTGGTTAGCGCGAATGTACCCAGAGGCTTTTCCTGCTCCAGAGTGAGCTGGAAGCGCAGTGTCGGGTGGTTGGATTCGACTTGGAGTTGAATCTTTTGAAGTTGGTCTTCCCACTCTTGTGGGCGACAGGTCTTCTGCGTAAAATCACGCAGATGGCCGACGTTCACCAGCATGAGCGCGAAGGACTGATCTGAGAAGGTACCAGCAGGCTCAGATGCCACGAACTTCAGAAGCGGCAGGATGATAGAATCGAAGTCCCGCATCACGCCGATCTTAACGTTGCGCTGCTGGATAATCGACGACTTGCGCTGGATAAACGGGAACACTCCAGCGCCCGACGTGCTTGACAATGCTGCGATCGAGATATCTGAGAGATGGGTCATGCTTGCAAGCGACAACAGGCCTCGATCGCTGACGCATTCCAGAGCTTGCGGCCCACCGTACCTCCCCGCCTCGGCAAAACTGAAATGGGCCAGGTACTGCGAGGACTTCGACAACTGCTGCAAGAATTCGTCGTCGAAAACGTCGAGATCGATTCGGTGTCGTGGATGCAGAAACACTTTGAATGACCGCAGGAATGGTAGGCCGCGTACCAGGGAGCAGAGTCCAGCCGATGAGTACGGGCGAGAAGAATCGTCGAGAGCCGCGATTTCTGCTTCCGTCACGGCTTCTACTGGAACTGCAGCTTGGAGAGACCACGCTCGTATGAGCTGCTCAGCCAAGTTGCTACTCGTCGTCATGATAGTGCTAATAGTACCCGACGCCCGTTTTCTCTTGAGGAACGCGTCAGTAAAATCAAACGCGAGATCTGTGAGGCGGCATTTCTGGGTGGCACCGAAGGGTTTGAAGAATGCGTCGGCGAATGGGACCACGGCCCAGTTAAACTCGCGCAAGTCGGAGCAGTTAGCGCAAAATTTCTCCCACACGTCGATAGACACTCGCCACTCTTCGTCGCACAGTACAGCTCCCCATCCGTCGCTAACGTACGTGAGTTTCCAGCCGTCCAAAATCTCCACGTTCGGGCAAAATCGGCTCACCGCCGTCAAGAACTCGTTCGACAGCGCTGGGATGTGTGGAATTACCAGTTGCCGCAGACCGCCACAGTGGCCGCGCACGAACCACCGCTCCAGTGCCGCTGTAAGATGCTTGACAAGAGTGACATCGTCAATGTCATTCCGGTACGCGCCCACAATTTTCGGAGCGCGCTTGCTCCACCTCATCGGCAGCGGTAGCACTATCGCCTTCATCTTCAAGCAATACTTGGAGGCTGTATCAAGCACTTTCCCGAGATCCCGCCGCGTAAGATACGCCATCTTGGAGACATCGAGGCGCTGCAAATTCGGACACGCACTGAGCAGTGCTGGCCAATCCACCACCTGAGTCATATCGGCGCCGACTCGCCTGGTGGTGTGCCCGAAGAGTGCGATTCGGAGCTCGATCACTCTCGGTCCAGCACTGGTCACGAGTTTCAGCATGGCTGTCTGCTGCTGCTCGGACTTGTGCGAGAGGTTGAGCTTGGCGGTCCGCTGCTGGTACTGGGCCAGGATCTCCCCGAGCAGGTCGCGCCAATAGTGACAGACCAAGCGCCACTCTGCTATTGTGGCCAGCGGCGTCTTGTCCGGCCGCGCCAGTCGTCTCCAGCCCCTGCGCTTCGTCGGCAGCACCTTGGCCTCCGACACGTTCTTGACGGCGAAGGACAGCACCAACTCCATCACGGCCCGAGGCAGCGTCGTCATGTCCAGACGCGCGGCCACTCGCATGCCCGAGGCATCGCAGAGCTTTGGCTTGGGTTGATTGCGAGCCTCATCCGCAGCTTGGGCCGGCCGCTTGAGCGAGGAGCTCATCGCAATGAGGAGCTACTGTACTGGTCGCATGTGACGACGTCAAACGGTCTGATCTATGCACAGGTAGTCAGATTTGCCCCATCGACGGGCATAATAGAGTCAGATTTGGCCTGCGATATGGCATATATACACTTGAAGTGAGGAGAGATAAGACAGGGTGCAGTGCTCCACAGCTGTGTAATATTTCGGTTTGTAGTTATTGTGCCGATACAGTGGAAGCGGAACTCTCTAGATTGACAGCTAGAAGAGCAGAGAATAGGAGCGATTACTTCTTGCCCTTCTTGCCACCCTTCTGCTTCTCTGTAGTGACCACAAAACACAGTACAGTGAGTTTCAGGATACCATCAGCTTGGCTCTGAAATGACCGCGCGACGTACCCTCCTTGGCGGGTTGCTCCTTCTTGCCACCCTTGGCGTTGCCGGCGTTCTTCTCGGCGGCGGGCTTCTCCTCCTCCTTGGCCTGCTGCTGCTTCTTGTCCTTGCGGCCCATGGTTGACGGAGAGTGTGAGCGTGGAAACTTGGCTTGAGGTGCTTGAGGCGAAAACCAGAATGATCGAGTTCGAGGATCGAGGCGATCTCAAGCAGCAGGCACGAGCGCGAAGACGGAGGTGCCTTTTCTCGGACGGGTATGGCGGTTGGGAAACGACCCGAAGAAAAAATAACTTGGGTTGAGAATAGCGCAAGTTGAAGTGGCCCACCCAATCAGCGCTTTCCGCTTCGGTATCTGACACCGAGCATTCAACTGCCAGCACCAGCGGGAGGGTATCCTGTGCACCGAGACCGTTATCTGAGTGCAGTTACCGCACTGCGACAGCGTCGCATGCACGTCTATTCATCACCAACCTGTAGACGTGCCGTAAGGGCAAACTTCTCAGCAAGCGATGCCCAAGCTACGGACTGAGGACGTGCCAATGCGAGGGCCAGCAGTAACACGGCGTCGGAGAAGGGATGCTGCGCTTCAGTGCAGTACGCGCACGAACCAGATTTTCAAGTAACGATCGGCCGCCAAACTTCAGGTGGTGGCTGCGATTGCTCGCGTCAAAGTTTGAAGTTATAACGGCGTCCTGTTGCCTTTGCAAGTTGGACCCAGTAAGGTCAATGTTCCTGCGATGTCGACGGCATTTGGTGCAGATCAAACACAAGACAAGAACCGCACAACAACGGCGCGGAGCGTGAAGTACTGGCCAAGTCCATCCTGTTGATATTTTATGGTGCTAGTGGCATTAGTACTATTGTGTAGAATGGTGTTGGCCTGCTATCGCACGAGCGAGGTCGCGGCGAGGTTACTTCTTGCCCTTCTTGCCTCCCTTCTGCTTCTCTGATTAATGAAAACGAGGGAGAATGTGAGTGATTGGTTTGTGCTCCAATGAGCCATGGCACAAGAACACTGCATGGGTGCTCAGCAGGGTTCCTCACCTTCCTTGGGGGCCTGTTCTTTCTTGCCTCCCTTGGCATTGGCAGCGGGCTTCTCCTCCTCCTTGGCCTGCTGTTGCTTCTTGTCCTTGCGGCCCATGTTTGACGGAGAGGTGATTCTTGGAGGTTTCGCTTGTGGAGCTTGAGGCGAGTTCGAGAATGATCAAGCGAGCGCATGCACTGCAGAGCTGCAGTCCCCTGGCAGCTGCAGGTGGAGGGCAAGCAGAGGTTTCGTGGACGAGTTCCAATTTAGAAACGCCTTGCTGCAAAATAGCGTTGGTTGAAGGATTGTTTCGCAATTTTTAGAGGCACGAATGCACCAATCGAATTGTCATCAGCACCGCAGTCGCTCAGCGGGGCAAGTAGGCAACATTTTATTTTCTTGGAGATCGGAGAATATCGACAGCATACCTACAGGGACGGCAGGTGCCTTTCAGTTTGTTCCAAACCAGCATTTCCATGTGCTCAGCGTATCATCGAGAACAAGTAGGCACTTGTGTAGCATATTTATCAAATATCCAAAGAAATATATATGCATAGGCAACAGATGAATTCATACTTCAGTATCTTTTTGGGATCGATATTCACTGCGAAAGCGCACAGCAAAGCGGTTAGAGTTCTTACGACCGGCCGCACTCTAGCCGTCACGCATTCACTGTCCGTTTTCACAAAGAAAAAAAAACATTGCAAACTCGTGTCACACGGACTGAGTTGCCAACATCATCCTTGTTGAGAGTGTCTTTATGTTTTTATGTTGCTAGGGACTAGCGAGTAGAGTGACGATGGCCGCGCTATAGACCGTATGATATTACTTCTTGCCCTTCTTACCACCCTTCTGCTTCTCTGTAGCAATAAAGTAAGATTACAATGCAAACAATGAGCCAGGGCCAATCGACTGGACACAAGTAGCGGTGGAGTGACATCTCGACGTACCCTCCTTGGCAGGTTGCTCCTTCTTGCCGCCCTTGGCATTGCCGGCGTTCTTCTCAGCGGCGGGCTTCTCCTCCTCCTTGGCTTGCTGTTGCTTCTTGTCCTTGCGGCCCATGGCTGGTGGAGAGGCTGGGGCTTGGTTTGAGGTGATCGAGGCGAAATCCAGAATGGGCAGATCCACGAGAACGGCAGGCACTCCACCAAGGATACCAAGGACGGTTATAAATGGATCTCGACAACTGCGAGAACGCGTCCGTTTCGTGATAAGAGCACGACAAGAAGGCGAGCTTCTCTTGCAACCTGTGCCATGCACTTGACATGAGATCCTTCGCGTCTGATGCGAGTCACTACAAACTTCAACAAGTCGCATATAAAAAGTAAGCATAGCAAACGGCTGCGCCCCTTTGGAGAGCAGTAGAAAACCGTCCAAAGCTGAAGTCCAAGCATCTCTTTGTCGCTCTCATTCTGGATTTCGCCTCAAGCACCCCGTCAAGAACCGAACCACACTCATCGTCAGCAATGGGCCGCAAGGACAAGAAGCAGCAGCAGGCTAAGGAGGAGGAGAAACCCGCCGCCGAGAAGAATGCTGGCAATGTCAAGGGCGGCAAGAAGGAGCAGCCCGCCAAGGAGGGTACGTCGAGCTGTCGGATCTCTGTGCCAGGCACTGGCGGTGCTCGAGTTGATGGACACAAAACTTACTGGTTGTATTGTACTTCTTGTCACTGCAGATAAGCAAAAGGGCGGCAAGAAGGGCAAGAAGTAACGCCGCCTACAAGCCGGCCTACGCACTATAGTAGCCTCTATTAGCGGCATAAATCATAAACATGGATCGCTTTGGCAGCTGAGTTGTGATGTCCTGGGTTCCTGTTGTGTTGTGCTGTCCATTCCGTGCGAGCTAGTTTAATAATAAAAGGAGTGTATTTGCGAGAGGAGTGCAGATCGGCCCGTCCGCCTCAAAGGAAGATGGCAGACAGATGAGTGGTGCAGCGCCGTGAAGCTAGCACTATAAAAGTAAGTCGATCGCCGTTGGTCAACCAAACGCTGGGAATCCAAACTGGCAAAGGGATTGTAGCGGGTTGCGTACGCTGGTTCAGTCGATACAACATTGGCTTCCCTGGCTGCGAAATGGTTTAGTACGCGTTAACACTATGATAAAAACACACGCACAGTGTCGTTAGTCAAGGCAGTGAGTGTCTGCCTATCCTCTCGCAAATACACTCCTTTTATTATTAAACTAGCTCGCACGGAATGGACAGCACAACACAACAGGAACCCAGGACATCACAACTCAGCTGCCAAAGCGATCCATGTTTATGCTTTATGCCGCTAATAGAGGCTATTATAGTGCGTAGGCCGGCTTGTAGGCGGCGTTACTTCTTGCCCTTCTTGCCGCCCTTTTGCTTATCTGCAGTGACAAGAAGTACAATACAACCAGTAAGTTTTGTGTCCATCAACTCGAGCACCGCCAGTGCCTGGCACAGAGATCCGACAGCTCGACGTACCCTCCTTGGCGGGCTGCTCCTTCTTGCCGCCCTTGACATTGCCAGCATTCTTCTCGGCGGCGGGTTTCTCCTCCTCCTTAGCCTGCTGCTGCTTCTTGTCCTTGCGGCCCATTGCTGACGATGAGTGTGGTTCGGTTCTTGACGGGGTGCTTGAGGCGAAATCCAGAATGAGAGCGACAAAGAGATGCTTGGACTTCAGCTTTGGACGGTTTTCTACTGCTCTCCAAAGGGACGCAGCCGTTTGCTATGCTTACTTTTTATATGCGACTTGTTGAAGTTTGTAGTGACTCGCATCAGACGCGAAGGATCTCATGTCAAGTGCATGGCACAGGTTGCAAGAGAAGCTCGCCTTCTTGTCGTGCTCTTATCACGAAACGGACGCGTTCTCGCAGTTGTCGAGATCCATTTATAACCGTCCTTGGTATCCTTGGTGGAGTGCCTGCCGTTCTCGTGGATCTGCCCATTCTGGATTTCGCCTCGATCACCTCAAACCAAGCCCCCAGCCTCTCCACCAGCCATGGGCCGCAAGGACAAGAAGCAACAGCAAGCCAAGGAGGAGGAGAAGCCCGCCGCTGAGAAGAACGCCGGCAATGCCAAGGGCGGCAAGAAGGAGCAACCTGCCAAGGAGGGTACGTCGAGATGTCACTCCACCGCTACCTGTGTCCAGTCGATTGGCCCGAAGCTCATTGTTTGCATTGTAATCTTACTTTATTGCTACAGAGAAGCAGAAGGGTGGTAAGAAGGGCAAGAAGTAATATCATACGGTCTATAGCGCGGCCATCGTCACTCTACTCGCTAGTCCCTAGCAACATAAAAACATAAAGACACTCTCAACAAGGATGATGTTGGCAACTCAGTCCGTGTGACACGAGTTTGCAATGTTTTTTTTTCTTTGTGAAAACGGACAGTGAATGCGTGACGGCTAGAGTGCGGCCGGTCGTAAGAACTCTAACCGCTTTGCTGTGCGCTTTCGCAGTGAATATCGATCCCAAAAAGATACTGAAGTATGAATTCATCTGTTGCCTATGCATATATATTTCTTTGGATATTTGATAAATATGCTACACAAGTGCCTACTTGTTCTCGATGATACGCTGAGCACATGGAAATGCTGGTTTGGAACAAACTGAAAGGCACCTGCCGTCCCTGTAGGTATGCTGTCGATATTCTCCGATCTCCAAGAAAATAAAATGTTGCCTACTTGCCCCGCTGAGCGACTGCGGTGCTGATGACAATTCGATTGGTGCATTCGTGCCTCTAAAAAATTGCGAAACAATCCTTCAACCAACGCTATTTTGCAGCAAGGTGTTTCTAAATTGGAACTCGTCCACGAAACCTCTGCTTGCCCTCCACCTGCAGCTGCCAGGGGACTGCAGCTCTGCAGTGCATGCGCTCGCTTGATCATTCTCGAACTCGCCTCAAGCTCCACAAGCGAAACCTCCAAGAATCACCTCTCCGTCAAACATGGGCCGCAAGGACAAGAAGCAACAGCAGGCCAAGGAGGAGGAGAAGCCCGCTGCCAATGCCAAGGGAGGCAAGAAAGAACAGGCCCCCAAGGAAGGTGAGGAACCCTGCTGAGCACCCATGCAGTGTTCTTGTGCCATGGCTCATTGGAGCACAAACCAATCACTCACATTCTCCCTCGTTTTCATTAATCAGAGAAGCAGAAGGGAGGCAAGAAGGGCAAGAAGTAACCTCGCCGCGACCTCGCTCGTGCGATAGCAGGCCAACACCATTCTACACAATAGTACTAATGCCACTAGCACCATAAAATATCAACAGGATGGACTTGGCCAGTACTTCACGCTCCGCGCCGTTGTTGTGCGGTTCTTGTCTTGTGTTTGATCTGCACCAAATGCCGTCGACATCGCAGGAACATTGACCTTACTGGGTCCAACTTGCAAAGGCAACAGGACGCCGTTATAACTTCAAACTTTGACGCGAGCAATCGCAGCCACCACCTGAAGTTTGGCGGCCGATCGTTACTTGAAAATCTGGTTCGTGCGCGTACTGCACTGAAGCGCAGCATCCCTTCTCCGACGCCGTGTTACTGCTGGCCCTCGCATTGGCACGTCCTCAGTCCGTAGCTTGGGCATCGCTTGCTGAGAAGTTTGCCCTTACGGCACGTCTACAGGTTGGTGATGAATAGACGTGCATGCGACGCTGTCGCAGTGCGGTAACTGCACTCAGATAACGGTCTCGGTGCACAGGATACCCTCCCGCTGGTGCTGGCAGTTGAATGCTCGGTGTCAGATACCGAAGCGGAAAGCGCTGATTGGTGGGCCACTTCAACTTGCGCTATTCTCAACCCAAGTTATTTTTTTCTTCGGGTCGTTTCCCAACCGCCATACCCGTCCGAGAAAAAGGCACCTCCGTCTTCGCGCTCGTGCCTGCTGCTTGAGATCGCCTCGATCCTCGAACTCTCGATCATTCTGGTTTTCGCCTCAAGCACCTCAAGCCAAGTTTCCAAGCTCACACTCTCCGTCAACCATGGGCCGCAAGGACAAGAAACAGCAGCAGGCCAAGGAGGAGGAGAAGCCCGCCGCCGAGAAGAACGCCGGCAACGCCAAGGGTGGCAAGAAGGAGCAACCCGCCAAGGAGGGTACGTCGCGCGGTCATTTCAGAGCCAAGCTGATGGTATCCTGAAACTCACTGTACTGTGTTTTGTGGTCACTACAGAGAAGCAGAAGGGTGGCAAGAAGGGCAAGAAGTAACCACTTCTATGACTCAGCCATAGCCATCCTCTCCATTTAACCGCATAGAGACATAAAGTATCAACATGGACGACTTTGGCAAATTCACTCTTGTTTGGCTAATAGATGCGTGACCTAACAATGGTTCCAGCGTTGAATAAAAGACAAGAAAAACATGGATCAACATAAGCTTGCCTACGATCAAGCAGCACGTGTCGGATCCCAGGTTCGTCTTCCTGTTCAAGGAGCGCTAGCAGCCTTGATCCTCGTGTCTTCACGCAGTTGGAGCTGGCGCCGTAGAATCTTGCCAGACATTGTCTTGGGGATCGCGTCCACAAACTCGACCTGACGGACGCGCTTGAACGGCGCGACCTTCTCGCCTACGAAGTTCATGATCTCTTCAGCAGAGCTGGAGGCGCCTTCTCGCAGAACCACGAAAGCTTTGGGGATCTCCTCGCCGGACCCCAAGTCCATGCCACGCACGCAGCACGAGTCCACAACTGCTGGGTGGCCGTGCAGCACGTCTTCGAGCTCTGCAGGGGCCACCTGGTGTCCCTTGTACTTTATCATCTCTTTGACTCGGTCGACGATGAAGATGAATCCATCCGCGTCAATGTAGCCGACGTCGCCCGTGTGCACGAAACCTTCCTCCGTGATGGATTTCTTGGTCTCTTCTGGGTTTTTGAAGTATCCGTCCATCATAGCGGGCGTGTGGATAAGCAGCTCGCCCACCTCGTTCGGCCCCAAGTCTGCTCCGTTGCTGAGCGACAGAACGCGCAACTTCGAGTTAGGCAGAAGTTGGCCGACTGAGCCGGGGCGGTTGATCTCGTACGCCGGCATGGTCACCGGCCCACACAGCTCGGTCATGCCGTAGCCTTGGCCCACCTTGACGCCAATGCGCTTGAACACTGCCTCCTCCACTTCGGTGCCCATAGGAGCCCCTCCTGCTCCAATATACTTAAGCGATGACAGGTCATACTTGTCCACTAGCGGGTGTTTGGCGAAGAACTGGACAATCGGAGGTGCCACGTACACGTTCCAGACCTTGTACTTGGCAATTGCGCTCAGGTATTCATCCGGGAGGAACTTGGGCAGGATGATAGTTCCCCAGCCCCGGTAGAAGGCCATGTGGAACAGCAGTGTGGACATGATGTGGAAGAATGGCAGCACCGTCATGGTGTACTCCATATCCTTCTCGGAGTGACTTGCCATTATCGCACCGGCGAAGAGAGCACGCCCCGACAGAAGAACACCTTTGGGTCGAGCCGTGGTGCCACTTGAGAAGGGCATTGCGACAATAGCATCAGGATCAATCGGAGGCAGGTTCGGGAATGGGATGTCCTTCGCCAACATGTCCCTGGAGTGGCAGCGAATTAGTATACATGTCGTGCAAGTTCGTTCGAGGATAACAGCACAACATACGTACTCAATCGACATCAGCGAGGCGGAGATGTCGGTGTGGCCAATGGTATACACGCGGTTCAATTCGATGCCACTGAGCGACGCAGCTTTGACTGCCGTGTCGACCATCTTGGCATGGGTGATGATCGCAGTAGACTGTAGACGGTAAAGCACTCGAAAAGTTAGTCGGACAACAAACAATACCAGGACATCAAAGCACTTTTTGCCGTACCTCCGAGTGTTTGAGTTGGTCAGCAAGTTCCTCCTCATTGAAAAGAGGCGACGCGGTGGAGCACACAGCGCCGAGACGCGTGAGCGCCAAGAAGATGACGGGGTACTCGACGCAGTTGAACGAGTGCAACGTCACAACCTGCAACAACCGAAGCCCCAAAACTATTAGCACCTCACCAGTGGTTGGCAACCATTGCATATCAGGGATTCGTACATCTCCCTTCTTGATACCCTCGGCCGCCAACGCGGCACAAATCCTGCGAGCTTGGTCATGAACATCCGCGAACGTCAGTTTGCGTTCCGTGATGGCACAGACGTACGCCGGTTTGTTGGGGATGTTGGCGGCGTGCTCTTCGACCCAGTCCCAAGCTGTCTTGCCCTCCGTGATCGGGATAACTCCGTGCGGCGACGAGAAGACCATTTTAATGAACGGATGCACCGATGAGCACCAGTGGCGACGTCCAGGCAAATGCGATAGTGAGCACGTTGCGTGTCAAGGCCATAGGATGTCGACCCCCATGCAGTGAAGAGACCGGATGACCAGCAATTGGCCATGGCCATCGACTGCTTGTCGAGGTGTCCAGGACTCGTCTGACGTGGCCATCCAGCACGTGCGAGGCCACGCCCTCCCATCTGTAGCAACGAGTCCACTATGACATCACTTGCATCCCTCGCGGCACGACTTGACGCCACTGTGCACGTGCTATACGCCATTGCAAAGCCAAGCTTTCATGTTGAAGTGACAGGGCTACATGTACATGCAGCGGATACCGTTCGTGTCGACCACCGACGTCACCCGAGAAATCATAGGCGACTATGCAGACTGGTCTTGATCTGCCTGGTCTTCTCGTCCTGCAGGCGCTGCAGTTCCTTGCGCAGTATCTTGCCCGACAAGCTCTTGGGGATTTCAGCGATGAACTCCACCTCACGCGTTTGTATCCCGCTACCTTCGCGGCTACGAACTCGATCAGCTCTTCCTACGTCAGCTTCGAGCCTTCAGCGAGGACCACGAAAGCCTTCGGGATCTCCTCACCCGTGACCGCCTCAAAGCCACGGACGCAGCACGAATCGGTCACGGATGGATGGTTGTTCAGAACGTCTTCGAGCTCAGCAGGAACCACCTGATGCCCCTTGTACTTGATCAACTCCTTGAGCCGGTCGACGATGAACATGTAGCCATCCTCGTCGATGTAGCCGATGTCACCCGTGCGGGTGAAGTCGTCGGCAGTGAACGCAGTACGGTTGGCCTCCGAGTCATTGTAGTACCCCTTCATCATGGACGGCGTGCGGAACAACAGCTCTTCGGTCTTGTTGGCAAGCAGATCCTCGTCCGTCTGCAGGTCCTTGACTTTCAGCTCGACATTAGGCAGCAAACGTCCTGTTGAGCCAGCTCTGCTGTGGTCGAGCGTGCCATTCGCCACGCCACCAGCGAACTCGGTCATCCCGTATGCCTGCAGAACTCGAGCGCCGATGCGTTTCTCCTCCGCGTGCTCGACCTCCTTACCCATCGGCGCTCCTCCAGAGGCGAGCACCTTCACGCTCGACAAGTCGAACTTGTCCACGATCGGGTGCTTCGCCAAGAAGAGGACGAGGGGCGGGGCGAGAGTGAGCTTTTCTAGGCGGTACTTCTCCACGACGCCCAAGAAGGTCTCGAGGTCGAAGCTCGGCAGATCTACCAGCCCCAGGCCTTTGAAAATCGTCGCGTGGAATAGAATCGCTGCTAGGATGTGGTAGAACGGCAGCACTCCAATATAATAAGGCAGGTTGTCCTCCACCGCTGCGAGTTGGGCAGATGCGGCGAGCATCGCGTACCCTGTGAGCTCCATGCCCTTGGGGCGGCCTGTTGTTCCGCTTGAAAAGGCAGCGTGCGTGACGACATCCATCGGGTCCATAGGTGGCAGCTTCAGAGGTAGATCCTGTGCAATCAGGTCCCTGCACAACACTGTTAGACCCGAGTCACATGCACTGCATATTCACGAAAACTTACTCTAGCGACTCGGCTGTGGCGGGTCCTTCTTCTTCACCGTAGACAAACACGCGCTCCGGTTTGAGGTCCTTCAGGTAAGCAGCTTCGACAGTCATATTTGCCAACGCTCCGTGCCCGATAAGCCTAGATGCCATCACCATGGATTAGACGGCATGACCATTTTGGTAAGTACCGACGTACCTTAGCAATCTCGATCTGCATAGCTAGTTCTTCTCCGTTGAACATCGATGGCGACGGGGAGCAAACCGCACCAATTCGGTTGAGCGAGGAACACGACGGGATACTCGATGCAGTTGAACGAATGCAAGACGACAACCTGTAGACGTCAAGTACCTGCTTAGCCGCCACAGATGATCACTCAGAGCAAACAGTTTGACTAGCATACGTCTCCTTTCGTGATGCCGCGTGCCACCAAGCCTACACTCAGAGCTTTCGCCTTCTGGAGCAGCTCCGCGAACGTCAGCACCTTGTCCGTGATTCCACACACAAATGCGGGCTTGTCCCCACGCTCGCGCGCATGCAGCTCCAGCATGTTCCAGACCGTCTTCCCCTTCGGGATCGGGATATCCGGGTGTGGCGACGTGAAGATCATGGCGCTGTCGGTATGAGCGGAGGGAAGCGAGCAAATCGGCAATTGGTGCTGCCACGTAGCGATCGCTTGACCGCCAGATGCTTGAAATGCACACAGCCATCCAGGGCGTCATTTATCCATACGCATGGAGGGATCATTCATCATTCATAGGACAACCACGTCCCTGCACAACACAAATGCGATCAGTGCCCAAGAGACCACCGACATCTCTGGATTCACGCAAAGTACACGAAAGGTAGGGCGTCAACCGTTGTTAACATTTGGGCGTGCTGGTTAGAGTCGACTCCGCTGCATCTCAACCTTCTTGTCCTGCACCAACTGCAGTTTGCGTCGGAGGATCTTACCCGACAGGCTTTTCGGGATGACGTCGATGAATTCCACCTCACGCACCCGTTTAAAGCCCGCCACCTTGGCAGCCACATAGTCCATCAACGCTTTGGTTGTCAACGATTCACCTTCCTTGAGCACGACAAAAGCCTTGGGGATTTCTTCGCCAGTTCTCAAGTCGCGTCCTCGCACACAGCAGGAATCCGCGACCAGAGGATGGGAGTTCACAACGTCTTCCACTTCGGCTGGCGCCACTTGGTGTCCTTTGTACTTGATCAGCTCTTTGAGTCTGTCCACGATGAAGATGAACCCGTCATCGTCAATGTAGCCGAGATCTCCGGTGCGGAGGAACCCGTCCTCTGTGAATGCAGCACGGGTGGCATCAGGATTCTTGTAGTAGCCCTTCATCATCGCTGGGGTGCGGAACAGCAGCTCTCCCGTCCTGTTTGCTGGTAGGTCTTCGCCTGTTTCGAGGTCCTTCACCTTCAGCTCCGTGTTGGGATGCAATGTGCCTGAGGAGCCATCACGCACAACGCTCGGGTACGATCGGCAGCCGCAACCAACAAACTCCGTCATGCCGTATCCCTGAAGCACTTGAATGCCGAGGCGCTGCATGACAGCGCGTTCCACCTCTTTGCCCAGTGGGGCTCCTCCGGATTTCACGTGTTTCACGTGAGAGAGGTCACACTTGTCAACAATTGGGTGCTTGGCCAGGAATGTGACGAGTGGTGGGGCTAGATTGATCATGTCGAGCTTGTACTTCTCCACCGTCTTCAGGAACGTCTCTGGCGTGAAGCCAGGAAGTACGATCATTGGTTTCCCGAGGTAGAGCGTGACGTGGAAGTTCATAGTCATCATGATGTGGAAGAACGGCAGCATGCCCAGCACGCACCCAGTCTTGCTCTCCCTGTACGCTGGAATTATCCCAGACGCGTACATTGCTCGCGCAGTTAACTCCACCCCCTTCGGCCGACCTGTTGTGCCACTGGAGAAGGGCAGCATCACGACTTGGTTCGTGTCAATAGGAGGAATGTCTGGGAACGGCAGGTCTTGAGCAATTAAACCCCTGCACACAAAATTCATCACGTCACATGTTGAGTTATCTTTCTAAGTCCAAAAAGCATTTCTGACGTACTCGATTGATTGGAGTCCACAGCGCGAATTTGCTTCGCCAAGAGTATACACATACAACAGCGGAATACCACGCATCCCTGCAGCTTGTACTGCTACGTTGGCAAATTTCTTGTGCGAGATGATAGCAACCGCCTGCAGCAGCACCCCCCATCCATCAATTGCTAGTAGAAGACACTTCTCATTTATTGCCGCTCGCGTCAAAGACTCACCTCGGCGATCTCAATTTGGTTCGCGAGCTCCTGCCCATTGAATAATGGCGACGATGGAGAGCAGATTGCCCCGAGGCGGTTGAGCGCCAGGAACACCACCACGTACTCGAGGCAGTTGAACGAGTGCAAGACCACAACCTGAATAAGCAGAATATAGTCAACAACAGAGCACTTACTTCGTTCGAATCCTTCGAAGTGATTGATGAACGTACGTCGCCCTTCTTGAGTCCGTTGGCCGCCAGGCCCGCACACACTTGCTTGGCCTGTCGAAGCAGCTCTGCGAACGTGAGCGTCCTATCCGTCAGTCCACAGATGAATGCCGGTCGGTCGCCGATATCCCTCGCATGCCGCTCCACGACATTCCAGATGCAGGCGTCGTCCGGAATCGGCAGCGTCGGGCACTTGGACCGGAAGATCATCCCGTTGCAACCAGCGGTCGACACGCACAGCACTCCAAGAATCCGAGTGATGACGGGCTCGTCAAACCACGCAGCGGATGCCCCTTTTCAACACCAGCCACCCGACATCGACGCTCCATAGCAAGCAAGCACCTAAAGCAGCAGCGTCAATCACCATTCATTGCTAAACTGGAACTGGACTACAATACTCGAACCTCTCCAGCTGTATCAGCATCGCCACGCTGGACTCGGATCAGGACCCGAGTCACAGTCGACTACGCATCGACCGAGCTGCCTCGACCTTCTTGTCCTGCTCAAGCTGCAGCTGGCGGCGGAGGATTTTGCCCGATAGACTTTTAGGGATAGTATCGACGAACTCCACCTCGCGCACTCGCTTGAAGCCCGCCACTTTCGACGCCACGAACTCCATGAGCTCCTCAGCCGTCAGCGGTTCGTCCCCATTGAACTTTTGCACCACGAAGGCTTTGGGGATCTCGTCACCCGTGGCCAAATCGATTCCGCGCACGCAGCACGAGTCGGCGACTTGAGGGTGCGAGTTCACCACGTCTTCGATTTCAGCGGGGGCGACTTGGTGGCCCTTGTACTTGATGAGCTCCTTGATGCGGTCGACGATGAAGATGTAGCCGTCCTGGTCGATATACCCGACGTCACCAGTGTGAATGAATCCGTCCTCCGTGAAGATCTCGCGAGTAGCTTCGGGGTTGTTGAGGTAGCGCTTCATGACCGCCGGCGATCGGATCAACAACTCTCCTGGTCGGTTCACAGGCAGATCGACGCCAGTGTCGAGACACCTCACCCGTAGCTCCGTGTTGGGGAGCAGCTTTCCAGAGGCACCGTTGCGGAATACCGTCTCGGACGAATGGGTAGCTGTGCCCGCAAGCTCCGTCATCCCGTAGCTCTGCAGAACTGGAACACCGAATCGACTGTGAATGGCGTGAACAAGCTCGTCTCCCAATGGTGCAGCGCCCGACCCCAACCGGTTAATGGTTGAGAGATCGTACTTGTCCACGAGAGGGTGTTTCGCGAGGAACTGGATGATCGGGGGCACGACGTTGACTGTGTCCAGCTTGTACTTCTCGATGGTGCGCAGGAAACTGCCGGGCTCGAATCGAGGCAGCACGATCGTCGTGATCTTCTTGAAGATCGTCACGTGGAAGATCATGGTCGCCGCGATGTGGAAGAACGGCAGCACGGCGAGCATGTGGGCTGCGTCGCGTTCCAGAGCAGCCACTCGAGCACCGCAGGCGTACATTGCACGAGCTGTGAGCTCAACGCCCTTAGGACGACCAGTAGTTCCGCTCGAAAACGGCAGCAACACGACGTCGTCGGGGTTAATTGCTGGCAACGCTGGGAAGGGCAGCTTCTGCGCCACTAGAGCTCTACGTGGACACAAGTGTTAGTGTTTGAATGGATCAAGACGAGTAGTATGGCACGTACTCGATGGTTTGCAGACCGGAAGCGCCTTTGGGGTGTCCGAGCGTGAATACCCGGTTGAGTGAGACGCCTGTGCGTGTTGAGGCTTGGATCACCACGTCAGCCAACGCAACATGCGATATCACTGCCGAGGCCTGGGGATACATGAAAAGGTTAGTGGTTGCAGCGGTGAAGAGTTTGATGCTTGCGTTGTACCTTGGCCGATAGGATTTGGTCGAGAAGTTCCTCGCTGTTGAACAGCGGAGAGGACGGCGAGCAGACTGCGCCCAAGCGATTCAACGCGAGGAACACGACGGGATACTCCAGACAATTGAAGGAGTGCAACACCACGACCTGTTGCCAGAAGTGGAGTGAATATCTCGACAAGAAGATGAAAAAGGATGCAAGCACGTACGTCGCCCTTCTTGACGCCGCTTGCCAACAAACCGGCAACGAGGAATTGCGCCATCTTGAACACTTCAGCGAAGCTCAACGTTCTCTCCGACATCCCGCAGACAAATGCCGGCTTGTCGCCATTCTCGCGAGCGTGTTCCTCCAACTTGTTCCAGATAGCAGCGTCTTGCGGGATCGAAACGTCCGGGTACGGCGACTTGAACGTGATGGCCATGGTAGACGAATTCACTGGTCGAGTTGATGGAGGTGGGATGAGGAAGGCGCGAATTCAAAAGTGACGGACGAAGAGGTCGACCACTGCATGAACACAGTGCACTGTGGTGCTCAGGACTGAAGTGGGAGCATTGTCGAACTTCGCACGACCTTCGAACCCCGAGAATTGCTGAATTGCATGCTCGAGCATTCGACAAAGTTCCAATTCCACCAACACTGGATGATTTTGCAGCGTGACGTCGGTCAGCAGTACCCTTGCTTCGGATTCCAATACGCGGAATTCGTGTCGATATTACTCAGCACCATACCATACGTGTTTTTCAACTTAATCCTTACTTCCTCTGCTCCACCACCTTACAGACGACTCTGGGTCGCCTTCATCTTTTCGTTCTGACGGATCTGCAGCACGCGACGCAGGATTTTGCCCGACAGACTCTTGGGGATCACGTCGATGAACTCGACCTCACGCACGCGCTTGTAGCCTGTCACTTTGCCCGCCACGTATTCCATGAGCTCTTCCTCGCTCAACGACTCGCCCTCCTTAAGCACCACGAAAGCCTTGGGGATCTCTTCACCCGTGGCGGGGTCGAAGCCTCGAACACACCCAGAGTCCGCAACTTTCGGGTGCGAGTTGACCACGTCCTCCACCTCGGCAGGCGCAACCTGGTGGCCCTTGTACTTGATGAGCTCCTTGAGACGGTCGACGATGAAGACGTAGCCGTCCTCATCGATGTACCCGACGTCGCCCGTGCGCACGAATCCGTCCTCGGTGAACGTCACGCGGTTGGCTTCCGGGTTCTTGTAGTACCCTTCATCAGCGCCGGGGTGCGGAACAGCAGCTCTCCGGTCTGGTTCACCCCGAGCTCCTGGCCCGTTTCCAGGTCCTGCACCTTCAACTCCGTGTTGGGGTGCAGCGTCCCAGAGGCGCCGTCACGGAACGTCATGGGGTACGAGCTGGTCGCGCAGCCGGCGAACTCCGTCATGCCGTAGCCCTGCAGCACCTGGATCCCCAGTCTCTGCAGCACGGCGTGCTCCACCTCCTGCCCAACGGAGCCCCGCCAGAGCCCACGTGGGTCACGTGAGAGAGGTCGTACTTGTCCACGATCGGGTGCTTGGCCAGGAACGTCACGAGCGGCGGCGCGAGGTTGAGCTTGGTCATCTTGTACTTGACCACGGTGCTGAGGAACGTCTCCGGGTCGAAGCCGGGCAGCACGACCATGGTCACGCCCTTGTAGATGGTCACGTGGAAGATCATGGTGGCCATGATGTGGAAGAACGGCAGCATGCCTAGAACATACTCCATCTCGGCCTCCCGGTAGGCAGGCAGGATCCCGCACGCGTACATTGCCCGCGCCGTGAGCTCCACGCCCTTGGGGCGGCCAGTGGTGCCGCTGGAGAACGGCAGCGTCACGACCTGGTCGGTGTCGATGGGCGGGATGTTGGGGAACGGCAGGTTCTGGGCTATCAAGCCCTCGACGGACTTGAGGCCGGCCGGGCCCTCAGCCTGGCCGAGCGTGAAGACCTGCGACAGCGGGAGCCGCCGCAGCCCCGCGGCCTCCACCGCCACCTTTGCGAACTTCTTGTGGGTGATGACGGCCACCGCCTCGGCGATCTCGATCTGGTCGGCCAGCTCCTTCCCGTTGAACAGGGGCGAGGACGGCGAGCAGATCGCCCCGAGGCGGTTGAGTGCCAGGAACACCACCACGTACTCGAGGCAGTTGAACGAGTGCAGGATGACCACGTCCCCCTTCTTGAGCCCGTTGGCGGCCAGCCCCGCGCACAGCTTCCTGGCTTGCTGCAGCAGCTGTGAGAAGGTCAGGGACCGCTCGGTGATGCCGCAGATGAAGGCCTTCTTGTCCGGCTTGGCGGCCGCGTGCTGCTCCACCATCTTCCAGATGGACGCGTCGGCCGGAATGGGCTGCGTGAGGCAGCGCGACTTGAAGATCATGGCGGACGTGAGATGGCGGAGATCGCTGGGGACTTTGGACTGTCGCCTCCAGGACGCAAATGCAGGAATGACACAAGCACCAACAGCAGTTGAGGCCGTGTTAAACCACCGGAGGGCAGTCAGGCTTTGCACGGGATCCCTAGCGGATTGGCCGAGAGCTCGAACCAAACGATAACTTCAAGTTGAGCATCGTCCGAGCTTGTCGACTCAACGTCCTTGAATCTGGCTGACGTCAAACTTTCTTGTCGGGCTCGAAGCGGAAGCTGAGGTTGAGGGTCCGCCTCCGTGGCAGGAGTGATCGATAAATGGCTTTCATCGTAGCTGTCGCCACGGAGAAAGCTGCTGAATGACCACCGACACGTAAGGCTATTAGCAAGTTGCTAATACATGTAGCAATGCCTCGAAGGCTAACTGGTGTGTGGAACGCCATCGACACTCGCTTCAAATCTAGTGCTCTACATACATGTTGCATCTGCCCAGGCACAAATAATTGAGCTACAGTACATATTATAATACATGCAAAACACTGTGCGAGGTTGAACTTACTTGGCGCCGCCAAGTTGGCGGTAGGAATGCTGCCGAACGGCAGATAAATGTTTGCTGATGCCCACCATCAATGATGCCAACGACCCTCAAACCAGGAGTCGAGACGTGTCTGGTGCCGAGTGAAATACCGGTAAGGTCGGCTACGTCCAAAGGAGGTTCCATGCAAGCCCTGTACATTACGTGTACAAGCGTATTGATACCTACATGTATTAAGAAAGGGTTAATACATGTTGTCCACGTCTCCAGCGAAGAGCTCCACCGAAACTCTCGAATCGTGTGTACAGTACACAGTGCACTGTAGGCAAATCCATTCTTGAGATCACCTGCTGTGAGAAGTGCTGGGCGGCCGTAACAACGATTCGTTGTCAACAAAAATCCCCCCCCCACACACACGCTTTAATGAGGAGATCTTCCATCGAGAGATAAGTAAATAGATCTCGTTTGCTGGACGTTATGGCTTCGCAAGCGTGCCGCTCGATATCTCGTGTGTCCATATTTCCGCATAGAGCAGCATTACAAGTGATGCTGAACTATCGACTTGACTGACCATACCGTGTAACGGTTTACATGTGTGGACAAATGCCAGCGGGCTTTGCCCAAAATCTTGTACTGTACCTGTGACTGTGTCAGTCAGTTTTGGTACACCAGAATTGCCCGTGAAGCTTCGGCAACTATCACCAACTAGTTTGCACATGTCTATCTAAAGAATCAAACTTTCAAGTTGACTGCCAAATAACAGGCACACTCTCCAACAACATGGAATCCCAAAATACTTCGGCAGCTCTGTACTAATGCGTAGTTGATCGCGTGGCACGGTGTGTGCGTAACATGACGTGTACAGTACTGTACCCGAACTTGCACTGTGTTAAAGTTGAGCATCTCCGACGTGCTAATACTTTGCAGGAGAACATGGGACTCGCTCATATTAATAGAGCTGTCCCATACACTCTCGACCGGGATTGCCTCCTCCACCAGGGACCACCAGTCCTCACTCCGTCTTTTGACTGTTAAAACAAAAGCACCTCCGGGCATCCTTCCTACTCCGAGACTTCTTCCTTCGGCACCTTGACGCTGTCCTCCGCTGTTCTATTCCTTCCTCAACATGTCCGGTCCAAAAGCTTAACACACTGCGACTCATTGTCACACGATCATGCGATTTACGGAAACGTATGGGATTACCAACCGCGATGGGCTCCACCCTCCGTACATACATATGTAGCCGCATTTCGATAGTCAATCTCAGTTCGGCGCCAATTGGCCACTTCTGTTCGCACAATTTGTACGAAAATTCTATCATCCGATGTGCATCGAGGTTACGGTGTCCCCAACTTCTGTAGGCAATCCCTGTGCTCATTTCGTAAAAGCTGCACCGCAACGAAGAAAGGCATGAATCTCCGTCGATTCGCAGCCTCCGTCTTCGTGGGTGTACTGGGCCTCACGTCCACTGCCCCACGCGTCGAAGTCCAGGCTCAGGAATGCAAGGCAAAGGATAACAAATTCGGCTTTCTCGTGGATAAACTGCCGACGGCGTACGGTATGAACACTTGCGTGGCCAACAATGTCGGAACGATCAGTTGGGCGATCGCCAGCACTATCTTCAGTAGCTGTGGAATGTTGGACGTTTACGATGTGGTCAAGAATAAGGACCTGACGAACTTCTTCAACCTGCTCAAATCCGTCGCTGCAACCCCCGCCGACATTTCCCCGCTCATATACAAGTTCATGGCAGCCCAAAACGACGATTCTGTGGATAACCTCTGTGACGCCTTCAGCAATGCCATCGGACCGTGTGGCCAAAAAGTTCTGCCGAAACTCATCCCAGCGTTTCAGAAGGACAACGTGTGCTGCGGGCAGATCAGTGACCTGATTGATCTGTTTAACCTTGTTGTGCCGCCCGACAAAAACACCATGTTCTTCATTCTCAACGAGCTGATCGACGGCTTCAACAGGTTCTTGTGCTCCAAGAAGGGGAAAAACTCGTGCGGCCTTGACATGTTCGAGCAGTTGGCGAGAAGATATACGGTCGACAATTTCGATTTCTTCGAGCACTTGGTGCTGCCGTTCATGACTGTCGGTCAGGGAGAAGAGTGTTCGGGTTTGTCGGGCAACCCATACAAGAACACAGCCTCGCAGAAGTCGGCCACGACTATCAACTTCGGGTGTTGTGTGCACCAGATGCGACCGCTCATTCAAACAATCCAGAGTGCCGTCAAGCACATGGTGAGCGATGAAACTTGGGACATCCTGAGCGGCATGGTTTCGTTCACGGCCCCCAATGGTGGGTTCGTTGACACACTTACAGGAACGAAGTCTTGCGAGTTTGACGGCGCTTCGTGCCGCGATCCGAAGGGCATCACTGACGACGTGGTGATGACCCGCGATGTCGGCTCGAAGAACCCAGGCAAGAACGACCTTGTTAACACGACCTGCACCTTGGAGGACAAGTGCAGTGGGGACAAATCAGTGTGCAGTCAAGTGTGCAAAAGAGGTTCTGTTGCCGTTCCCGACTGGCTCAAGTCTACCCTTGCTTATCAGCGCAACTTGGCAAACAGCGGTCCGTTCTGCTACGCGCAGATCCCCGCTACCCACAACAGTGCGATTACACTCGCGGATGGCTTTGGAAACCGCGACCAGCTCTTCAACAAGAACCTGAACCCGGATAAATGGTATTCGTACCTCAAGACAAACAACCAGGTGCTGAGTATGACAGATCAGCTCGACATTGGTATTCGATTCATCGAAATTGATACCCACTTCTTCCTGAACGACCTCCACACGGGACACTGTGGTAATCTTGGCTCAGACGCTGTGGCGGGTTTCTTCGGTGCTATCGGTAAGACGCTTGGAAACTACGGCACGTACAACTGGGGCCCCGAGCTACTGGGCTGCTTTCCTTCGATTTCCGGGATTAAAGCGTCGGAGCAACCTCTGACGAAAAATTCGATGGATGAAATCAAGGCATGGCTCAATGCGAACCCCACGGAGTTCGTGGTGGTTTACTTAGACACGGGTTCGGACATCAAGCGGTCGGACAAATTCGGCGCTATCGACACACTGTTTACCGATACGTTTGGGGACTTGCTTGTCCCGTTGACGGCGCTGGATGATTTGGCGAAGGGCAAGTGGACGGGCGGCAGTATCAACGAGTTCATCAACGCTGGCCACCAAGTGTTGGCTCTTACGAATACCAAGACCAAGGCTGCCTACAGTTTGTATGACATGTGCACAACGGAGAAGGAGCTCACGGTCGAGTTTATCGATAGCCTGCCTGACGCCAAGCGCCAGATCAACGGACTCACGATCTACAGCAACACGAACTGGATCCGCTCGTGGTCGGAGCAGCTGCGATACATCTCGCTCACAGCGACGGGTGCCCTTATGAACAAGTTCCCGGTGTTCTTGGACGCCGACAGCATTCCCAAGTATCTGCGGTGGAACCTGAACCTCATCGCTATTGACAACGCTGACGTTGCCAAGATGGGGGCTCAGGTCTGGTCGTGGGCGGAGAACGAACCCAGCACCACAGCGGCTGGTGCGTACGTGCTTATGGGCACGAATGGCCGATGGGTGGCTAGCACCAAGGCTAAGAAGGGAACCCGGGCCTGCTGGGACAGCGCCAAGCTAGCGTGGTCCATCGTCGACTTCGCTAAGGACTGCCCTGCAGGAACATCATTCAAGGCCCCTTCGGACCCGTACCAGAACTACTTGTTGCACGAGGCGCTCGTGGCCCAGAAGATCGCGGACACATCGCTGGTAATCAATGCTACTTTGACAGCAGTCGGTGCTCCCACCCCCGTGCCGTCAGAAGTAGCGGTGCTTACAGATTGATGACCGTGTTGCTGATCCCGTCTCCAACAGTACTGCAGCTAGTAGTGCTGGAAAAACGGAGGTCAGGGGGCAGACTTCACCCGACGTATGTTGTGTAAAAGCGTCGGTCCAATGCAGAACAGATACTCGCATGTACGTAGTTGAGAGTCTCCCGATATAATCTCATACTAATTAGTAAGCTCGACGTTAGCGTTCAACTCGTCACAAAATCAACATTTGGATTTCGGACGCAAGGGCTTCACGAAGACTAGGATAACTTAAAACACCAATCAAGGGCTCAGATACTATGCTAAGACTATTGCTAGGACAAACAAAGTGACGTTCACTAGGTTTCAGTATTGTGTATCTAAAAATTATCCTAGGACAGGCGACTAGACCAAATTTGTAGTACACTATACTGAAATCAAGATAAATTTGATTTTGTCCTTCCTAGCAATAGTCTCGGTGGGGTTGGCATACATCGGCCCTGGATCGTGCCGAGTAGCTGATCGCGGTGGTGCTAGAAACGTTAAAAAAAATCGGCATTTCCTCGTGGCATGCTCCGCATCCTACGGAGCCCGCTGGATGACACGTTGATACCGATCAACAAATAAACAGTCCGGACCGACGGCCATTTCGTGCCACGAACTACGACCAATGCCAACGCTAGTCGAGCATGACGAGTAGCAAATGTCACTTTTTCATTTTTGACCAAGAGATAACAAGAAAGAGAACATATTGTATCGGTATTACAAGGACTGAGTTGCTGTAACGTAGTGGAAGATTGGACTCGTTAAGGGCAAAATGAAAAGTGGTATTGTCCTTAAAGATATTGATGACTTAAAGTCCGTACTCTCTTGTAATCTAGATCAGCTACTCACTTCATGACCACTCGTTGTTGAATGCAATTGTTAGTTGACGGGTCGCCTCGTAAACTTCACCTTGAAGCTGTCCCGTAAGTCGTCCCGTAAGTCGTCCCGTAAGTCGTCCCGTAAGTAGTCCCGTAAGTCGTCCCGTAATACGTACCCAAAAATGTAAATTACGTGCTCCGATAATAAATTACGAAACCAGAAATATATAAGGCAGTGCGTTACAAGACCCAGTTTTGAAAGCGGCGAACTTACTTCGACGGACCGTTTGGCGCGATGTGACCCCCTTTCTTGCAGCGATGGCAAGTAGCCGTAGATTGCTTGTCATTGTCCAGCATGAGAGCACGTTTCCCGAGCCAGCGCTTGAGGAGCTCGTCTTGGCGTCGAACGTGATGATGTCGGACGCGATGGTTTGGCCAGCACCTGTTGTCACTCGATCTCCGTCGACATTGCAGGATCTTGCTCGTGTTCCGGTTGCTGGACAGGGAGTTGCAACGGTCTTGGCACTTCTTGGTCACCTTGACCGCATCCACGACCTCGTCCGACTCCATCAGGACTCAAAGCGGGCACATTCTCGTTAGCGTTAGTAGGTATAATTTTCACAACGCACATTCAACTTCCAACCTCTGAATCCGGGAACGCGCACCACGCGTGACGTGGCGCTACTGTAACGGGGTTTCATACACACACAAGTGACAACAGTCACGTGTGCATGACAACGGTCACAAGTGACAACAGTCACGTGTGCATGACAACAGTCACAAGTGACAACAGTCACTTGTGCGCGACAATTGTCACTTATGGTTTAACAGATAAATATCTGTTAAATGTTTTAGATACTTCCTCACATTGGTGTAAGGCACACCAATGGATACATTGAAGTGAGACACCACAATCAGTGGTCCACACCTACACAAAGATCCTATTGGTAGAAAGCAGCATCTTTCTACCAATTAGAGTCGTGCATATTAGCGGGGCTCTGACAGCCAGCCGCTGCCAACCCCTTTCAGAAACGATAAACATTTTTTAGCAGATTTAGGAGGAAGATCAATTTACAAACAATACAGTTCTCATTTTACCTAATCGAAGTCACTTGGAATCTTATCTGATTTAACTTATATTTGTGTATTCAAATATAATTAACCTAAGTAATTACTAAGTACTTACGATTCCTCATACACGTAGCGCAACGCGTAAGCTAAAGTAGTGAGTCAAGTTAGACCCACTACACCTGGTAGCACTTTGTAGTCCAACGACCGACTGCTTGACGTTCGTACGAGGTGTACGAACGTGGAGTCGAGAACCACATGAGCACGGAGGTGCCCATGGAGAGCTCCAACACGCCTGCAACGCATGTTGCACGCGCTGACTGCCCCCACTTGTCTGACCCAGAGTGGGAAGCCCTCCAACGACTGTCAACAGTCATTGGAGAAGCGACGATAGCTACGATGCTGCGTACGCTATCGCCGACGGAGCAACATGGTGTTGTTCTGGGGTTCATCATGAAGGAGCAGCGTGATGCTGCTTCCTCAGTGACGGCGTCGTCAGGGACGACACCGCGTGCTCAACCATTAAAGCTGAGCGTAAGCAATTATGTGGGAAGAGAGGGCGAGCCTCTCCTCCGATGGCTTGTCGAGCTCGACACAGCCATAGCGGCTCGACGCATCGTCGACCCGCTGTCGAAGGTCCCGTTCGCCATGTCCTGCCTTGGCGGACGAGTGAGGAGTTGGGCGTACGGACGCCGACTCTCAGATCCTACGTGCTTCAGCACGTATAAGATATTCAAAGAGGAGCTCAGACAAGCGTTTGAGCCCCCGCAAAATGAGTTCCGGTCGAGGGCGGAGTTCCTCGACCTTCAGCAGGGTAAGCATGACGTTCATGCTTACGCGCAGCATGCACGGTACTTGGTCTAGAACATCGTGACCAACCCGATGGATGAGGCGACTAAGGTCATCACGTTCATGAAGGGACTGAGAGATGGGCCTGTGAAGACCTATCTCTTCCGAGAGTACCCGAGTACTCTCGAAGCTGCGATTATTCTCGCAATGCAAGTAGAGTTTAACCTGCGGCAGGCTAAACTGCATGCGAACGTGCCAAGGTCGTAACCGCGCCCGGTAGTAAGCACGGGAGGTCCGGAACCAATGGACCTCTCGACCGCAACGGCTGCTGGTCACCAGCAGCACGGAAGTACTGTGCGATGTTTCCGTTGCGGAAGGATCGGTCACTTTGCCAGAGAGTGCACGTCTCCCGTGCACTGCAATGGTGGCCGTCGTGGCGATGCCGGGCATCGCCGCGAACAAAAAAAAACGTGAACATCCAGAGGCGCGGGGCGCCCTACTGGTAATACTGCCACGCGTGCCAACATTGGGCACGCGACACTGAGGACTGCAGCCCCCAGGAAGACCAGATCTTGCTGCAAGAAGCAAGATGACAGGCCGAACCTGGTCATCTTGAAGGTAACGTCGAAGAGAACGAGCGACTCTCTTCGCGCTCCGGTAGATTCGGGCACGTCGAGCAACTTTGTTCGATTGCGGAGTTTACCGAGCCTTGACTTCGAGGAGGTAAAGGTACCTCGACGTCTTCTGGAAGTTCGATTGGCAACATGAAGACCGAGAACCGCGTCGTGAACGTGCGCTTCTCGTACAAACAGCGTGTGTTTGTCGAACACTTTATCGTCCTGGACCTGGACGATAAGTTCGACGTTGTTATGGAATGCCGTGGCTTGTACGGCATGATCCGGTAATTGACTGGAAGAAGCACACGCTCGTGCGCTTCGGTCGCGACTGCGGAACGGAGAGCGATGATCCTGTTACGGCAGCGCACGCACCAGCAGGTGCACGCGACTTGCCAGTCGAGACAGTGCTTAATGCTGCTGTCCCGGAGTGCCCAAGGGGTGCGCGGGGATGCGCAGGGATGCGCACAAGTGGGATCCACGTCGGCGGTGCTGCCGACGTCGGAAGGTGAAGATGTGTCAGTTCCGGGAACCAACACTCGCGTTCAAGTACACATAGGACAGTCCCTGACCCGAGAGGTCAGGTCGACGACAACGCGTCGACTCCTGGAGTCGACGCACCCTCGGTCATGAGGGGCTCCGCCAATGAATGGCGTCGAGGTGACGAAGGCGTGTCAACTCCGGGAGTTGACACTGCAAACGGTGCGGACGGTTGCAAACGTCCCGTACTGACGCAATTTGCACGCTGTCGTGCGGCCGGGCTGTACGGCGAAGCGCCATGCGATCAAGCCAGGCTTGATATCGCGCGCCCACAGAAGGGTCTGTCGGCGTAGGAACACATTACCGTGCAGCCGGGCTTCACGAAGAAACATGCGGTCAAGCCGGGCTTGATACCGCGCGCCCGCGGACAGGGTCCGCCGGCGAATAACTGTCCATGGCCAAGCCTGGACCAGAAGAACCACCGTGCGGAGCCTGGCTCCGCGCAACAAGAAGACGGTGCATGCGAAGAACGCTGGGCAAGTCTCGGCCCGGGACCGAAACGCTGCAAGAACTGTCTGCCGGACAGAAACCGCGTTTGCCCGCAAAGCTGTTTAGCGAGAGTGGTGTTGCTGGTAAAACATCAATTAGACGTGCATTGTCTGAGACGCCTAACAATCACCCTATTCCTTTCGATCAGATAACGGAATGTGGCTTCATGACGTGGATTGTGCGACTAAAACAACACTGGATTCTATCACAGGTTTTCTGCGTACGCTGGTCATCGGTCAGCATTTTATAATCCCTTCCAATATTTTCATGGAGTGATGCAGAGGGATTTTGCTCGCGAGCTCAGCAGTAGCTTCAGTATAATTGAGTGCAAGGTTACACAGGCAGTCGGACAATGGCGTGATCAAATCAAAGTTGAAAAATGCTCATTACCACCGAGTCTGTACAAGTGTGGGCCAGTGTCCCCGAGAAGGCGTTCCGAACATAGGACAAGCCGGTACGATGGATGGAGAGTGACGCTGTCGACTTTGCCGAAAAGGTTTGACGGATCGATGGGCTTCAACGCGGCGCATGCATCTGACCGTCTCAGCAACAGTGCTAAACCAACACTGGGTCTGGCACCCGTCTATGAACAGCCCATCACCCAGACTCCGTAACTCAAGATCCCGTCTTCCAAACCGCGTTACACGGGATTCAAGATTATGGGCTGTAAATTAGGTTGACGATCGGCGGTGGGAGGCACGACAGAAGTAGGGTTAGCTCGGGCTTGCTTGCTAGCGGCAAAAAAACGAAAGAAGACAAAAGACGCAGACTATGGAATGGAAAGCTTAGCAAGCATAGGTAGCCAGTGTCATTAGGGTTCAGTCCCAACATTTCTCTGCACCACAAAGACCTACAGTCTCATCTGCGGATCTTCTCGGTTCAGGGGAATTACTAAACGTCGGCAAGTTTGTCCACAAGAAATGCGTCACCCACCGACGTATGGTGGTTCACGACCCCCCCCTCATCCCCGTGCCTAATAGGAGGGCTCGTTAAACGTTACTGTATAGGCGCACCTGATAACGCACTGCTCAAGTCGAAGAATGGTACTGGCCCGATGATCGCCGTGCACAAGACCGCGTAGACCCTATTACGCCACGCAAAATACGGCCCGATAACGCCGTACGCCTGAGGGAGACGATGCGCCTGCGCTACGAACGGGACGTCACTGTTAGACTCCAACGCTGGCGTTTGCAGGAACGATCTGCAAGTTCCTTTATCGAAGATACGCTACTCAAGAACCAGGAAATAGCCTGACACGACTGCGAATAGGATGTAATGAGTTTGTGCGAGGGCGAACTTACAATTTTCTACTCGAGCGCTACTCCACACAAGCAAGTTGCCATGTCAATGCTTACTAGTTCCTCGAGGGATATTACATTTGCTAGGACATGTATGATCCTGTCTTGGAATTTGATGTCTCTGAAATGGCTCAAGGATGCTCTCTGTGCGTATTTCACGCACAATCAAAACGATCAACGGGGAACCCGACCTCGAGACCCGCGAAACGTGTACGCAAATCCGACCTCTCCCGAAATCTGCCTATTATTGCACTCCGTAAAAGCTATGTATGAATGACTATGCGCACAATAAATTGGTAGAGCTAACTAAATGTTGATGTGATAGGAATGCATTGGGCTTCATACGGTGTTGACGTCTCCGATACATATCTATTTCCTGGTAATGATCAGTACGAGCGCTTCATCAAGGTATTACGATGGGTGGTAAGAACTACCATCCTTTGTGACTGAGCTTGTTCGCCGTGGAACGGATGCCAATGATATCGGAATGCCTCCATGAACAAAGGGACATTACATTTTATTCGGCAGGGTCCGCAGCCGGTGGTTGCTGTGTTGGATGGGTCACCGGAGGTGCTCAAGACGTGCACTTAAGACATGGTGCAGCTGGAAATAAGTTTGTTGGAATAAACAGTAAGCGGTCTACCGAGTTTGAAATCTGATTTCGCTATTTTCCCATTTACTAATGGCAACAAGGCAGCTCAACGAAAAGTAGCTTTGCTTCCCAGGATTACCTCGACCTGCTCAATTTATTGCAGAATTTGCGCTAGCCTCAATTAGCTGTCATGTGGGTTTCGTTCGCCAACATCTCAAAATCAAACCCTTTTCCAGCCACCATTATTTCTCATTCTGATTTAATTTATCACCAGGGCTCGGTTGTCAACACAGATGGGATAGATAGTGATACTCAACCTACAGGTATACCACCACACCTTATAATTCTCTAAAGAGTTTGTGCAGCCCAAACTTCTATTCAAGAACTAATAGATAGTTGACAAGCAGATATGAAAAAAATCGACTCTCATAACGATCGATATGAGCACTCGATGTCTGGAGCCACTTTATAATTGGAAGAGCGCGTTATTCATGCTGGTGTTCCGCCTGGTAATAGCATTGAAGATTCGATTATGGAGTGACTAGAAAATGCACGTGGATCGGAGATCTTACGCTCAAATCAGTCAGCGGCCAGTTGGGGAGGCAATTTGTTCCCTGAGGACATTCGGTAAAGACTTCCTCGTTTTCGATGGTATCAACCAAATCACTTGGTGGATCATAACCTGCGCAAAAGACTGGCGTTGAAGTTCTAGATGAGTAAAATTGAGCAACGAGCTCGCAGTCTTGGTCTATCAACGGCTAATTTGTTATGTGTAAAGGCTGTCGATGTGTTCCAGATATCGAACTGCCAATCCAGAAAATGAACAACAGTAAACGTCGAAGAGGCCAAGTTGTTTGGGTCACAGCAACTATCATCTTGCCAAAGCAGGCAAAACAGCTAGATTCACCCAAAACGAAGCCTGCAGTGAGGGGTATTGTACTAGCGAGATGAGCTAATACAGTAGTTGCATATAACGTGGTGCATCTTCAGTCTCCAAAACCAAATCCCCAAGCGTTACCAAGGCCAGCGCGAATATGGCTGGCTCCACCGCATTGTACATTACCAGTCGCCACTGACACCGCGCCGTTTTCCGATTCGCTATGTTCTACCAAACGCCCCATAAAAGGATGCTCATGGTGCGTACGCACAGGTGTGTTTTGGTCGACGTTCAGCAACGGCTGGATCTCCTTAGCCGATCCGGGCGCGAGCGTTTTGCCAAGTGTCCTGCGGTCTCAGAGAGTACAGCTGCGGGCGGAGTGATCGCCCGGAACGCGTACGGTGACGAAGCGTTTGAGGTTCCTCAGCGAAGCGCGGTCGCCCACCGAGGTCCGTATTTGAATAGCACCACGATTATATTACGGACAATCTAAATGACCGTAATTTTTTACAACCTCGAAGATCATCTGTTCTTATCTACAAACTCTAACAGGTATAGCCATTTACGTTCGAGGTGCTTCACTTATATGGGGTTATTGAAATATACGAGTCATGTATTTTACCGATGAGTCCAGCTGAAATCAGCTGTGTGGCACATAGCCCCGTCTTGGCAGGAGGCAACCTTCTTGTTTAAGTATAGGTTTGGCCTGAGCACACGTTTGGAGCTCGTAACTGGCTTTTTTAACGGGTCGATACAGAGCTTTCGAACGGTACCTTTAGGTTCGAAAATTACCAGGTAGACCAAGAGTTCTGGCCTCCCAAATTGGTGTATGAGTTCACTCGCCAGTACAATAGTGACTCCTTTATGAACATAAATTGTCCGTCGTCTTTGTGCTTTGATTTTGATTAATTCATTTACATTTTTCATCCTTCTACTTGGTGGAGGCTGCATACCTAGCTTTAGTACCTACCAATTCACCAACAGCCGTCCAGTAAATTCCGCCCAACCCTTTTATTAACCTCATTTTATTGAATCGACCTCGATTTATCATAACTGGAGATGAGCTAGCAAAGCACAATAGCACGTTCTCGACATCAGGGCTGCCGCCGTAATGTTGATCGTGATAGTTTCATTCGAAAACATTACCGCGACTCGAAACGACCACACGATTTCAGTTTTTTGTGCGTTTTTCGGGACCGTATGGGATTACCAAAGCGATAAGCTCTGCTCTCTCGGAACTGCATTTCGATAGTCAGCCGCTTTGTTCGACGCCTATTGGCCACTCCCGTTTGTACTAAAGGTACATACGGTACAGTATGTACAGTACTATGTCATACGCGCAACGAGGTTACGGTGTCCCCAACTTCTGCAATCCCTGTGCTCATTTCGTAAAAGCTGCACCGCAACGAAGAAAGGCATGAATCTCCGTCGATTCGCAGCCTCCGTCTTCGTGGGTGTACTGGGCCTCACGTCCACTACCCCACGCGTCGAAGTCCAGGCTCAGGAATGCAAGGCAAAGGATAACAAATTCGGCTTTCTCGTGGATAAACTGCCGACGGCGTACGGTATGAACACTTGCGTGGCCAACAATGTCGGAACGATCAGTTGGGCGATCGCCAGCACTATCTTCAGTAGCTGTGGAATGTTGGACGTTTACGATGTGGTCAAGAATAAGGACCTGACGAACTTCTTCAACCTGCTCAAATCCGTCGCTGCAACCCCCGCCGACATTTCCCCGCTCATATACAAGTTCATGGCAGCCCAAAACGACGATTCTGTGGATAACCTCTGTGACGCCTTCAGCAATGCCATCGGACCGTGTGGCCAAAAAGTTCTGCCGAAACTCATCCCAGCGTTTCAGAAGGACAACGTGTGCTGCGGGCAGATCAGTGACCTGATTGATCTGTTTAACCTTGTTGTGCCGCCCGACAAAAACACCATGTTCTTCATTCTCAACGAGCTGATCGACGGCTTCAACAGGTTCTTGTGCTCCAAGAAGGGGAAAAACTCGTGCGGCCTTGACATGTTCGAGCAGTTGACGAGAAGATATACGGTCGACAATTTCGATTTCTTTGAGCACTTGGTGCTGCCGTTCATGACTGTCGGCCAGGGAGAAGAGTGTTCGGGTTTGTCGGGCAACCCATACAAGAACACAGCCTCGCAGAAGTCGGCTACGACTATCAACTTCGGGTGTTGTGTGCACCAGATGCGACCACTCATTCAAACAATCCAGAGTGCCGTCAAGTACATGGTGAGCGATGAAACTTGGGACATCCTGAGCGGCATGGTTTCGTTCACGGCCCCCAATGGTGGGTTCGTTGACACACTTACAGGAACGACGTCTTGCAAGTTCGACGGCGCTTCGTGCCGCGATCCGAAGGGCATCACAAACAGCCAGGGGTGACCCGCGATGTCGGCTCGAAGAACCCAGGCAAGAACGACCTTGTTAACACGACCTGCACCTTGGAGGACAAGTGCAGTGGGGACAAATCAGTGTGCAGTCAAGTGTGCAAAAGAGGTTCTGTTGCCGTTCCCGACTGGCTCAAGTCTACCCTTGCTTATCAGCGCAACTTGGCAAACAGCGGTCCGTTCTGCTACGCGCAGATCCCCGCTACCCACAACAGTGCGATTACACTCGCGGATGGCTTTGGAAACCGCGACCAGCTCTTCAACAAGAACCTGAACCCGGATAAATGGTATTCGTACCTCAAGACAAACAACCAGGTGCTGAGTATGACAGATCAGCTCGACATTGGTATTCGATTCATCGAAATTGATACCCACTTCTTCCTGAACGACCTCCACACGGGACACTGTGGTAATCTTGGCTCAGACGCTGTGGCGGGTTTCTTCGGTGCTATCGGTAAGACGCTTGGAAACTACGGCACGTACAACTGGGGCCCCGAGCTACTGGGCTGCTTTCCTTCGATTTCCGGGATTAAAGCGTCGGAGCAACCTCTGACGAAAAATTCGATGGATGAAATCAAGGCATGGCTCAATGCGAACCCCACGGAGTTCGTGGTGGTTTACTTAGACACGGGTTCGGACATCAAGCGGTCGGACAAATTCGGCGCTATCGACACACTGTTTACCGATACGTTTGGGGACTTGCTTGTCCCGTTGACGGCGCTGGATGATTTGGCGAAGGGCAAGTGGACGGGCGGCAGTATCAACGAGTTCATCAACGCTGGCCACCAAGTGTTGGCTCTTACGAATACCAAGACCAAGGCTGCCTACAGTTTGTATGACATGTGCACAACGGAGAAGGAGCTCACGGTCGAGTTTATCGATAGCCTGCCTGACGCCAAGCGCCAGATCAACGGACTCACGATCTACAGCAACACGAACTGGATCCGCTCGTGGTCGGAGCAGCTGCGATACATCTCGCTCACAGCGACGGGTGCCCTTATGAACAAGTTCCCGGTGTTCTTGGACGCCGACAGCATTCCCAAGTATCTGCGGTGGAACCTGAACCTCATCGCTATTGACAACGCTGACGTTGCCAAGATGGGGGCTCAGGTCTGGTCGTGGGCGGAGAACGAACCCAGCACCACAGCGGCTGGTGCGTACGTGCTTATGGGCACGAATGGCCGATGGGTGGCTAGCACCAAGGCTAAGAAGGGAACCCGGGCCTGCTGGGACAGCGCCAAGCTAGCGTGGTCCATCGTCGACTTCGCTAAGGACTGCCCTGCAGGAACATCATTCAAGGCCCCTTCGGACCCGTACCAGAACTACTTGTTGCACGAGGCGCTCGTGGCCCAGAAGATCGCGGACACATCGCTGGTAATCAATGCTACTTTGACAGCAGTCGGTGCTCCCACCCCCGTGCCGTCAGAAGTAGCGGTCGTGATCAATGGTGGTCAAGCCGCTGCTCCTAACAGTACTGCGGCGAGCGGTGCTGCCAGCGCTGCCGCGAGTGCTGCTAGCGACGCTGGTAGTAGTCCTGCCAGTGATGCTGCTAGCAATTCTACCAGTGATGCGGCTAGCGCCTCAGCCGGCGATGCAGCTAGTACCTCAGACAGCGATGCGGCTAGCGTCTCAGACAGCGATGCGGCTAGCGCCTCAACAAGCGATGTTGCTAGTACTTTATCCAGCGATGCTGCTAGTACTTCTGCAAGTGAGTCTGCCAGTGCTGCTGCCTCGGATGCTACAAGCGATGTTGCCGACCCTGAGCAGACCAAGCAGACCGAGCAGACTGAAGAATCTGCAAGCGATGCTGCTGCTAGCAATTCCTCCAGCGATTCTGGTAGTACTTCTGCTAGCAGTGCTGATTCTGGGGCTCTAGAGGAACCTGCACCTGACCTAACGTTGTGTAGATCGCCGGGAGATTGCGGTCCGAGGAAGGGCCTGAAAACCTCAGTAAACTAGACTTTGGGTAGTGTTCACACGTCACAGGAAAATGTACCACGTCGCAGACTTTTTGTTACTTTTTGATCAGAATTCCAGTCGTTGACCATGGAGCGCGTGCCGACGCTGCCGTTGCCGCTGTTCTCGAGCATTGTGGGCTTCGCCGTGCCCGACTTCTCGGAGGAGATCGTCCCGGACAAGCGCAGCTTCTGGTTCGCCTCCAACGGCCTAAAAAACCTGGCGCTCGTGTCCAAACTGTGGCACAATTCCGTTCGCGAAGTAGTGGCCCAGTGCCAACAGTCGACGCTGACGCTTAAGTTTCACACCGCGAGTCGTTCCGAGCTGCTGGAGATGAGGGCAAAAGCGCTGACAAGAGGCAGACAGGTGACAGATCTGAGGATCTCCATGGGCCGAGTCGGCTCCTTCGGGGAGCATTTCACTCGGCGCCGGCGTCTACCGGAGACTCTGGACTCGCTGGAGCTCGGGTGGGACGCTCTGGTCGCCCGCGTGCCAGGGCTGCGTCGACTGGACTTGTCCGAGATGCCGCTGTGCAGTCCCCACACCGTGAAGGTGGTGGAGGCTGCGACCAAATTCTGTCGAGAGCTGGAAGCTCTCATTCTGCCTGGAAAGGAGCACCATGAAATGCGTCCAGGAGTCGAAGTTGACCCCCTTTTGGACGCGGTGTACAAGGGACTTGAGAGTTGGAAACCGATGGGCCATCGAGCAGGACTGAGGCAGCTGAAGGTCCCGACGATTAACGAGGCGGCGAGGTACCAGTCGTGCAGAAAGTTTTCCACAAGGTGGCGACGCTTTGCCCGCAGGTGGAGTATCTGGATGGATACAAGCAGTCCTTGAGTGAGATGGATAAGCTGACGTGTCAGGATGCGTGGTTGCTGAATTTGGAGGACTGGAGGAAGTTTAACAAGGCGTGTACGAACATCCGAGAATTCAATTGGGTCGTTGCTCCGTTTGCCGATCCGTACTTTGAATTGTTCGGGGAGTATGCCAAACCCCAACTTACAAAGCTCGTTCTCTGCATTAACATGCTTTGGGACTGGGGGCGATACTTTTTTGAGCTGGACAAAGAGGCGGGTATGCTGGCGAGAACCAATATCATCAATTATCGCGAGGGTTACGGAGTGTTCGCGAGACATCCAAGTACTGCGCTTCTTGGCTGCCCGGGTTTGCAAGAGCTTGAAATTGCGCTTTACCACCCACTTAGTGAAGATGAACTAGATGACCCGTTTGCCGAGAATACAGACCCACGCTACTTTCCCGACGAAGAAGTACTAGACAAGAACATTTTTTGCGACCAGTTTTGGGAAACGCTCGCTACCAGCTGCCCACTAGTTAAGCGTATCACATTGTGGGAGATTGTGGAGGGACTTGAGCAGCAACACATCCATACATTTACGGACCACGGCCTGATAGCACTGGCGCAACTAAAATACTTGGATTTTATGGAACTGCGCCCGATAAACTGCACTGGTAACGGCCTTTTCGAATTCCTCAATGGCTTCTCGGATGAGTTTACAGGGCAGCGCACGTTTCAAATTTGCGTGGGTGGAAAATCGATCATGCCAGAGCTGAAGAGGACAGATTTGGATTTTTACGATGCAGCCTTGAACTTGCTAACTCGAATCGCTGATACACCTGCAAATGACCTGCGGATGTCGCAGCAGAGAATTGTGCTTCGCTTAAGGAACGCGATCACCAGCTCGGTGGAGAGAGCCTGGGGTGTTGATTATCTAGATCGTATTAAAACACTGGTAGCTCGAGTCAAGGAAACCCACCTATCGCTTCGACTGCGGATTACAGCACGCGGGTACAGTGGCAAAAGCTTCAGAAGTATCATCGAACTGGGTCTCTACGCGGCGCACGCCGATCCCAGCTGTTGGTTTGGTTGGGACAATGAGGAGAACAACCGCGATACCGTGTTCGTCAACCGCGAAGGTGAGCCATATCCTGACGAAGGCTCAGAAGCTGTATCTCGAGACGACGATGATGGCGACTCTGACAGTGAGTACGACATGGATCACGGCAATGATGATGACGAGGCGCTGTAACGGTAGTACCTGTAGTTTTTTACTTTGATACTCCTCGCAAGCACAAGGAAAACAAATTAAAAAAAGATGCAACAACGTGCAGTGAAACAATTTTTGTGAAATGTCTTTATTTTTTGTGTAGTCTGCAGCACAAGCTTGTATGTATGTCTGCATTTCAGTCGAAAGTTATCATCAAGATCTCCCGGGGCCGTTGTGGTCGTCCATCCTGGCGTTGCAGTGCCCGACTACGCCGAAGACCTGACCCCCCCCACAAGCGCGAGCTTCCTGTTGACAGTTTTAAAAGTCTCGCGCTGGTCTGCAAGACTTAGCAGGCCGTCATCAACGACATCGTAGAAAACTTCCTGTCTTCCACGCTAACGCTCAAGTATCTAACGGGGTCTCCGACCGAATTAGGGGAAATAAAACGGCAGGCGTCGGAAAAGGGACCGCAAGTGTTGGGCCTGCGTGTCTGCATGGGCAGACTCGTGGCCCGCCGCCACTTTCACGAAAATTCCGACGCCATCGCTATCAGGAAGTGTGACGCCCCGCCCCTCGACGCTGTGGATCTCGGGTGGGATTCGCTTTTCCAGCATTTCACCTATTTGAAACAATTGGATCTGTCTCTGATCACCTTGACGAGCCCCCCCCATGTAAAGCATATCGTGGAAGCTGCGGGCAAGCATTACACAGGTTTGGAAGTTCTGGTTCTTCCCAGGCGATTTCGAGCGATCAGCAGGCGTGTTCCTCCGGACCCCATCGATTTCATTGTCTCGATACTGGCAGCTGTTTATAAAGCTGCTGAACACTGGCGAGCTGCTGGCTGTCGCGGAGGACTGCGACAGCTCACGATTCCAACGCTGAATGATGATGATCGTTTCACTTCGTGCGCCGAGTTCATCAACAACGTTGTGAAGAACTGTCCTAACGTGGAGTATTTGGATGGACGCGTTTACTCAGTGCGTGATACTGCCGTGCTGACTTGCCGACAGTTTTGGCCGCTGACAATTGATTTGTGGGATACATTTTGCGCTACATGTACGAATTTACGTGAATTCAATTGGGTGGTTGCTCCGTTTGGAGACCCATTTTTCGAGCTTTCGGAGAAACTGTCAAGCCCCGGTTGAAGAAGTTAACGTTTGGCGTCAACATGTTTTGGGATTGGGAATACTACATTCGTACCTGTGACGAAGCCTGGGGGTTGAGGCAAACGTAATTACTCCTGCAACGAGACCAGGAAACGGTGCTGACGCCAGAGATGTTACCAGCGCTCTGAAGGGATGCCCAGCTCTGGAAGAACTTCATGTGAACTTATATCACCCAATGAGTCGCGAGAACTGAGGTTATATGATGACTGCAGAGAGCAATAAGAGGCTGTTTCCTCGCGACGAGGTTGTAAATCTGGACGCATTTGATGACCGCTTCTGCGAAACACTGGCCACGTATTGTCCAATGATGAAGTGTATTGCTATTAAGGAGGTCGCTACGGAAGTTTGTCAAGCCCGGTATCCTATCCAGACATTCACCGGTGCTGGTCTTGGCTTCCTGGCGAAGCTCAAATTTCTGAAGACTTCACACTTGCGCCCGATCAACTGTAGTGCTAAAGGATTATTTCAGTTCCTGAATAGTTTATCCGACGAGTTTTGGTGCAACGGACATTAGAGCTTGCTGTGGCGGGGGAATACCCGGGATTTGTCAATGGACTTTTACGTGTTCCTTCAGGAGCTGCTGAGGATGCTAGCCGATGCAAACCTTCACGAACTGAGATACACCCACCAAAACAAGTAAGTAACTCAGGCGACGCCGTGATGGATTCTGTGTGGGGTGAAAGTTACATCAGTGTGCTGAAGAGCATGATGGCGAAAGGTACGAATAAGCACAAGTCGTTGACGCTTCGGGTTGTGCGCACGAGGAAGCGCGCCACTGCAGAATTTGAGAGTATCCGCGAGCTCGGGATTTGAACACGGTCTGCCACGCCTAGCTCATCCTATGGCTGGGACATCGAGGAAAGTAACGCAGCTTTTGTCGTGGAGAGCTGTGACTAGTGCTGAAGTTTGAAAGTTTGCCCGATTTTATTTCGGAAAACAAACAATCGTGTTCAAACTCGGGTGATGCCGATAAGTTCCAGAGGCTACCAATGTCGATAATTTAAGAGGTGAAGAGTATTTGGTGTTGGTAGCGCTGCTTTCATCTCTTAGGTAGGAAACGAACGTAGTTGCGTTAATTTATTTTAAACGGAGTTGAAGTGCGCAAAAATTGGGATTTGCGCTAGGACCAAAACTGCGTGGTATCAAAATCACTTCGTCCACATGGAGGCGCTGCCAACGGTGCCGCTGCCGTTGCTGCAGAGTATCTTGGCGTTCGCCGTGCCGGGCTACGTCGAGAACCTCCCCGTCGATCGACGTAATGGCGTCACATTCGTCCTCAAGGGACTCAAACATGTGTCCAAGGCGTGGGTGGCACCGATGTGCGAAATAGTCCGGCAATATCGGGACTCGACACTAATCCTCAAATTTGAGACGGCATCGGACCAAGAGCTCCAGCAGTTGTACCAGAAAGCAACGGATGGAGGGGACCAAATCACAGAACTTCATGTGACCATGGGCACATTTGACCGCTTTAGTCGTTATTTTAGCATAGAGCCTGGTCTCCGCAACGTGGAGACTGTCACCATCGATTGGCCGAGGATCTTCGCACCCTTGAAGAAGCTCAAGACCCTGGACCTCAGTGCCATGAGACTGGAGAGCTGCCATGTTAGTGCTGCAATTGAAGCAGCAGCTACATTTTGTCTCAATTTGGACAAATTGGTGCTGCCGTATGAGCAATATTTGCAGAACGACGACAAAATCCAAGCACTCTTGCTGAAGTTGTACGAAGCCTTAAAGCAGTGGAAAGAGCAAGGGAACTGTGGGGGGTTGAGACATTTAACAGTCCCGACGAGGAGCAGGTTGGGTAAATTCCGCGCTAGCAAGGAGTTTTTCGAGAATGTGATGAAGTTTTGTCCTTTGGTAGAACAACTCGACGGGTACAAGGTATCGCTGTCGACCTTTGATAGTCTAACGTGCAAGGAGACGTGGCTGCTGACGTTGGAAGACTGGGAGAAACTTAATGCTACGTGTCGGAATTTGCGCGAGTTCGACTGGGTTGCTACTCTATTTGGGGACCCATACTTTCGTGTTTTTGGCGAGCATGTCAAACTCCAGCTGACGAAGCTCACGTTTGGGGTAAACATGTATTGGAACTGGCGATGGTATTTCCATGACACGAGCAGGGCTGCTGGGGCACTCCCTAGTAACAACTGGGAAGAGGAGTACTACTGTGAACGCCCTGGTTACGGGTTCCTTGCAACCGACCCTGGAGCGGCACTGAAGGGATGCCCTAAGCTGAATGAGCTGATTGTCAAGCTATACCATGCTGTGGATCGTGAAATGTACATTCCCCAGACATGGGCGATGTACAGGAATTCCCCGAGGAGGAAATGGTGAACCAAAATATTTTGACGACCACTTTTGCGAGACGCTGGCCTCGCAGTGTCCGTTTGTCACTCACTTTGTGATAACGGAGAGGGGTGAGTATTTCAACAGGAAGGAGCTGAAACCAATTGTGACGTTCACGGATCGAGGGCTCATGGCGCTCACCAAGCTCAAGTTTCTTCGGTCCTTGGAGCTACGCAGCATCAACTGTACGGGTAAAGGCGTGTTCGAGTTTCTGAATGCTCAATCGAATGAATTTACTGGAACCCGAACATTTGAAATCACAGTTGGTGGGAGCCCAGTCGAATCAAGACTCGCATTCTACGATATCGTCAAGGAGCTGTTAGTGCAGCTTGCCGAAGCCTCGGACCTGCCGTGTAGCCGACAGAAGTTTGCGCTGCGCCTTGAAAACTGGAGTTACAACTCTCGCTTTTCAGTCGAACCTGCCTGGAGTGAGGCATATTTTCGCGACTTGGAAACACTGATGAACCGTGTCAAAGATGCCCATCCTTGCTTGCGTCAGCACGTTGTTACGATGAATCGTAGCGGTGTTAGTTTTTCGAGGGTCGCCGAGTTCGGACTGTATTCCGTGCACATGCAGCGTGAAATTTACTGCTGTTGGGAAGACTGGGAGCAAGAGGCCACAAACGATGGGATTACGATCGTGGATCGCGAAGACCTACTCCCCGAAGACAGAAGTGCCGAAGACAATTTCAGCGACGTCTCTGGCTACGACGACGGATACTGGTATCTGGAGGGCGATTTCTACGACGGCGAAGGGGAAAGTGATATCGACTCCGAGTACCTCGAGGACGACAGCGACGACTTTGAGATGTAGCCATCAAACAAAGTGTAGCCATAAATTTGAGGATGGCTACAATAGATGTAGCCACATTCAAATCCCACATTCGGCTTTGGTCTCAAAAGAGACCGACCAAAAAATGGAGCGTCTTCCTGCGCCGCTCTTCTCGTCCATCGTGGCGTTCGCCGTCCATGACTACAGCGAAGACCTTGTCCCGAATAGGCGCAAGCTTCCTGTGGACAATCTCAAGCCGCTCGCGCTGGTCTGCAGGTACTGGAACAGCCTCATCCATGACTTCGTGGCTCGCTTCCAGTCGTCCAGACTCAGTCTCATTTATTCGTCGGGCTCTCGCTCCGAGTCGATGGAAATACGTCGTCGTATTTCTCAAAGAGGACCAAAAGTTGTGGACCTATATGTCCAAATTGGCGACGCTCCGCCACGTGGGGTGGGGCCAATTTTGCGCACTGGGGTTTTGCGCTCCTGGACCCATAAAGACTTCAAGATCAATTGGGACGTGCTGTTCGCTGGTCTCCCAGCACTACAGCGACTGGATCTGTCCGGTGTCCAATTGCTTAGTGGACACGTGGGGGCGATTTTGCAAAGTGCAGCAAAATACTGCAAAAATATTGAGTCAGTGGTGTTATGCGGTGTGGACGAAACGCTGCAAGGAAATGTGGACTTCGACTCAATTTTCGCTGCACTCTTTGCTGCGATGGAAGTTTGGTACTCGAGCGGGATCAGCAGAGGATTGAGACAACTGAAGGTCCCGGCACTGAATGAACGAAATCGGTTCCAGTCTTGCAAGGAGTTGCTCGACAATTTGGTGAAGTTCTGTCCGGGAGTGGAGTACGTGGATGGGTACAAGGCGACGCTGTGTGAACTGGATAAGTTGACGAGCCGCGACGACTGGCTGATCACGGTGGAGCAGTGGGAAGAGTTTAACGCTAAGTGCACGCAGTTGCGCGAGTTCCATTGGATCGTGGCTCCTTTTGCAGACCCGTTTTTCAGGGTGTTCGGGGAACATGTGAAGCCCCGGCTGACGAAGCTCACTTTCGGGGTCAATATGTTGTGGGATTGGGAGGAATACTTCGATTCGTTGGCTGAAGCTGCTGGAGAACCTCTCGACGAGGACTTTTCGCGTCGACCAGAGCGACCAGGGTACGGATATAAGGCAACGGATCCGAGCAGCGCGTTGAAGGGCTGTCCTGCGTTAGAGGAGCTGGAAATCGAACTGTATCATCCAGTTGACGGGGACGAGATGGGGTACGATGACTTTGGAGAGGACGAGATTGATGAGTTTCCGGGTGAAGAGGTGCTGAACATCGACATCTTTGGCGACCAATTCTGCGAGACGATAGCGAAGCACTGCCCGCTATTGACCAAGTTTTAAATCTGGGAAGTCGCAGAGAGAATGAACGGCAACATCACGCCAATTCGCACGTTTACGGACCGAGGTCTAGTCGCTCTTGCGCAACTGAAGTATCTAACCATGATGGAGCTCCGCAGCATAAACTGCTCTGGCAACGGCGTCTTTGAGTTTCTCAAAAATCTATCTGACGAGTTCGCAGGACTTCGGACGTTCCAAATCAGTGTCGGCGGACATCCCAATGACTCTCGTTTAGCGTTTTACAACGTTCTTTCGGAGTTGCTGATGCAGTTAGAAGCTTGGACACCGGCCGAGCTTTCGTGGGAGCGACGCAAGTTTGTGCTTCGCTTGGTGAACTCCACCTTTGACTCTGTGGATCCAGTTTGGAGTCAGCAGTACCTTCGTGGTTTGGAGCCCTTGGTGAAGAATGTGAAAAAGATGCACCCGAACCTGCGCTTTCGCATCACAACCTCTGGGCGCCGTGGCTCCACTTTCAGAAGCATCATCGAGCTGGGAGTCTACACGTCGAATGCGGAGCCTAGTATGTGGTATGGATGGGACGATGAGGAGAACAACCGCGAGATTACTTTTGTGAATCGTGGCGACGAGATGTCCATGTCTGAACAAGGGCGCAGTCGATTGCCGGTTGAGTTAAGGCACCCTGAATTACTCGATCCGGACTCACTGCCAATAGACTACGAGCTGCCAGCGGACTACTTCGATGACTACGGAGGTTACGGCGACTATGATGACTACTATAATGAGGACGACGATGGCTACTACGATGCCAATGCTGATGAACTATGGGAGTAGATCGCTCACTACGCACCTCCACAATGCGTCCAGACAGTTTCTCCTACCAATCCTCGTGCTCCTGATCGTGGTCAAAAGACGAACGACACAATTAGGTAAGCCAACAGGTTTGCTTTTCACGAAATTGTCTCGTTACATAGGGAACCACCTCGCTACGTTCCTTTTTGCTGCTTATGAGAGGATAGCGTTAATCACAACGGATGTGGTAGTGATACCATTGGTCGATATGGCCGTTTTGAGCAGGTAGTTCTGGTACGGATCGGCCGGTGCGGAGAACGTATACCCGCTCGCACAAGAACTAGCATAAGCAATAATCGACCACGCCAAGCTGGAGCTGCTCCAGCACGCCTTGTACGTCTTGGTGGCAGTGGTGCTAGCAACCCAGCGGCCGCTAGTGTTCATGAGCACGTAAGCTCCTGAAGTGGTGGTCATGGGCTCGTTCTCAGCCCATGACCACGCCTGGGCACTCATCTTAGCGCCGTCGACCATGTCTGTGGCTACAAGGTTCATGTTCCAACGCACGAAGTTGCCGATGTTGCTCGAGTTCAGGAACGTCTCGAAGTCTTCCGTCAGCACTCCTTCGTCCGACAGCGAGATGTAGCGCAGCTCTGCCTGGTACGAACGCAGGAAATAGTCGTTGCCATAAATCTCCAGACCGTCGATTTTGCGCGAGCTGTCAGGCAGGGTGTCAATGTAGTCGGTTGAGAGGACTTCGTGGCCTCCACAGAAGTCGTACAAGCTGTATGCAAGTCCAGTGTCAGCATTCGCAAGGAGCAGGACCCGATACCCAGCGTCCACGAAGTCGTTGACACTACCTCCAGTCCACGAATCGGATGCCAACGACTTGAGAACTGACTGCGGCACAATAAGATCGCCGAAAATGTCAGTGAGCAGCGTGTTCAAGTCGTCGTATTTATCCAAACGGGAAATGTCCGAGCCTGTGTCCATGTAGACTACCACAAACTCGGTCGGGTTCTCCTCCAGCCAATCCATCACTTCCTGCATTGAGCTGCGCGTAGTGACTTCGTCGGTTGTTTTGATACCCGACACCGAAGGAAAGCAGCCGAGGAGTTCAGGACCCCAGAGAATCGTGCCGTACTTTGACAACTGAGAGTCGAACGCATCGAAGAACGTCGTGACCGAGCTTGAACCAAGGTTACCACAGTGGCCTGTGTGGAAATCGTCCAGGAAGTAGTGCGTATCGATTTCGATCCACCGCATGCCGATACCAAGTTGGTCCGTCAGACTCAGCACGTGGTTGTTCGTCTTGAGATACGAATACGACTTGTCCGAGTTCAGGTTCGCGTTGAAAAGCTGGTCGCGATTTCCGTAGCCGTCCGCCAGCGTGATGGCGCTGTTGTGTGTCGAGGGGATCTGCGAGTAGCACAACTTGCCACTGAAGGCCAGGTTGCGCTGGTAGGCGAGGGTTTGGTTGAGCCAGGACGAGACCGATGCCGTTCCTTTTTCGCAAACGCTACTACAGACCGTTCCGGCGGAATTGCACTTGTCCACCATTGTACAAGTGATGTCTTCAATGTCGTTTTTGCCAGGATCGTTGGTGCCGGGTGTGCGCGTTGCTGTCTGCTGGGCAATGAGGTACGACGGGTCCGAGCACGTGTCGGTGAAGGTGCAGGACTCCATTCCGGGAATTGAGTCGACGAACTTGCCGCCACTAGCAGAGAAATCGATCATGCCATTCAGGATGTCAACCGTGGTGTCGTCAAAGAAGTACTCGAAACCGCTTTGGATCGATTCGATCAGTGGGCGCATGTGGTCGATGCAACACGAGTAGTCGATGGTCGTTGCGGAAGTTAGCGATGCCGTATCCGTGTACACCTCGCCCTTCATGGCGGTACACACTTCGTCCGAGGAGATAGTCACGAACGGCATCACCACGGATTCAAGTAGCGTGAACTCGGACGACGTGTAGGTCGACGTCATCTGTGAGAACATGTTGTAGCCGCAGGTGGTGTCGCCGATGCTCGAGCAGAAAAAAACTGGTTGACGCCGTTGACTAGTTCGTTCAAAATGAACGAATTGGTGGTCACATTGGGCGGCACAAAGAAGTCGACCAGGTCGATCAAGTCGCTCACCTCGGAGCAACAGGTCAGGTCTTTCTGGAACACCGGCAGCAGCGTTGGCAGCAGACCCAGCAGGCACGGCGAGATGACCGTGTTCAGCGTCGTGCAGAAGGCATCCATGTCGGAAGAGGAAGTGCCCACCATGTACGAGTACACGAGGTTCGACATGCTGCTCGGAGACGCGACGATGTCTTCAACCAGCGTCACAACGTTCAGTAGTTGGGTGTTCGACTCCAAGGCGAGAAGTTCCGTGAGCGTGCAGGTGCTTGACGAGGCTGAGAGTGCCAGGAGAACCGAGTAGAGGTTGTTGCTCACACAGACGTCGAGGTTGTATGTCGACGGGAGGATAGACAGCGCCGACGCAGTGCACGTCGCGGCTTGCGCTGTCATCTCGGGACCCGAAGACGTCAGGCTCACGAAGCCGAGGGCGAGCGATGCAGCGATTCGGCCGAGCTTCATTATGCCGCAGGATACTCGAGCTGTTCGAGTAAGAAGGAGTCCAAGTCGGAGGCAAGTGGTGCAGACCTGGTGAATTGCGAACTGACCGACGACTAGAGATTGAATGACCAGGATGGCACTGCATTACCGGGCACCAGACGCAAGGTGAAGAGATTGACAAGGATCGTCGATGAGTCAGAGTGATGCTGAGGTCCCACCTCTTGACCGATCGGATACCACGATGGATCCGATCGCTCTGGTCTCGCCGTGGTAAGTAACGTACGAGGAGCTGCAACACCTGCACTGCAACATTTGCACGAACTCATGAATGTCCTCACGTGTGTGATATATTTTACGTTCGCAGTCGTTGTGGTGAATACTTATGGCCTTCTCGTCGCCTACGTGTCTGCCTCAGTTAGCATTCACTTGCGTGGTGTCGAAATGACGCTGTAGGCACTTTCACAAGCAGCGAGCGCGGCTGCTTCGTTCTTGTAGCGACCGAGATAAAGCGGCTTCTGGCCGTGTAGATGCAACTTGGCCGAGTACGTGGACTTCCTCTGACGAGTGACCACGAACCGCTCGGCGTCTTCCACCGTGCCGGTGCTTTCATTGCTGCTGGCGTGTGAGCGGCCTTGAGATAAGTCGCTGCCTCGGCCAAAGCTGTCGGACTGCATCGAAGTGGTCCCCTCTCTAAATGACGCCGTTGACGTAGGGCCTCGCGAGGAGCGGCTCTCATAATATGATGGAGTCGAGCTCGGGTTGGCGCTGCCACGCCCGGAACTGTACGTGTCACCTTGAACACGAACTGGTCGGGCATCATCATCGACCGGTGAAATGGTCTGGAGTTGTCGCGATCGACTAGCGCGATTCTTTCGCCACTGGTGCTTCTGTCCAAGCACAGTGTACTTCTGTCCAGCTTGGGCGCCGACAAACGCGTCCTGCTCCTGGTTCGAGCTGCCGCCGAAGAGCTGCCCCATACCAAGTCGACTAAGCATCCCAACGTCGCCTGAGACGCTCGCACTCTTGCGCTGGAGTTGGTACTCCGAGTCTTCGGGAACGTCGTGGATTTTCAACGCCACAGCGGCGCCGTGCTCTATCCCATTGTTCGAGTTGCGACGCAGAGATGCGTGCGCCCGAGGGCCGAAGCCGTCGCCTTCTTCGCCCCTGGACAAGTCTCCATCGTCAAAGACCTCCATATCGTTCACAACCGGTGATACAATCGCTTGGCTTTTCGTCTTGGGGTGGGTGCTGCCTCCGTATATTCCCCGAAGCGCAGTCCTGTACATGTTATGGGCCAAAAGCGCTGACGTTGCACTGCGTGTGCTTATCGAGTATGCTTCTACCCACCGAAGACCTCAATGCTCCGTTTCTCTCCCTTCATGAACAGTCTAACACTATCTTTAGTGAGCCACATGGGATGGAGTGAACACTAACTAGAGCTCTTCAACGAGGATGCATTATTTTCTCGGATTCATGTACAGATTCAGGAAATACATGACAAGGCATCACAACCAGAGTTGCGTCCGATCAAGTGCTGCGCACGCGCCTTCATAGAATAAGGACTGGACTACACAAGTCCACACTACACTACGCAGGCAGAGACCTCGTCGACGACTCAGTTGAGTCGGTCGAGAAGCTGCTAGAGCCCCAACGCGACCAGCGCGAGAGTCGAGATTGTTTGCGGCTGGCAGTATTGCAGGCGACGCAGACCCCGACCGCCATGTTCCTAGCACCCGGAACTTCGACTTCCTCGACGTGGTGACAAGCATGGCAAATGGCGTCGCCACACACGACGCAGTTGTATCTTCGATTGTCCAGCAGCTTCACGGCGCCGAAGTGCTTGCTGCAGCACTCGCAGGTTTGAGCTGCTCGCTTGTCTGTCCACTCGGACTGCGATACGAACGTTGACGGGTCCAGCTGTCGACGGCGGAGGTGCGAGACGACACGTTTGAGCACGGCACCGAAGCGCGGCATGACGTAGCGCGCAGCCAACCGCGGGGCGAAGCCGCCCGCTTCAATGCCCACAATGTACGCCACCTTCGTCTGAGCGTCGGGCTCTCCTGAATTCTGCACGAAGTATCCCGACCGGAACATGCGGCTGCGAATGAAGCCCTGCGGCACGTCGAACTCGGATATCTCGGGCAGGTTGAGCGAGTCCCAGACGCAGTAGCCCACCGTCGAGCCGTCCGGGCACTGGATGACATCCGTTGCCACCACCACGCACATATCTCGATGGTTGCGTAGCAGCACAGGCGTCTTGAACGCCGTGTACCGGACGTACGACGAGCGCATCGGACGCTCTTCCGACGGAAGCTCCAACACGCTCAAGACCCGGGCGTCCATAATGTTGTCGTACATGATGCGACACCGTTGCAGCAGCATGTCCGTGTCGGACACCACAAACAAATTGATGACGTCCTCGACCGAGGCGTCCGTGGCGCCCACGCAGCAAAAGCGCGACTGCCCCTTGGTCACGCTCTCTTTGTCCTCGTAGTAGACGATGTCGTCCTTGCTCATCTTGCCGCGCCAGTGGGCGTCCTCGGTGCCTTCGTGCATCATGCTGTCCAGCACGTTTTCCACCGCGCCCGAGATCTGCTTGGACAGCAAGTCCTTCACTTCGGCCGACAACTCGAGGTACTCAGGTTTGCCCTCGGAGAGCGGCACCCCGTCGCTGTTGTAGCTCGACATCGAGGAGGATGCAGTGTTAAGGCGTCGAGCAAGCGGGGCGGACGCGGAGCGCTTGGTGACTCTGGAATTCGCCATTGCACTTATCCCGCTTAGTCGAGCGTGGCAATGTGTCTATGGACTGTCCAATCTGTCAATGAGCGACTTGTCCGCCTGCAACACGGCGGCGGAACTTGCACAATGGCAACGCACGATACGAAAGCAGTGCAGATGCGCTTGGTGGAACTGTGTCAATCGAGTGTCGCTGTCTGCGTTTGGGCGAGCCAGACCATAAGGTCCGTGCTATCGACGGACGGGGCGATAGACAGTAGGTTGCACATGCTACGCATCTTTCGCCAGCATCCGTCGCCAGGAATCTCAACGGTCTCAAGCATTTTGATGCTCGGGATGCGCTTGCAACTCCGTAGAAGCTGAAGCAACAGCAGGCGCGTCGCAGGAAGAGAAGAGGGCATTGCAGTGGGAACGTGGGTGCGCTCCGAACGGCGGTACAGTACATGTAAATAGGATAGATGACAACCATCCACGCGCCCCAGAGCTTCTACTTGACCTGGTCGGCCCGAGCTAAAGCTTGACGCATGCGCAGATATGAGGTAAGCTACCCGTACACTTACAGTTGCCCCTTTAAGTCGGTTTCTTCAAGCAATTGACAAAGGATAAGCTCCACGTGCAGTGCGTGCACGGTCGACGACGCAGGCATCACGACGACGTGCGGTGAGAATGCATTGCGTCCTGTCCACGATCGCGATACGGATCTGCTGGTGAAAACTGCGCCTGTTTTCGAGGAGGAGATCAGCGGCGATTTGTTGGGCCTCAAGTTCATCTCGCAAAGAAATGCTTTGTGAGCCGCAAGGCGATGGCACATGCATCGGGTTCTCAACACTCACAGCCCGGCTCTCAATGGCGACCCCGTTGAACTTGCTTTTGGGGAGGGGGGGGGGCTGTACACACGAATTTCTCACTCTTTTTTTCGGGGCTCATGAGATGAGGGCATCTCGCCGCGCGACCCCCTAGTCTAGGGGTCTTTTCGATCAGTTCGGTGCAACTCGCACCGCAAGTTGCGAGAGCTTATCTTAACTGTAAATTAGGCATCCTGGACTTCGTGATCCCGAAGTTATTGGGACTTCCCAACGAAAGACCCGCAAAGCAGTACACCCCGATATCACACTTGCTGCTTATCCAACTAAACGGCAACAATCGTTTATACCGCCTGCATTGGAGAGCGACGACACCACGGTTTTGATTTCGCGAACATTCGACAACATCACGCTCACATGTGCAGGAGTTGTACGGCGTGGGTTAACTTTGCTTGGGCGCGGTTGGCGTCCTCTCCTGGTGCGTTGGGGGCTGTCGTGTCCGATGAAGACGGCAATGTGGAACACGAGCAACTCGGAGCCAGATGTATCTCTAGAAGGCCACGAAAACTTCGTATCGCTCGTCATGGTTTGCTTGGTGTTCACGCGCGATTTTTTTTTTGAAAAGTCGTTGGAAACACCCGGCTCCAGCTGCAGGCACTTTCGATGCAGATGATTGTCATCGTTGAAGAAGGAACGATCAGCCACAGTTGAGGTACATGTATTATACAAGCGATGCTAATTTAATATGTAGCGTCGTAGAATTCCCCAAAGTGTGCTGCCAACCCAGCAAATAAGCAAGAATCTTCACCGTGTCAGTCAGCTTTCTCTTACAGTAGTTGACACGAATTCATAGAAGAGATGGCGAGTTAACGAATGCATTTGCCCGAGATACGCTTTCGATACTGCGCACACTTGTACAGTACATACACTAAGTATACTGTGGTCGACCTAGATTGGTTTTGGTTCGACGTCGCGCAGTTATCATGGAATTTATTTTGCCAAACTTCGGCGAGCTCATGAACGACGAGCAAATGTGTTTATTTCGCACATGAATTCTGTTTCGCCGACACGAATGCTGTGGTTCCCAACGACACCAGCGACTCCGAAATTGGCGGGCGTAGTTAATACCGTCGTCGTGTTGGCCTTCAGACCTCATCACGACCAAAATTTTCATAGAATTTGGCTGGCCTGAACAATGTTCAGACTGGCAGGGACCTGGTCGACGACTCGGTCGAGTCCGACGAGAAGCTGGTGCCCCAACTCGAAAGCCGCGACAGCCGGGAGGTCTTGGAGCGACTAGCTGTTTTGCAGCCGACACAAACGCCCACCATAGTGTTCCTAGCGCCAGGTACTTCGACTTCCTCTACGTGATGGCAGGCGTGGCAGATTGCGTCGCCACACATCACGCAGTTGTAGCGCCTGGTGTCCAGCAGCTTGACGGCGCCGAAGTGTTTGCTGCAGCACTCGCAGATCTGCGCCGTCCGCTTGTCGGTCCACTCGGACTGCGGCACGAACGTTGTGGGGTCGAGCTGTCGCCGACGAAGGTGCGAAATGACTCGGCTGAGCACGGCCCCGAACTTTGGCATGTAATACCGAGTCGTCAGCCGCGGCGCGAGCCCGCCTGCTTCGATGCCTACGATGTACGCCACCTTCGTTAGCGCGTCGAGTTCTCCGGAATTTTGCACGAAGTAGCCTGAACGGAACATGCGCGTGCGGATGAAACCCTGCGGCACGTCAAAGTCGGAGATATCGCGCAAATTAAGCGAGTCCCAGACGCAGTAGCCCACTGTCGAGCCGTCCGGGTAATGTATGACATCCGTCGCCACCACGACGCACATGTCGCGGTGGTTGCGCTGCAGTGTTCGGGCCTTAAACGCGGTGTAGCGAACGTAGGACGAACGCATCGGATGCTCTTCCGACGGGTGCTCCAGCACGTTGAGAACTCTGGCGTCCATGATGTTGTCGTACATGATGCGGCACCGTTGCAGCAGCATGTCCGTGTCGGACACCACAAACAAATTGATCACTTCCTCGACAGACGCGTCCGTGGCATCCACGCAGCAAAACCTCGTCTGCTCCTTGGTCACGCTCTCCCTGTCCTCGTAGTAAACAATGCCATCCTTACGCATCTTGCCCCGCCAGTGGTTGTCCTCGGTGCCTTCGTGCATCATGCTGTCCAGGACATCGTCGACCGCCGCCGAAATCTGCCTCGACAGCCCGTTCTTCACTTGAGACGACAGCTCCAAGTACTCTGGCCTCCCTGCTGACAGAGGTACGCCCTCGCCGTTGTAGCTCGACATCGAGGACGATGCCGTCAATTGTCGCGCCAGCGGGGCCGACGCAGAGCGCTTAGCGACTTTGGAACTCGCCATGGTGATGTGAACTCGCACTCAAAAAGGATGGAATGTGTCAATCGTTCGGGTAATCTGTCAATGAACGACGGATGTGCCAGGCTCAGCGGGGACCAACGAGTGAGATATCCGGTTGCTACAACACATTGCAGCCGACGCGAGATCGTGTCAATCGAAAGTCGCAGTTTGCTCAAGCCGGACCAGAACGTCCATTTTGGAGGCGGATAGGCATCCGAACCCACCATACGCCACGAAACCCGCAGGTTGCATATGCTTGTGCACATCTTTCGCCAAGTCTCCAAACGAAGCGTTAGGCTAACACTGTTAGCACAAGGAGTTCATTTCGAGTTGGAGACTTTACTAACAGTGTGTATGTGACCAATGTGTATGATTCGACTGAAAAGTATCCAAGACTCGTCGACGAATGCTACGCTGCAATGTCGGCGCCACGCTGGTATCGGCATAACATGCAAAATGGCTGCGGCACTATTATAGCGACGTCCATGTCCTGGAAGTCGCGAGCATACACTTTCTCGATGGCCTACACGATCTCGAGGATGTGTTAAACAGATCCGGATCGCCCCAAAGTTTCTCGGGGAAACTGTCACGATTTGCTGGTCCTAACCTACGTCGGCAGCTGAAGGACCAGGAGATGTTCTCCACGCGTCTTGGCCATTCCGCCACTCCGTCGATGATGTCCACCGACATGCACATTTCTCAACAACGCCGTAATGCCAGCGCCTTCTCTTTGCGGAGTGCCCGTTGAAGTCCTGGTGTGAACTAATGCTCTCGAATGTGCACACGAAAGGGAGGCGCTTCTCGGGATCTCGCTGGGCGAACGAAGCTTATTCGCCGTCACTGCTGTAAATCCTGAGCACATCCACTCCAGAAGGATTCGAGATCACGAAAGGAAAAACGAGATCGCAGTACGGAGTGCAAAACTGGAAGCGATAGATCCTGCCTGCCCCATAAGCCAAGGAGACCGCCACGTAGGCTCTAGCGAGTTAGTGGCCATGAACTGCGCGATTCGATCGTGTTCGACAACCGCACACGCCCGGGGGTGAACTTTGTGGTGGGGTCGATGATGCTGGCAGATCCGATTTCGAAACACGTGCAGGTTGGTCCCAGATGGATCTCTAGAATGGTTTATCGCTTATCGTGCACTGCAGTGCACACGTGAGTGCGTGATGAACGAACACTCCAGCGACGCTGCGATGCATGTGCAGGGTTGTATGGTGGTCATCGTCGTTACCTTGAAAGGACGCAGTCCCCAAGGTTAGTCGATTTCGGTCGGGCGGACGCGACGGATCATTCCAGGGGCGTTGGCAATACGATGGGCGAAGAGAGCAGTGCTGCTTCCTCGGGCGGTCGACCTGACTCGAGCACCGCCAAGAACCGGGATGCCGCCAAGAAGCGCGCAGCTCTGTGGAAGAAGCAGACCAAGAGTTTCAAGCTCAAAGATGTCGGCAAGAAAGTCGACGGAGTGCGCTTCTGTGCCCAGGACGAGCGATTCTTCCGTGAGCAGACGGAGATACTGCCACTGCTCATGGGGTTCCTGTCCAGAACCAAAGTACGTGCAGGTAGTATAGTTTTGTTGACTAAGTGAGCGGACTAATTCCTGTTGGATATGGCAATCTCCTTCACCCAGACCCCGGAATTAGTCATGGAGACGCTGAATGTGCTGCACATACTGCTTTCACCGACGGTTGCTACAGAGAGCAGCGATCCTGAAGCTGAAGTCATTCATCCGGAAATGAACGGTATCTTTAGTGTAGCTTCGCTTCGAGATATGTTAGATGCTCCAACCTGACGAGAACTGTTTGTATTCCAGCGGGGTTTATTCTCGAACGTAGTGTGAGTGCTGAGTCAGCGTGGAAAGCAGGAGAGCCGTTTATCAACCTCTTCAACCTGGGCACACAGTCTCCAGAGATTCGAGTATGTTAAAGTCGGTAGTTTATCTATTCTGCGAGTGATACTGACCGTGGTATTCTTTCACAGATCAAAGCAATCGAAGTGTACGACCTTCTTCTTCATGCCAGCGTGGCACTATCTACATCGGCAAATGAGCCCAACCCAACGTTGCTCCAGTTCCAGTCCGTCGGGTCTCCTTGCTCAGCGATACTCAACTGTTTGGGGGCAGACAACGCCGAGTTGCAGTTCGCCGCACTCTCGTGTCTTTGTTCGCTGATGAAAAGCTCTCCCAACGAGGAGTTTCTGGGCAAATTTGAGGCGGAGAAGGGTGTTTCTCGCTCATTGGAGTTCGTGGTTCATCCGGAGCGGCGATATCACCGGCCAGCGCTTGATATTCTGGAAAGCTTTTCTCATTTGGGTAAGTTAATTATTTTGGACAGATACCGTGGTATTGTTCGATGTACGCTAATTCTTGCTGTGCTGTCCATCTATTGGAAAGAATTTGGACGAGACTACTTAAAAGCGAATGGTGCAGCTAAATTTCTGCGGGACGCGATCCAGGAAGCCCAGCTAATGATTTCGAAGACGGCTACAGTTGTTCCTGTTAGTGGAATGGATTCGAGTCCCTTGTCCTCTAAAGACGCTCCAATGTTATGCTCCAACATCGAAGTGATTTGTCAAGTTTTCGCACGAATGACTCTCGCAAAGGAGCAGCTGGCTGCAAACACCTACGTTGCTGAAGACCACAGTCTGTTCATGGATTTCATCGATGCAGCAGTTGCCATACTACGATACGACATTGCAAGCGCTCTAAATCCTGTTCCAGTCCCCACAGAATCTCCACGAACCACTGGCGGTGCTGCAGCAGCTGCTGCAGCTGCCGCTAATGCAGCAGCAGCTAACGCCGCAGCGTTGGCATCATTGCTGCCGTTTAGTGTTGGCCGTTGCATTGCAATCATCTCCAGCGTTGGTCGTTTGGTGGAGCATAGCGAGCGATGCAAGGCGCACGCAAAATCTAAGGGGATTCTACCAGTGCTACTAGACTGCTTCAAGGTAAAAGAGACAGACAATCTTTACCAAGTCGCCGACAAGCTTCTTCATTTATGCGTGTACGTAAGTGACACCCCCGAATTCCTTTACAGAGGTGCTTCCGAGCAGTATAGCAATGGCGCTGATGAAAACGAGAACGAGCAGCAGCAACCAGCGGATGTTGAACACAGCTCAGCCAAACGAATTGATCCAAACATCCTTTGTGCAGTAGCAACTGGCTACGCGGAACCGAGCAGGGCTGACAATGACTTGCCTGAGTCGTCCCACTCAAATGGAGATAGGCCTCCCCTCGTAGCGGTCGATGCGGTATTGGCACTGTTGGAAACCAGCCACTCAACAACCAACAATCCTTTAATCTTTCGTCATCTCCGATGGATTGCAGCATTGATTGACTTGCCTGGAAATGCCAACGTGTTGGGTGATCGCGCTATCTCGCTCTTTCTTCAGATTTTAGCTGATACTCCATCAAGTGAAGAACTGCGCTTCGCTTTCTTGGCGAAGTGTATCCGCGCGATTGTACTGCAGAATTCAGCTGCCCTAGAGGTACGTCCATTTCTGGTTGTGCTGTTTGGGTTCAGCTCGTACTAACTAGTATTGTTCAAACATTCGTAGCTTTGCGGAAGTGCCCATTTCGATCCGTCTACGCCCTTCTTTACTTTCCTTCGTCAAGAATCGGAACCGGTCGAAGCTGCCATGAATTCAACATTTCTGTCGCAACCTCTGGATGAAGGCGATCCGTCTAAACTTGAAGATAAACCTGATGAACACGATGAAAGCAAGAATAAGGATGAGCCAGTTAACAGTACTTGCCGGCTGGAGTGGATTGATGAGTACAGCGAACAAACAGCTTTCGCTCCTAATCCGCTGACGGATGCATGTCACGATTTAGACATTTATCTGTCGGTTGCCGATGCTCTCGCAGCGTTGACTGAAGCTTTTCTCAAGTGGAATACGACAAGTAATGGATCTATCACAACGGATTTCAGCGAACTCATTGCTTCCAAGTTGGAATCGGAGCATGCCTCGACTGGAAAGACAGGGATTTCGGCTGCTTCAGCAGGTAGCAAGAAAAAATTGGCGACAGATCCAGCCAAATCGCCTGCGATAGGTGAGGCGGTGATGTTGGCCATCTTAGAGAAAGGTATGCAGGTGCCCAAACTGGTCTCTAAGTACGCTGCAGTGAACCCTGCTGTGTGCGTAACCCTACTGGGGCTTCTGAATAACTTAATGACTGCACCAAGTGGACTCAAGGTCCTACTGAGTCTGGCAAAGGCTAAACTCCAAGCACAAGCTCCAGTGGATGCCACAGCACCGGTTGAATCGGCTGGAGAGTGGCCTCTGTCAGTCCAAATGTGTGCTCAATCGGAGCATATCCTATTACTTAGTCCGGTTCTGGACGTTCTTCAGTTACCAAAAACCTCTTTTATCGAGATCGAAGCTGCTGTCCGAACGATAGCCGTGATGACGAGTGATTTGGAACCTGACAAGGATACCCCAGCACCAGCACCTGAGCCTGTAGTTGAGACTGTTAAAAGCCCGACGAAAGGTGCCGCTGCTGTCACTCCTCCCTCCTGCTGCTCCGACCATTCCAGAGCTCGTGGTTAGAGAAAGTGATCGCTTCATCAATGCAGCCCTTAGTTGTGGCACACTAGTGCTGCTCTTAGCCTTCATGGACCGAGCACGGCTACCAGTTGGAATGGGGATGTATTTGATCGTGTGAGGCTAATGGAGGAGAACATTGAAGAAATGGTGATGAGATTCATCACTCTGGCTCCAAATGAAGCAAAGAGAATATTGTAACTAAGTACCGGGAAAACTCGATGTAGATCAACCACCAAGCACAGAAGCCACTTTAATAGCACAGCCTCCTGCTGATCTGGATTTACCTTATCAAGCACGATGGGCTCAATTGCTGCTCGATCACAAGTTTAATGTTCATCGCTTTGGCTATGAATCATACAGTGCACTGCTTCTCGCTTCAGAGCTCGCGCTTCCGAGGCTAGTCTCGACACTCTTGAATGCGGGAGCTAGCTCTGAAACTGCTTCACCGGAAGGGTGACGCCTTTGATGATTGCGTTCCTCGTTGGAAACGAAGAAATGGTCATCGACCTGCTAGACGCTCGTGCTGACGTGAACGCAATAACTAAAGACGGCCAAGATCTGACAGTATGGAACTGCGCACTGGCATCTCCGCTGAAAGCGCGCGTGAGCAGCATGATCTCGAAGGCGTACACTAGTTCGGATACGTCAAACATTGGGCCAAGTATGAGTTCTCGGATTCAACTGGACTCTATTGAAGGATCTCTGCAATTCCTCGATATGTGCCTGGATGCAGGTGTAGACGCCAATGTATCGAACGCAAATGGAGACTTCCTTTTGCATGCTCTTCTGTCCAAATCCATCGTCCGTCACAAGTTACGCGGACTGGACTTGTGCTTCCGCTACTACTCTTGTTATGAAGACCGAAGGCGCTTACAAGGGGCAGTGATTGACTTGATCGAAGTGCACGCAGCTAATGTGAATAGTTGCAATCGACTGGGTCAAACTCCTCTCCACTTGGCGCTGCTGTACGGATTCACGGGTATCGCGAAGATTCTCTTGGAACGTGGAGCCAATCCAAACGTACAGGGTATCTTTGGGCACCTCCCTTTGCACTACGCCTGTCTAGGATTTTGTGGTAGTCTCGATGGAAGCGATGGTGAATCAATCGAGATAACACGACTGCTATTGGAGCAAGCAACGAAATACCCGTGCACACTTGGAGTCCATTCAGACCGACGTAAACACAAATCCGCTGCAGAGAAGCAAGCTCTTGCCATTGAAAATATTCTGGAAAGCGGTCTGCAAAGTGTCATCGAACCTCAAGCGATCGTCCTGGAGCTTGCAAGTGCTCAGCAAATTCTCACCACGCCCTCCTTTATAGGCAAGTTTCTGCCATGGCATTTTGTATGCGGAGCGTACGTTCAGCTCTCGTCGGTGATGTGCCTAGACGACGACATGCAGAGGTGGTTTGAAGCCAATGGGCAAGCTCGAGCCTGCATACTACGCTACTTGCTTAGCGAGTGGAAAATTGACATCAGCGCGTGCGCTAGCAATGGGGTGACAGCCCTGCACTTGGCAATGAAGAGCGATGTAAATGATAACAACCTCCCTGTTATCGACTTGCTCTTGGAAAACTGTGGGTCCGGTGATCCATCTACCGCTCTCAATGTGAACGCAGTTCACGAGCACATTCTCATCGACTGCTTGCCTGTAATTCCGAGTGGAGCTTACGTTGCATATGTTGACAAAGACCAAGAAGTCAAGCAAGCGTTCGTGTCTTCCCGGTCAATTGACAGCAAATACCACATCATTCTTGTCGACGGACAGCATGTCGATGGTATTCTACGCGATCAGCTCCAAGTCATCAACGATCCCCACAAGAAAGAGTCACATCAATTACACCACTACAAATACCTCTTGCCTATGGAAAGCAGATTCGCTGCTCTACATTACGCACTGCAGTCAAACCAAGACACGATGGCACTGCGATTGTTAGCTCTGCCGAATATTTCGCTCGACCCGGAAGGAAGTGACTTGCCACTTCTTGCACTGGCGTGTGCTGCTCACCAGACGCCCCAAATTGTGAAGCGATTGATTACCCAGCAGGCAAATATGCGCGTGCACTTGCCACTTCGAACATCCAAGTGTGGCTTGACGGCGATAGATTCGAGCACCTCTAGCTCCATTGCGAAGAGAAAGCACGCAGCAGCACTGCATTATGCCGTCATGTATGATGACTTCGCGATGGTAGAAGCGCTCGTATCTAGCCCAGGCGAATACGTCCACCCCAATGTTCGGCGCTCTGGAGATGGCTTCACACCGTTGCATTTGGCTTGCGAGATGGAAAATCTGAGCATCGTCAAACTACTACTAGACCATGGCGCGAGCTTAACGCAGTTGTCGAGTATGTCAGCGCACGGTGTGTCGCCTCTGGAGTTGCTGATGAAGTTTGACAGCTTGGAGAACGAAAGGCTCAAAGAACTCGTCGCCGAGCGCTACTTGCGACCGGAAATACTGTTGGAAGGCTCGATTGTTGCCTCCACCCCACGTCCAATAACAAGCGACAACAATGACGCTCTACAAGATGCGAACTCTAAAAGTGAAAATACCCCTAGCGAAAGTCAGGCAAACGAGGTCGATGACAGCGATGCACCGTCGTGTGCCTTGCTACGCGAGGAAGAACATAATTTTGGTCTCTTTGAACGCCTCCAGGGTCTAATTCGCGACAAGAGCGGAGCCTATGAAACTCTTATTCGACGTGTGGAGACAGCACTTGATAAAAGTGACGCTGTACTCGGCTTATTCTTTGACCTACTGAAACAGCCTGACTCCGGTCGAACTCGAACTGAGGCCGAGTCGAAATCTCTGACGCCATTATTTGAGATCTTCCAAAAGCTGCGTCATCCTCATGAATGTTATCGGCAGTGTACTACTCGATCTCAATGGAAACCCAAGGGCTCCAAGATGTCACGAGTCGTGAGCAAGACTACAATCGAAGAAGTAGCAACGGGTCCTGCATCATTGAATGCTGATAGCACATAGGAGGCAGCCTTCTCGGCGTCAAATTCCTATTGGCAATCATAAGCATCAATCAATTTGCATGTACGTTTCACTCTCGTCTAACTTTCGCGCTTGAATTCAACTATACATAGGAGAATAGCAACTAGCAACACCTGCAAGAAATGAAGGTTCCGGTTGCGGAAGGAAGCGGAGAAAACGCAGGTGGCTGCTCTTTGGGCGGTCTGGCACTCGTGCCTCAGCTGGATCTCAGTGTTCTCCACGATGTCAAATTCTCCAAAGCTGACTTGGCTCAAGCCCGGCAATTGTCTTCCGAAGATAAAGCTTCGAGCTTGTTGCCACCTGTGTATGCCTACACGGCTCGAGAGCTACGAGATGAAGACCATAAACCTGAAACTGGTGGCAACCAAACAGTTCGAATTCGCTTTGCACCTCCTCCGCGATTAATTCAGAAGGCATCTGTGCATTCTACTCGGCCTACTCGAGCCCGTCATGTCGGTCCTAACGTAGCGGTTTGCGAATTGCCTACCGGTCTCCGCGAAAAACAACTGAATACTGCTCGATGTTTCAAGGCATTACAAAATTGGCAGCAGTCGATGGAAGCTGGAGTCTTGAAAAATCTTCTTGGAGATTCTCATGAAGTGCTCCACGCAGCAATCTATCGCCAGCCAGAAGCAGCGTCCGACCTTGAAACTATAGTCCCAGGCACTGCGGCGGCAACAGAGCTACCGCCAAATTATCCGAATCAGTCAGTCGAGGAGGTGGAGTATTTTTCGCTGGTAGCGGACATGCAGGAAAAAGTGAAGCTGCAGCAGCAAGAACGAAAGCGACTAAGCACGCAACTTGCCATGGAGCAGTCACTCGAGCAGGATTTATCATCTCAACTGCGACAACTAGAGCGTGAATTAACGCAACTACACATGCGGCACGCCCACAACCGCGCGGAAATTGAAGGTGAGCGCCGTGCTGTTCAAATTCTCGAACGGGACTATGCTTCGCTTACTGAGCAGGAACAGGAGCTGCAGCGCGACTGCGAGGTGTTTGAGCTACAGCTTGACACGGAAAGAGCTCAACTGAGAGAAATCCGCAGCCAGCAGCTCTACTTGGACTTTGTGTCGAGCGCTCCGCTAAAGCGGCACATGGAGGAGAAAAAATGGCAGGAGCAACACGCCGCAGTCGTTCTGCAAGTTCAAAACGCTGAGGCGGAAAATCATGCCCTGGAAGGTGCAATCAGAAAGCTCGAAGATGAGGCGTCCAACTTGGAGGCGCAGTACGCGCTTGATATCCAGACAAAGCAGCAGTCTGAAACCTCTTTGGCTGAAATCCGCGCGAACTACGAGCGATTCCAGGAAGCTTTCGAACGAACAAGAGTCTGCTATACCCCCAGACCTGACTGGGACCGCATTGTAGATGAAACACCGGAGCTGTCAGTGCAGAAGTATCAGTGGGAAATGATCGACACCGCGAGCTCTCGAGATGTTATGGCCTCAATCAATAGCAATATGGACGAGAAAGATGGAGTGCTGGAACACAGAGCAATCGATCTAGGAGATGAAGAACAGCGATCAAATAGTAGAGGCCAAACTAAAACATTGGTGAGGGAGATGTTGCACTGGATCGAGCGTCTCCAGAAGCACTGTGGTGTCAATCTCCATTTAAGTCGGGTAAGTGCAGTTCAGTTTATTACCGGCAGAAGCTAACGCTTTTGTTGCAGATTTGGCATGATGTTGAGGAAGCACGCGTGGAGCTCAATATTCTCCATCATCAGTTGGATCGTGCCGTTCGGAAGTCATCGATGCTTTCGATTGCACTTCCTAACATGTCAGGTGTGATCACCATTGCAGCTGCAACATCTCCGATGGGATCTCCATCAAAGAGAAGACAGGACTATATCAATGCTCTCGGTATGCATGAAGGCATCCCGCTGTTCTTACGCCACCGCGGAAAACTAAAGAGGAGAATCCTCAAGAAGCTGGACGTTGAGAAGGTGGTGCGGAAGGTGTGGGTCGAAAAGCGCAAACGGGAGCAGCGCAACCCGCTTGGAAGGTTCCCACTCGAGCAAGTTCTGTACGAGAAGCTGCATCGCAAGTACGGATTTCAGCCGTTGATTGCGGAGTGGGGGTACAATCTACTGTTGGCACTGCAAATGTTCAGTTGGGACTCGGAGATTGAGATGTTCCTCCTTTGTCTGACTGGCGCAGTCTCTGATCTCGTGTACGTGGATCAAGAGCAGATGATCCAAGGCTGCCAGCATTTGCTGCTTCGACTATGTGAGCTTTACAATGTCGAGAGTTTCGTGACGGAGAGGAGAGTCCTGTTGAAAGACGCTCTGGTAGCGCTACGAACATTCTTCCCTCTAAAGACTTCTGGACAGCTGCAAGCGATCCGAGCAAACCATCATTGGAGATATGCACAAGATGAAACGTGGTGGGAACGACTCCATTTTGTACATTGAAGACATTCTTCCGCTGGATGTCAAGTATCCGCTGGGATTTTTTGTGAAGACCATTCGCACGCAGCACTTCAAGGAAATTCAGGACTACTATGCGCTGCTTCTGAGGTACGCTTTGCCAGGGAATACGTATGTATGTAAAATTGCACTAACATGTCAACTGGGATGCATTCCAGCGAGCTTGAACAGCGCGACACCGAGATGAGAGGGATTTTGCCTCTTTCTGCAGTGAGAGATGTAAGTGTGCTGCTGAAGTGAGCCGTGGTAGTCCAGATTTTTGACAAGGCATGGACGGTTGATACTTTTAGGCGATCCTGGCGATTGACCCGCTTGCAGACCCTAGCGCAGTGCAGAATCTTCTGATGAAAGCTTTGCACATAAAGACTCGAGCACAATTGCACATGCGCGAGTCTGTTCATTACAAAGCCGTACTAAGGGTAAGAGTATCAGTTTGTCGACACAGCTTTTGCAGTAACTGGGGCTAACAAGATGGTTTCGTAAATGTTAGAAACTAAATTCGACGTGCTTGATGAAGTTCGCGCTGAACTTTGATCAGAACGCCGAAGTCAACTGGCGACGACGCCCTGGTGCAGCCTATATTAATTCGGTTACTGGGAACCAACAGCAGGACAGGAAAGCTTCACAGTAAGACTTGCCAGGTGAATATCGCCCATTTTACTTCGCAAAATTTGCGCATTTCTGTCAATGGATCTAGTTCCAAATGATCATGAAATCCGAGGCGATGGTCTGGTTTACTTTCTCAAGACTTATCTCCAGGCGCTGTGTGGCAGAATCGTATCTGGATATTGAACCGAGCGACACTCTGGAAGGTAATGCCATCACGCCAAGAACGATTACCTTTCTGACCAGACTCGTTTGAGCACTTGTGTAACCATTTCGCAGGAGTGTGGACGTGAAAGTGCCAGCTGACGCGGTGAACTTGGCAGTGGTGGCGCTCGGGTTGCTGATGGTCTCGCCATCGTCCAAGTACAATTATCCACAGGCGATTCCGTTTACCGGCAGCGCGACGAGGATATCGAAGGGTGTAAGGCGAGCGGACGCAGTAAGAGCTGACTGGTGCATCGCTACGATTGTCCCGCCTCGAATGTGTACCGGCATGTCAAATATGGTAACGTCAATTGCTAAGTAGACGCCAGACGTTCGAACCTGCGAGTAGTCGAAGATGTTGTACCATATTCCACGAGGGAAGTACCCAGTCACGGTTGTTGCTCCCTTGTGTACAACCGGAGTCACAAGCAGTGCGTCTCCTAGCATAAACTGGTGGTCGATATTGTGCGTGACGGTATCCGAAGGGAACTCTATCAGAAGTGGACGCGCAATCGGTAGGCCCTCCGTATGAGCATGGTACCCAAATGTGTAGATATACGGCAGGAGTTGATAGCGCAAGCCGATGAATTTCAACCCCACCGTCGTCACTTCAGGCCATACGTACGTCTCCTGAGCTGACGAATCCCAGTTGTTGTGGTTACGGGAGAACGGGTAGAACGAGCCCAGCGCCGTCCACCGTGCACACAACTCCATGTTGGAGGCACCAGAAAATCCGCAGATGTCAGCGCCGACCATGGGGATGCCAAAGAGTCCGAACTTGAGGATGGTAGGGACCGACCAGCGCAGATCGTTCCAAGTGGCAGCGTTGTCACCTGTCCAGTGAGCCACGTGAACCCCGCTGCCGGGGAACGTCGATCGAGAGAGCACGAAGGACCGTTTGTTGGCCAGCTCTTCCTGGACAGCATTCGTCACAATGGATTCGGTGATGCCGTACAGGTTGTGGGCGTCGTACTGGCGGATGTTGCCGTACTGCAGCGCGCTGGTGGAGATGCCCTTGTTGTAAATGGCGTCATGGCTGTTGACATTGTTGATCTTGAATGGTGGGTTGTCGTACTTGTTGCCATCACCGGAGCAGCTCAAGCAGCATGTTGTGATCGCGCTGATGCTTCCAGTGTTCGGACACGTGACGCCCGATTGACGTACACAAGTGGTTCCCGGGCAGAAGTTAGGTGGAGTTGGTGCTAGCGTTTACGTCGGTGCCGGCCGATATGATACGGCTACCGACGCTGCACTTGTAGTGGTTGTATTGCATCGCCCATGTATCTGTATGTGGCAGGATGCGCGTGTCATTGCTGGTGGATGGTGGGGTTTGTGCGTGAAGGCATTGGATCTCGAGGCTGGATATTAGCACTAGCCAGCCGAGACAACGAATAAATCGTGTTGTGCGAGACATGGTGCGTTAATATGAGCGAGGGTCTGGCCAAGGGGACTGGTTCTTGACGGGAGTGAGGTCTACCGCTGATGCACGCGGATCTCATTTATGAAGGCGATAGCCAGTGAGCGGGGTAGTGAGTTTGCAAGATTCACATGTAATTCCTGAGTTCTAGACACAGTGTATACTTATGTGAAATATCACATTAAAGTTTAATATTAACTTTGTCAGTCATGGTTACTTTTCCGTGTAATTTTTACAATAGCAATAACAAAGCTTCAGGATTTCGGAACCACCTTCAGAAGTATTGGCGAGGTTTTGAGAGAGCAACATATACTCTAGCTCTGTGTCACTGCCTGTTGCCACACCGTGGTATCGATACTCCCAGTACTTTAGGTTCTGAGTGTTCCAGATTTTTTTACTTTTTACTTTCAACGACAATGCTATCGTAAGGATGCTGAGGAATCAAGTAACAGAACAACAGGTTGGGGGATGCGAGCGACGCGCATCAAGTATGCACTGGTTTCGTGAAGTAGCCTCGGTTCCAATCGCAACTTCGACACTGGTACGCAGCCACACTGGTATCTTCGCGTATATCTTTGGGACAGCGGACGCAGAACACTGGGTGGACAACAATCCAGATAGGGAGGACTTCGGCCGGGCCTCCAACACACTCATGGGCATGCCTTAGTCGGTGTGCATCTGTTGCCACCCACTAGAGTAGACAGCAACCCTTTGTTGATATGTAAGCATCAGAGGAACGGGCATTTTCTTGGTCGTTAGCTGGCCTAAATGACTGTAATATACCTCACCTTGAAACGGATGAATCTTTGGGAAACTATCAAGTAAATCGGTGAGATGACTCGGTCGGGTTCACAGGCTGACGCCGCTCCAGTCCAAAGGTGATGCTGGTGCTTCCATGATGACGATCTACATGCATTTAATACAAACACTGCTGATCTAGCGAGTGATTATACCAGATGTCAACGTTGCAAGCAGGTCAAGTTGCCGCGCTATGGCACTCCAGGTTGCGCGTGGTCACTTGATTCATTTCTCGTGGTGGCAACGCTACTGCCAAACAGCGCTTTCCCGTCTGCAAATGCCGTGAACCTCGTTGTTGATGACGCTTTGCCACTGGTGACCAAAGCTGCAGGGCCACACGATCGTACATGCATGTACATGCATTGATTAGCTTAGCAACTCGAGTCGAGTTGCTGATGGGCCGGCCTCTTACGTATGGTAACCGTACCTTTGCCGACGTCCCCATGTCCGCACACAGTCTTTACTTGAGAAATAACGATTGTGCAGTGTACTCGTTCAAAGAAAGCAGATCGTTCTACCGAGCTTTCGGTGGCTTCCGAAATGGCTATAGAAAGCATGTTAAAACCAGGATGTCAGTCATTTTGCAGAGATCTCAATCAGCAGATCACAATCCCCATAGTGTCCCCAACCTGATTTTAGCCCCCCCGCCGCATTGCTGACAGACAAATGAAATTTAGCAAGTATGGTCAAGTCTTCTGTTCGTGCTCATGTTGAAGTAAATTCGCGCGCGTCTGCGCCGTCATGCTGTGGTCGAGCCTGATAACACTGGATTTATTTGTCGAACAGCGGGAGGGATCAGCGTCCACGGGGAGTTGACAAAGCACTCCTTTCCGGTACGTCTCCAGTGGACTCGACTCGGTGTTGAGGCGGACAACTCAACTGAGATCGCCTTCCTATCATCCGTAAGAGCTTTGGTGCGTTATGCCTGTAAAGCTTAACCCAGACAATCAAATTTTGAGTCTGCAGATTTGGCATGTCATTCCAGGTACGCCGCATTTGCACCCACCAGTCACGTGCCGATCTGTGCTCCCGGACATCTTCACCCGCACCGGTTGCATTATTGCCGGCACGGCACCTACCCATCGACCGAAGCCGGATTTGACCTGCTTGGTCGAATTCCTGAGCCTTCCCGCTCCGTCCATCGGCACAGCACGGCCGTTCGGCTCGCAGCGTTCGATGCAGTGGCGCTTTCCATTGCACGTCGCAGTCTCGCTTCCTTCGCCACCGCCCACCGTCTCCTGGTGTCTCGCATCCTGCTCATCGTTCGCTGACGCCCACACTAAGGCCGGCACCGTCGCCCAGTCGCCATGGCCATGGCACCAACTCCGCCTACCCGGCCAACGACGGCTGGTTCCAGTTCGACGCCTCCACCGCCACCTTCGAGTTCGTCTTCAACGATGGCGTCGGCGTTGTCTGGGACAATAACAACTACAAGGTTCGGCTGCTGGCATGTCCGTCGTCAATCCCTTTCACGGGCGACTTGGTGCCCGAACGGCGGCGCCCACATCTCTTCAGGCGTCCAAACCATATCCACTTCAACGCCGGCAGCGGCCACCACCGTGCCCCGACGCCCGCCAGCGCCGTCCGGTAAGTTCTCGGCGGCCAATGGCTGGTTCCAGTACGATATCTCGTCCACTTCGTCTGTGGAGATCGCGTTCAACGACGGCAACGGCATCTGGGACAGCAACCTCAACGCCAATTACGTGCGTTCGTCGCCCGGCACCTACGCCTTCGTGAATCAAAACACGCAGACGCCCACGCTCCGTCCGTCCGCCAGCTGCCCGATGTCCCCGCGTCTGCCAGCGAGTCGGCGGAGTTTTGACCATCAACCTGCAAGTGAACTCGGCTACCACAGCCACCTCGTAACCGGACCTGTCGGCGTCGTGGTGAGACCAGAGAGACAGCGTGCGTGTCAAGATCGTGGACAAGAACAACAAACGTTCCCTAAGAGCATCTTCACCGCCGGCACCCTCGGAGCGGACACCACGGCCAACCGCCGCCGCAGACCCGCTGTACACCTTCAACTACACGCAAAACCCATTCACGTTCAAGGTGGTGCGCAAGTCGGACGGCTACACGCTGTTCGACTCGTCGGGCATCTCGCTCGTGGTGAAGGACCAGTACCTGCAGGCGTCGACGGTGTTGGGCAGCGACCTCAGCGTCTATGGCATCGGAGAGAGCACGCGTGACAACTTCAAGATGGCTTCGGGCGACAAGCAAACCCTCTGGGCTCGTGACCAAGGATCTGCGACGCCCATCGTGAACACGTACGGTGGCTCGCACCCATTCTTCCTCGGCATCAACAGTGCAGGCCAGGCGCATGGAGTGCTGCTGCTCAACAGCAACGGGATGTGACCATGGGCGGACATCTCTCGTCTACCAGACGATCGGTGGTGTCTCTCGACTATCGTGGTCGGACCCACCCCAGCCAACGTTGTCTCGCAGTACACGAAGCTCATCCGGACGTGCCATTCCACGTTTACCAACGATATCCAACGACGCGCTGCGCACGGTGGTGAGCAAGTACGCCAGCAACAAGCTGCCGCTGGACGTCATCCCACATCGACTATATGAAGAGCTACCATGACTTCACGCTGGACCCGACCAACTTCCCGCAAGCCAAGATGGCAGCCTTCATGGACGAGATCCACGCCAGCGGCCAGAAATTCGTGCCGATCATTGACCCTGGCATCCCCTGATGATACGAATGACTACGCGTACACGAAGGGATTGGCTATGGATGTCTTCATCAAGGACACGAGTGGCAAGCCGTATCTGGGTGGCCTGGTCCGACGGTGTTCCCCGACTTCTTCCACCCGAGTGCCAAGTCGTACTGGGGTGAGCAGATTAAGCTCATGCACAACAACTTCTCTTTCGATGGTCTCTGGATTGACATGAACGAGCTGGCTAACTTCTGTCCGGGAACCACTTGTGTACGTCAATCGGGCGTCACGTGTCCGAACACTGGAAGCATCAGCGCGATCACAACATGCTGCTTGAGCTGCTCCGGTGATGGCAACAAGTACGACAACCCACCATTCAAGATCAACAATGTCAACAGCCATGACGCCATTTACAACAAGGGCATCTCCACCAGCGCGCTGCAGTACGGCAACATCCGCCAGTACGACGCCCACAACCTGTACGGCATCACCGAATCCATTGTGACGAATGCTGTCCAGGAAGAGCTGGCCAACAAACGGTCCTTCGTGCTCTCGATCGACGTTCCCCGGCAGCGGGTTCACGTGGCTCACTGGACAGGTGACAACGCTGCCACTTGAACGATCTGCGCTGGTCGGTCCCTACCATCCTCAAGTTCGGACTCTTTGGCATCCCCATGGTCGGCGCTGACATCTGCGGATTTTCTGGTGCCTCCAACATGGAGTTGTGTGCACGATGGACGGCGTTGGGCTCGTTCTACCCGTTCTCCCGTAACCACAACAACCTCGAAGCTCCTTCGCAGGAGACGTACGTGTGGCCTGAAGTGACGACGGTGGGGCAGAAGTTCATCGGCATGCGCTACCAACTACTCCCGTACATCTACACGCTCGGCTACCACGCACACGCTGAAGGCCTCCCCATTGCTCGCCCGCTACTCATGGAGTTCCCGTCCGACACTGCCACGTACAGCATCAACTACCAGTTCATGCTGGGCAACGCGTTGCTGGTGACTCCGGTCGTGAGTCAGGGAGCGACTTCCGTGACCGGGTACTACCCAGCGGGTGTCTGGTACAGCATCTTCGACTACTCTAAGATCTCCAGCACCGGTGGATCTGTGACGACGACAGTGACTTTGTACGACATGCCGGTGCACATTCGGGGAGGAGTCATCTTGGCCATGCACCAGTCGGCTCCTCACCAGCACTGCCGCTCGTGCCACGCCGTTCGACATCTTAGTCGCTCTACCCGCCAGTGGAAGCGCCAGTGGCGACTTGTACCTCGATGATGGCGAGACTGTCAACAACCCGAGCGCCACCATTGTCAAGTTCACTGCATCGGCTGGTACGTTCGCGTCCACAGTTTCGCAGAACGACTACGCGGGTGCTCGCACGAGTCTGGTAAACAAGGTGATCGTTCTCGGCGTGACTTCGTCTCTCGAGCGTGTCGCTCGGTTCCATTTCCAAGTATGATTCGGCTACGCAGCGCCTGGAAATCAGTCTCGCGAGCGTGAACCAGGCCATCGGCTCAGACTTCACGATCACGTGGAAGTAAAGGCAACACATACGACAGCATGTCGCTAACGGGCGTCACCTGCCATATAGTTGTGCATATTCTGTCGCTGTGATCTCAATGCAATATTCAGATACACTTCAATGATGCATTCGTAGTGGTGAAATGAAATTTGGCTGGCTTCAACTTGACTGTGGCAATGCCTTCCCTTTCAAATAACTCTCTCAAACGACGCAGCTGCTGCCTGCTCGACATTGACCATGAATCCGTCCTTCATTGCCAGCGTCAGGCCGAGTCTGTAGGTGATTTTCTGCCCCGGAACGACGGTCAGGTGGTACTTGCTGAGTACACTAGCCGCGGTGATTTTAACCTCCATCATGGCCAGCTTCGCGCCAAGACAAACGCGGGGGCCTGCATTGAAGAGGGTAAACTTGAATGGAGAGACAGCGATGAGTTTTCCGGTAGTGGCGTCAATCCACCGCTCTGGTTTGAACTCCTTGACATCTGGGCCCCACACGTGAGCCATCCTTCCCATTGAATACGAAGACCAGCTAACAGTCTCGCCAGCCTTAATGGCAGTTCCGTCGCACAGCACGACGTCGTAGAGCTTCACGGATGTTGGACGGAACGGCAGGATTTAGCCGAAGCGCCTCCTTCACCACAGCTTCAAGGTACACCAGTTCATTCGCTTGGGCCATGGATGGCGAAGAAATGATGCCATTGACGAGGTTCTGGCACCTTTGACGCGAGTTCTGGTGAATCTTCGCTTCGGCCTCCGGGTGCTGCGTCAAAGTGTAGAAGAACCAGCTGAGCGCTGCTGTCGAGTCTCGACCTGCCGTCATGAACGACACCACGATGTCTCTCAGATACTTTGGGTCCAGCTCTTCATCAGGGTAGCATCATCGTTGCTGACACCGTCCAAGAACAGCGAGATGATGTCTCTCTTTGCAGAGGAGTTTCCTCCTTTGCGCTTTTGTCAGCGCTGCGCTTCACTTGCCGCTCCTCATTGAGCGAGAAATGATGCTGTAGCACGCGTCATCGATGATCTCGACCTGCTTCCTAAGCTCGTGTTCGCTGCCCACGTCCAGCCACTTTGAGCTGCCACCACCACGTTGGCTCCAGAAAGCGTACGAACATCCTCTGCTGTGCAAAATTGAACGCAGTCTCAACCGGGTGCTCCGACTCCGCCTCTAACCCTCCGAGTTTGACTCCGAAGGCGATTTCCGAGATCACCTCGAAGGTGAATCGGGTGAACAGTTGGAACAGATCCACAGGTTCATTGTCGTCCGTGGCACGCTGGAGGATCTTGTTCAACGTCACCACATTGTCCTGGAC